>NC_092333.1:427880000-428227500 GCF_046630445.1 Rutidosis leptorrhynchoides | reverse complement strand
CAAGATCGACCCAGACTCACTTTATAAACGTAATACGAATTAAAGATTGTATTAATATTTGAAACTTACTTGTAAACGACCTGTAATTGTAACCTTTATTTAACAGAAAAAGAAAACAAAAGTTGCTGCTGCTTCTGTTTTTCGTATAAAAAACAATTAAAACTCAAACATCAATTCGATTATTGAGAGTGTTTCAGACTACAACTTCCAAATGAAAAAGGTTCAAAATCGTTACTAGAAACTCTTTGAATCAATAATTGAACTTAAAACACTAAAACAAATTCGAATTTCACCTTGAACACTTCGTTTGACTTTTTTTTTTTAATATTAACTTTGACTTCGAAATTCGACCTCAATTTGATAAATTGGATCGTTCCACTTTCCAGATAGTTTTAGCAAAATATTCTTAACAAAATCACATTATTACATTTTAGGATTTCATTCGAATTCAAGTTTAAAAAAATGAGAAGAACAGAGGTCGTGCATCTTTTTTTTTTGTTTTAATTAACGATTTGTAGTTTGTAGTATATATATATAATGTAATGTGTTTGTATAAATGATTTAACAGTTACCTTTAATCCTAATTAATCATGAAATCGACTGCTAACAGATTAGAGACAAGAATTATTCGAACGTACAAAAAAAAATATAAAGAATAAAATCTGATTAATATGGCTAACTGATTTTGGATGCTTCTGTAATTGAATTCCACTTTACAGCCAGATCAAAGACAAGAGTCAGAATGAAATACAGTTAGATAGCGAGATTTTTAACATATTCGAATAGTATATATATGCTTTTATAATTTATTTATACTATTAATATTTAATAAATATAAACATATTAATAATAATATTGTTATTAATAATAATAACTAATAATGATAATATTAATAATAATAACTAATAATGATAATATTAATAATAATAATAATAATAATATTAATAATGATATTAATAATAATAATATTAATAATGATATTAATAATAATAATATAATAATAATAATAATAATAATAATAATAATAATAATAATAATAATAATAATAATAATAATAATAATAATAATAATAATAATAATAATTTTGATAAAGATGATACTAATAATATGATGGTAACAATAATGATAAATAAAATGATAAGTTTACTAATGGTAATAAATTTAGAAATAAATATAATAATAATATGATGATATTAATAATAATACAGGTTATAATAGTGTTAATATTATTAAAGATAATAATATCATGAATAATAATAATACAACTCGAAATTATATATATATATATATATATATATATATATATATATATATATATATATATATATATATATATATATATATATATATATATATATTATTTTTAGAAGTAATAATATTACTTAACACAAATACTAATATTAATATTAACAATAATAATAATAATGAAGGTAATAATAATATTAGTATAACAATTATTTTCAAACTTGTAATCAATTTTAATATATATTACAATTTATTAACTATATCATATTTACCAAGTATATAATATATTAAATATTTAATATTTATTAATTACAATATATTCCTATAGTATTACTTATGTATAGAATTCATACATATATATATATATATATATATATATATATATATATATATATATATATATATATATATATATATATATATATATATATATATATATATATATATTCACTTTAATATAAATTTAATTATTCTGTATATTATTTTACCTTTTTGCTTCCAATTGAATAAGGTATATTTTATTAATTCAAAATATTATATATACTCTTATATTTATATATCTATATATTTACACAAATTGTTCGTGAATCGTCAGGCATTGTCAAAGGGTAAATGAATCACTGTAAACAGTTCAAACATTTTAAGACTCAATATTACAGACTTTACTTATCATGTCGAGTTCATATTAAAATTAAGTTTAAATTTGGTCGAAATTTTCCGGGTCGTCACAGTACCTACCCGTTAAAGAAATTTCGTCCCGAAATTTGAGTGAGGTCGTCATGGCTAACAATAAAAATGTTTTCTTGACGAATGTGAGTTGATAAATAGAGTTTTATCATATTTGATTAATATAGATAACACGATCCGATTATGTGAAGCGCACGAGTGAAGCTGTCACAAAAGAGTGAAATGAGGAATTTTAGATTCGTCTTACTTTAGACGGAGTCACGTTTGAATTTCCAGAATTCAAGGGATTTAAAAGAAAATCTTTGTAATAAGATTCGGTTCTTTAATAATTAAGGTAATTAGAATCCCCTTTGGTTAAATGCGATGATCTGTCTAGATTGTTCTGTCTGATATTTTACTATAAATCCATTCTCTTCATTTCCTTTAAATTTTGGAGTTCCATCCTTTTGTTTTCTCTTCCCATCTTTAAGTCAAGCAAAAAATGGTTCAGAATTCGTAGATATGAATTTCATAATGAACATAGCTAATGTTCTAAGATAGAAATTGTAATAGCACGATCTTGATTGGTTAAATTACCAGAATTCAAAAGATAAGATAGAACTATCAGGAAGATATGTTCTCGATCTGTTTGGAGATTTGGTAGAATGTAAGAGTCATGTAATATGGCACATGATGACGTTATGATCTTTGAATCATCACGTTCCATTAGAAACTCAGCATGACTTACTATAATATAATCACGTTGATCAAGTGTCATTATATTATACTAACTCATGCTTCAGTTTCCAACACTACTTCAAAAACATTCATAATTTAAATTCGAATTTTTCAGAATTTAAAAACTAAAATAGTTTCCTTTTATGATATATCATAGATAGCGTGGAGAGATAATTAATATCGGAGGAGAGTATTTATGAAGATATCTTCAAAAATATTGAGGATATTCATAATGAAAGATACGATAATATCTTAGAATTTTAGAATCAAATTGTGATGAAGAAATTCATTCACGATGATTTAGAGCGATTAAGGAGCAAGGTATTCGCTATAGATTTTATCATAAACAGAATCATCAGGATTCTTTATGTACAAGTTTAGTCCTTGTGATTTGTTCGAAGTCTCCTTCATGGTTTGCTCAATCCGTTTTCCAGTTCCAACTTTTCTGAGCTTTGCCAACATACTATTCCTTATCATCAAACTTTCGAATGTTAAAGTCATTTACAGTTTTCTACGGTTTCTGCTGCTTCATTCAACTTTTTCAACATTCAGAGTATTGATTTGTAGACTGAGTGCTTTTTAGAATTTCAGAATGAAAGATCATAATTCTAAGAGATAAATGTTATACATATAACTGTTGATGTAGATATGCTGTGAGTTTTCAAAATACTGATTGCTGAATCCAGATAATTGATATGGCAGTTCTTGTTACAAGATGCGGATGAGTATATGATAGGGTTTCAATGAATAAATATAATGATTTATTAGAGATATTTAAGCCAAGAAGCAACGAGGTTGCTGGTACGTCTGCTGGTAATATGGTGGAATATAAAAGGTTCTCTGGTAACAATAAAAGAGCACGCGTATATATCAAGGTTATAATAAAGTTTTTTCGAACGAAAATTCGAAGTTGACTTGTTGGAGCTGTGACAAAATTTGCTACTTTGAAAGGGATTACCAAGTTATTTTGGGTAATAATAACACTAAGGAATTAGCACAGCTACGTGTTAAAACGTTTACTCAGTTGCCGAGAGTTTCTCAGGTGCATAACTATATGCATAAATCTTTCCTTCCGTAGATGATGTGCGGTTGATTCATCCTATCGATTGAGGTGTTTTCAAGAATCATGAAAGGTTTGAACGCAGATTGTAATCGTCAAGATACAAATGAGGTTTAAGATGAAATTAAGTGGCAAACTTGAAGAATTGTTTAGTTTCATATGTTATAATCAATATTTTAATTCATTTTTAATTGTCCAATGTTGGTAGTCCACAGTTAGTAATTCAATAATTAATATATAATATTCGAATTAATTAATACGTATCGTGACCCATTGTATACATGTCTCAGACTCGATCACAACTCAAAGTATATATATTATTGTAGAATCAACCTCAACCCTGTATAGCTAACTCAAGCATTACTGCATATAGAGTGTCTATGGTTATTCCAAATAATATATATATATATATATATATATATATATATATATATATATATATATATATATATATATATATATATATGCGTGTGTGTGTGTCGATATGATATGTCAAAACCTTGTATACGTGTCCCGATATTTAAAGTGCGTAAAATAAATAACAGAAATTAAATGACGATAAATAAAATTGCGAGAATATAAATTGCGATAATTAAATTGCGATAAATAAAATGTAATCAGTTAGCTAGGAACAGTTAGCTAGGAACAATTAGCGTGGATTCTTAACAAAATTTCTCATAGTTAATTTCTTTGTTTCTATCAAATTTTATTTTTGTCCAATGTTTTCTTCATTATGCCACTTGTTGGATTCTGATAGGTCAAAATCCAAATATGAAATTGAATAAAAATGGTTATTCTGTGGTGAACTGATTCGTATATCGGTGGATGTAAGTAGGATAGTAAACGACTGTTGAATCAGCTTCGAAGAATGTACAGTGTAACTTATTAATGTGAAATCTAAATATTCCTCGGGTACTACCTACCCGTTAAAATATTTTCACTATTAACAGTTTGTACAAAAGAATTTTTAATTACAATCTTTATGAAAATATACTTACATATATATTTTCTTCAGATATAATCATGGATTTAATGAGTTAATATGATATTAAACTCATTTGATTTACCGTTAGAACAAGAATATATAATCTCTATAATATTAGAGATTACATAATTGCCATGTCGAACGAAGATAAATAATGTAGATCATCATGTAGAACGATGATTATACTCGAGGTACAGAATGAGATGTTGAGACATGGATTGTTGATGGTACTGGTGCTGTTACTGTTGGTGCCGGTGGTTTTGCTGAAGCTGGTAAATTTTGCATCATATTCTCCAAATTGATTACTCGAGCGCGAAGTTCGTTGACTTCTTCTATTATTCCAGGATGATTGTCGGTCGGAAGGAGCGGATGAATAAGGTTTAGAATTTTAGATAGAATATAATCGTGGCGAGATACTCTGGAAATGAGTGTGGAAATGGTGTTTCGAATGGGTTTGTCGGTAAGTGCTTCAGGTTCATCGCCAAGAGTGGAATGTGGTGGATGGAAGGGATCACCTTCTTCTTGCCTCCAATGGTTAAGTAGGCTAAGAACCCATCAGATGAATTGGGGATGGCTGATTGGTTGATCCATTCTGGTCACAATGCTTTCGGAGCTTGAGTGAAACTCCATATTGGAATCCGAGGGACTTGAACTAGTGGCGAGTTCCATTTCGTACGATTGAATGAAGAATTTATCGATATAATGATTTTCGGCTATCGGGTGGTATTCTAATTATATAGAATATCTATGTATATAGAACAAAAGATTTCGTAGATTACGGAGGAATTTACAGAATATATTAGGCAAGGTTTACAGTAATAGATACGCTAAGATATGAATTTTATCTATACACTATTCATGTAATCAATGCAGTAAGATGTGTCTAGACTAAGAATGATAAGCAGGTAATTTCCTAAGGATAATAAGCAGATGATTTCCGACTAGAAATGATAAGCAAAACTTTTGACATGCAGACACGGTCGAAGTCCAGACTCACTAATGCATCTAAACAACTATCAGTTAGACACACTAATGCAAGACCTGGTTCGCTAAGACCACCGCTCTGATACCAACTTTAATGACCCGTCCTAATCCATCTGGACGAATACATTACATTTGGTTACATCGCGAGGTACTTGACCTCTATATGATACATTTTACAACCATTGCATTCGTTTTTAAAAGACAAACTTTCATTACATCGAAAGTTGACGGCATGCATACCATTTCATAATATGTCCAACTATAATTGACTTAATAATAATCTTGATGAACTCAATGACTCGAATGCAACGTCTTTTGAAATATGTCATGAATGACTCCAAGTAATATCTTTAAAATGAGCAAATGCACAGCGGAAGATTTCTTTCATACCTGAGAATAAACATGCTTTCAAGTGTCAACCAAAAGGTTGGTGAGTTCATTAGTTTATCATAAACAATCTTTTCCATCATTTTAATAGACCACAAGATTTCATTCAATAATCATACACTCGCAAGTGTTTACATTCATTCATATGGATTGAAAACCTAGTAACCGACATTAACAAAATGCATCTAGAATATTCCAAAACATATAAACATCGAATTACTAAAGCAGTTCAAATTCTCTGACCGGGGCGTGTCAAAGCCCATAGATCTATCTTTAGGATTCGAGTCAATTAGTGGCAATTATAATAAACACCAATTCTTAGGCTACCAAGTTCAACAAGGGCGATATCTGGTATAACAATTCAACCATAGAATGTAGTTTCGATTACTTATGTCTATTTCGTAAAACATTTATAAAAGCAGCGCATGTATTCTCAATCCCAAAATATATATTGCAAAAGCATTTAAAAAGGAAGCAAATGAAACTCACAATACTGTATTTTGTAGTAAAAATACATATGATGACATTGAACAATGCAGGGTTGGCCTTGGATTCACGAACCTATATCAGTTATATATATATATTAACACACATAATTGAAATCGAACAAATTTATGTATTATTCTTCGTGATATAATTATTATATTTAATAATTTGTAGGTTTCCTTAATTATTTGGTTAGATATATTTACTTTATTTACCTTAGATAGATAATTATTATTTATTATAAAAATACTAATATAGTTATGTTATATGTATTAAATCTATTTTGATATAATTAATATTTATTTGTTATAATATTAATAATAGGAATAATATTAATAATAACGATACTTATAATAATAATAATAATAATGATAATACTAATAATAATGTTAATATTGATAAAAATGATATTAATAATAAAATATATAAAATTTTAATAGTGATAGTAAAAATAGTAATAATAATAATATTAATAATATAAATGTTAATTTTAAAATGATGATTTTAATAAAGATAATAACTTTACTAAAAATGTTTAGTTTTATTAAAAATATAGTGTTAATAAAAATGATAACTTTGATCATTGTAGTTATAATGATACTTTTAATAGAAACGGTAATAATAATAATAATTCTAATAATAATTATAAAAATGATAATTTTTGTAAAAGTGATACTAATGATAATAGTTCTTAAATATAACAATACTTATTACTGACAATCATATTAATAATAGTAATGGTATTATCGATAATAATACTCATGTTAATCATAATAATAATAATGATAATAATATTCGTAAAAGTGATAGAAATCCTAATATTAATGATAATAATAATCATGTTATTAATATTAGGGATAATAACAATTTATCATAATAATAACAACAATAATTTAATAATAATGATAACAATAATGATAATGATAAAATTACTTATTAATGATACTAATATTCGTAATATTAATATTAGTTGTAATAATAATTATATAACAATAATCTTAAACCATAATAATAATGATAACACTTATTTTAATAATAATTGTAATGATAATTTGAGATAATCAATAATACTAGCAATAATGATAATAATAATAATAATAATAATAATAATAATAATAATAATAATAATAATAATAATAATAATAATAATAATAAATATAAAAAAAGAGTTATACCCCACTAAAATAGGCTTTTAAAAAAATAAATGCCCCAAGCCGGGATCGAACCCGAGACCTCCCGTTACCCATAACCAAACCCCAACCATTCTGATGTTGCTTGTTTTTCTGAACATTTATACGACCCATAACTATTTATCCCGTATTAATTCTATTTTCAATTCCTTCTTCTTCATCAATTCAAGATTAACCCAGACTCACTTTATAAACGTAATACGAATTAAAGATTGTATTAATATTTGAAACTTACTTGTAAACGACCTGTAATTGTAACCTTTATTTAACAGAAAAAGAAAACAAAAGTTGCTGCTGCTTCTGTTTTTCGTAAAAAAAAAAAATTTAAACTCAAACATCAATTCGATTATTGAGAGTGTTTCAGACTACAACTTCCAAATGAAAAAGGCTCAAAATCGTTACTAGAAACTCTTTGAATCAACAATTGAACTCAAAACACTAAAACAAATTCGAATTTCACCTTGAACACTTCGTTTGACTTTTTTTTTTTGAATATTAACTTTGACTTCGAAATTCGACCTCAATTTGATAAATTGGATCGTGCCACTTTCCAGATAGTTTTAGCAAAATATTCTTAACAAAACCACATTATTACATTTTAGGATTTCATTCGAATTCGAAGTTTAAAAAAATGAGAAGAACAGAGGTCGTGCATCTTTTTTTTTGTTTTGTTTTAATTAACGATTTGCAGTTTGTAGTGTATATATATAATGTGTTTGTATATATGATTTAACAGTTACCTTAAATCCTAATTAATCATGAAATCGACTGCTAACAGATTAGAGACAAGAATTATTCGAACGTACAAAAAAAATATAAAGAATAAAATCTGATTAATATGGCTAACTGATTTTAGATGCTTCTGTAATTGAATTCCACTTTACAGCCAAATCAAAGACAAGAGTCAGAATGAAATACAGTTAGATAGCGAGATTTTTAACATATTCGAATAGTATATATCTGCTTTTATAATTTATTTATACTATTAATATTTAATAAATATAAACATATTAATAATAATATTGTTATTAATAATAATAACTAATAATAATAGTATTAATAATAATAATAATAATATTAATAATGATATTAATAATAATAATAATAATTTTGATAAAGATGATACTAATAATATGATGATAACAATAATGATAAATAAAATGATAAGTTTACTAATGGTAATAAATTTAGAAATACTTATAATAATAATATGATGATATTAATAATACAGGTTATAATAGTGTTAATATTATTAAAGATAATAATATCATGAATAATAATAATACAACTCGAATTTTATATATATATATATATATATATATATATATATATATATATATATATATATATTTAGAAGTAATAATATTACTTAACACAAATATTAATATTAATATTAACAATAATAATAATAATGAAGGTAATAATAATATTAGTATAACAATTATTTTCAAACTTCTAATCAATTTTAATATATATTATAATTTATTAACTATATCATATTTACCAAGTATATAATATATTAAATATTTAATATTTATTAATTACAATATATTTCTATAGTATTAATTATGTATAGAATTCATACACACACACACACACACACACACACACACACACACATATATATATATATATATATATATATATATATATATATATATATATATATATATATATATATATATATATATATATTCACTTTAATATAAATTTAATTATTCTATATATTATTTTACCTTTTTGCTTTTAATTGAATATGGTATATTTTATTAATTCAAAATATTATATATACTCTTATATTTATATATCTATATATTTACACAAATTGTTCGTGAATCGTCAGGCATAGTCAAAGGGTAAATGAATCACTGTAAACAGTTCAAACATTTAGACTTTGCTTATCATGTCGAGTTCATATTAAAATTAAGTTTAAATTTGGTCGAAATTTTTCGGGTCGTCACAGATTGTACCCAGTTATCTGCAATTGTTGGTTCCTCCCCAAGGAAATCAATCTCATCAGTAAACGTGTACCACCCTCTGCGATAGGACGATAGCCGAAAAATGCTTCTGAAAATGTTCAAGCTTAGGACCATGCCTAAACCATTAAAATACATTTCAAACAGCACGATCGCGCGAACCCTATTCGGATGCAAACAAGCAACACTAAGGCCATAGAAATTTAAAACCTTCATGAAGAAATGAGTAAATGGGTATTTCAGATTTGAACCTCAAAGGGTCTCAAATAGATAGCACAATAATTTGGTGGGGCCCCACAAGCGCGCTGCTATGACCTTGGAATCACTAACCCCAAGCCTCGTAGTTGCGGGCATATATAACAAATCCTATCAAGATAGGCTTGATCAACGTTGCTAGGCGCACGTAACACGTCATGAGGAATATTAGCATATCTGGGAGCCATATTGAGCGAAGAAGAAAATAGAGAGATTCAAATTGAAGAAGATAAGAAAATTGTTTTTCTGTATTATGCAAAGCGAATACTATCGATGGTAGAAAATTGTTTCTTTGTTAATGTCGTCTCAAAACGACATTAACAAAGTAGCGACCAGCTAGGATCTTACCCGGCACGGTTCATTCCGGAAGAAGGGCTACTCCCCGACATCATCCGTCATCATGTAGCCAGTCATGATAACTATAACCGTGAAGAAACACTTGGAACAAGTAGAAAGCAAAACCTTCCCGGATTAGACTGAGAGCTCCGTGACACTTTAGACGGAACCGACATGCTACTGGTACCGTCACCACTTATCGGTTCGGTATTTCAACCCGGCATAAAGATACCCTCCCGGGACAAGCATGCCGTCCCGGAGAAAGTGCACTGTTCCGGAGAAGAAACGTCATTCCGGAATGAATACTCGATCCCGGAACAAACATACAAACAAGTTGCATGCCACGTCAGCCCATAAATCTAGGAAAGTTTGTTAGGATCTGCTCAATTATTCCCATGAAAAGGACAGGTGCCACGTCACCCCTCGGGATTGGCAAAGTTTGTTACAACCATGAAAGGGACATGTGCCACGTCATCATTCCCTCGCAACACCTATAAATACGATGACAAGATCATTCATTCACACAACACTGGATGCATTAGTGTTACTCTTCCCAAATTAACTACAGTAGCATTACTCCAGTCATTAACTCTATTCCAATCAATGCTCCGATTATCGTCAGAATTAATCCCTACTCTTAGATATTAACTTATTCGATAATAATCGAATAAGGTTAATTCAATCGATTGTTTTATGCCCTTGGAATCCAGATTCCAAATCGGGGTTTGCACAATTATTGGAGTTAAAACATTCGACTTACTCTTTTTCCCAAATCAAGCACTCAAACCCGAAATCTATCTACACTGAACGATTTTGGTTTGATCATCAGCCAACCGTAAAGTTGAATCAATTTTTAAAACTTTTATCACACAAGCGGTAACCTTTTCTCTAATAAAGTGAATATCAATCTCAAAATCTTTAGTCCTTTCATGCAAAACAGGATTGGAAGCAATCTGAATTGCAGAACTATTATCACTGTAGGTAATTTGATCTCAATATTCAAATCATGAAGTAAGTTTTCTATCAAGATAATTTCACAAGAAACAGTGGCCATTGCCCTATAATTTGTTTCTGCAGAGGACTTGGAGATTGTTGTTTGTTTTTCACTTCTTCAAGATTTAAAAGAATTGCAAAAATAAACAAGATAACCCGTAACAGATTTTCTGTTAAGCTTACACTTTCCCTAGTCAGAATCACAAAAAGCATGCAAAGATAATTCTTTACCCTTCAGCAACTGAACACCCTTATCAGAAGCACATTTAAGGTATCTCAATACTCTAAAGGCTAAGTTCAAATGTGATTTTAGGGGTGCATGCATATATTAACTTAACACATGAACAACAAAAGCTATATCTAGTATGGTTAAAGTTAAAAAAAAAATCAACCTTCCAACAAGTTTCTGAAACTTTATAATATTATAAAGCAATTCATCATTATTACTTGGTTCACATTTAACATAGGTATTAAACTCAATAAGAGTATTCATTGGTTTATATCTCAACAGATCATAATCATTTAGTAATATATTTACTTTGAAATAAACAAATTCCATATCATTTTAAAGAACTTCAACACTCAAAAAATATTTCATCCCTTCTAAGTCTTTAGTCATAAACTTAGTCTCTAAATAATTTTAATCTCGAAAACATTATTTCCAGTAATCACTATTTCATCAACATAAACAAGCAGATCAATTAATATGTCATCACAGTTCTTAACATATAAAGAATAATCAAATTTAGACTGAACCTAACCATTCTCAGTTAAAGCACACCTTAGCGCTTGTTTCAAACCATTTAAGGAATTTGTAAATTTACAAAACTTAGAACTTTTACACAATCAGAAAAGTAACCCTGGGGAAATGACATATAAACATCTTCATTCAAGTCACCATATAAGAAGGCATTATGATGCATAACCAAAGTTATAACACATCTAATCGTAACTGTAAGTAATTAGAGGGGGGTGAATAGTTACTTAATTCGATTTTTAAAACTTTTTCGATTTAGAACTTGAGATTACTATAGTGTGATTTGATTCATTTGTTCACTAGTAAAGTAAATGCAAAGATAAGGGATAAGAGAACAAACATGGAGATTTATAGTGATTCGGGAAGATGTTAACTAATCTTCCTTAATTCACTCCTCAATTCTAACAAATTGAGAGTTAGTTTCACTATGATGCTCTAAATTCGGTGGAGTGTCCGAATACAACACTACCTCCTCGATAAGCCGCAACTTCTGTACCCTTACGTCCCTTTGAAGAATTCACAATCACCAAATGCTCTTACCACTAGATCCTAATGCTACAACTAAGTGAAACCTTACCTATCTTCTAGATCCCTTTAATAAGATAGTTTACCAGTAAACTCACAACTAAGTTTACAATCACTCTTTCTTGAATCACTCTAAATAGATTACAATAGTATTTGAATGCAGTAAATATATGGAAATGTAAGTGCAAGAGGTGAGTCTTCAAGTGCTCCAAGGTTTGGCTTTTATAGGCAAGAGAAATTCAAACCCGAGTGACTGCGGCTCACCTCACGGTCGACCGTGGGTCGACCGTGCAGGTCTTTGACTTCTGAATTTGTAGCCATTTAAGATCTTTAACTTTATCATTTTCCCTTATTGGATGGCTACAATTAGATACCAAAAACATCTGAAAAGACCTGCATTACCCCTTTTAGCTTGGATGTATTCTTTGAAGTTGACCTTGGCTTAAAAGAGGAAAGTCCCATTGTACTAGTGGTGTGTCATTGATTTCCCTTTATGGTAAATGCAGAATTTTGATTCCTTGACAACCACATGCTTCCAAACTTCAAGTCACATGTCTTCAAGGCTTTTGTCAACATTCATTTTGCAAATATATGCATTCATTGGTTACTTGCAACCTTCCAAATAAGACCATTTTATTTTTACATGAAGACTTTTGGAAGTTTACACTAAACTCTTATTAAGCATGTATGCTCAGTGGTTAGTCAAGTGGAGTGCACCTCTTTAGTTGGGACTTTAATGACCATCATAATCATATATATATATATATATATATATATATATATATATATATATATATATATATATATATATATATATATATATATATATATATATATATATATATATATATATATATGTTAGATTTAAAAGGATGACTTGGCAAAAGGACTTTTAACAATACTTGTGTGTTTAACATTAATCACAAGCTAAAGTTTCATTAAGACGTCATTAAGTGTGATTAACCAATATTAGTGTTTTAGTGACCAAAACTCATTTGGATATGAAGGAGGCAACTATTCTAAGCATGTTGAAATAATTTTTGTAAATTATAGATGCCCCAAAGTATTAAAACATTTTTTGATCAAAAATTCGGACAGAGAGAACTGTGGTCGACCCATGGCTGACCGTGAAGTCGACCGTGTACCTTGTTCCTTAGAACCAAGGTACAGGGCATCCACGGTCTGACCTGCGGTCGACCGTGGACCCAGTCGTGCTCTTCCAGTGTTTGTTTTCAAATGACTCTTTTAACTTGTCTATTTTGTGTATTGGTCGTTTGCTAGAGATTGTGTAAGCTTGTGAACTTGTGTTGTACTATACGTTGTTTAAGCACATAAGACTTGGTGTCATCATCATCAAAACAACGCGGTTAATATTTGAATATTATCATTAAAACACTAACCAACAGTAACATCTTTAACTACATGAGAAAAAGTCTCCTCATAGTCAACACTTTCTTTATGACAATAACCTTTTGCAACAAGCCTCGCTTTATATCTCTCAACCTAACCATTTTATTTTTATTTAATCTTATATACTCATTTACAACAAACAACCTTTTTATTAGGTGGGAAAACATTTACAATTCAGGTGTTATTCCTATTTAAAGCCTCCATTTTTATGTTCATTGCTTCAACCCAAGGTTTATTTTTAACAGTTTGTTCATAAGATATAGGTTCAAAAGATTTATTAAGATTAGAAATATAACAATAACTTTCATTATTACAATTAGTATAGTTAACAACTCTTTATATTCCAAACTTAACTTTACTATTTATCACAAAAAACATCAAATTTTTTGGAAAGACCGAGTCTTTGGAAGATCCCTCAATTCATCAACATCTTCTACATTGCTATGAAATGTGGGTTTCATTCTGGAAATTTCTTTCCAATCTAACGAGTTGTAGCCCTCTTGGAACTCTGATTCTTCTTCTTCTCTTTGAGTGGTGACTGATGTTATTTGTTCCTTCATTCGAGAAATTGTCCTTCTTAGTGACACATCTTTTAAATCTTTTTTTTTTGTTTCAGAGGATGGATCAAGTGACTCTTCACAGTTTTCATCTAGCTATGGTTCCTGAAATACTAGGATGAAGTCTGTTTCTTCATGTGATCTTCTTCTTAGTAGAGGTAGTGTAATGCCTACTCCTAGTGGTGCTATGATTGTGGTCGTGCTTTTAAGTGTACTTTCAGAGTTTGGAGATTCTTGCAGGTCTGGTTTAGTGGCTGAGTAAGTGTCTGATTTGAGAAATATCACTAACTATCTCTCTTAATCTCTCCTTGTTTGAAAGTAGTTGATTTCATATGAAGTAGCTAATTTCATATAGTTGGAAAAGTCTCGATCAAAAAAATATGTTGGTCAGTCCTCAAGATACTAGCATACAAGCCTATCGGGGTTACGGTTTCAGCATAACAATAGTAATCGTACTATATTTACATAACTACACTAGCCTAAGTTTCTACCAAGGTAACATACGAATAGTTTACGTTAGCATGGTAATATCAAAACTAGCATAATAACAAAACATTATTAAATAAAAAGCGTTTAGATTAAAACATGAAAAAAGTGAAGCGCATAAGATTCATCCGAGACCGCAGGGACTCTCGAGTATTCTCCGAAAATACTAAATACTAAAACTACTAACTAAAATTGAAAGGATAATTGGAATGTAAGAGATGTAATTGTATGAATTTGATGATGATACAAATGAGAAATCAAATCCCTATTTATAGCATTTCTGGACGTGGAAGGCCGTGTATAGAGACCGTGTGGAGTGGGCAGGCCGGGCACACGGGCCGTGTGGAGAGGTCGTGTGTCTGGTAACCCGTGTAGAGACACCGTGTAATTGGCAGCCCTTGTTAATCAATATTAGCCGTGTGGGCCATTTGGGCAGGCCGTGTGGTAGCTCGTGGATCCTGATCTCCTTGGTCGTTTTTGCTTGTTTTTGGGTCGTAACTTGTTTTTTACCGTTTTCGCTCTAGATTCTTCGTTTTAAGTCATTTTCTTGAATTCTTCTTGCATCGCCTTCGTAATTACTTAATCTACAATATAGAGCAAATAAATGCCTAATTTGGCGATAAAGTTTGTAACTTTATTATTTTTAGGCTTAATATCGAGAATAAAAAACTTGACTTTTTAGACGATATCACTCACCATGATATATTTATGTTGGCCAAGGTAAATACATCATACTAAACCATGCTTCCATTTCGAAGAAAGTCTGAGATCAAACCATAAACATAAACTACACTTTCTATTTATCAAACCATAATTACATCATCCTATACATTTGACTAATAATTACTTTTTTGAAGGCGATACTTTCAAAAGTAAGTGGTGCTTTTCCAAAAGTTACAGACTCCTAATCAAAAACGAAAGTGGCACTTTCTACAGGAAAGCGGAGCTATTACCACAAAAGTGACGCTTGTTGGTAAAGCGACGTGTTCATTTCTTAACAAACAATCATTCAATAACACTAAAGTGGCGCCTCCCTCCAGGAAGCGACACTTTAACTGCTGCACCAGCAAAATGACCAATTTTGACTCACTTAAGCCAATTCGAAACTTGACCAAATTGACTTCGAAACTAACTACTTCGAACTACGTCCTCCTGAAGTTTTATAAGGAGTCCCTACAACCATTTCAGAACTCCTACTTTTGTCTCTACATTAACTACAAGCGATTTTCTTCAAAATACCAACATTTTCACATTAATGATAATTTTCATGCTGTAACTTGACCAAATTCTGCATAACAACAATATGTAACATAATTTAACAATATTACTTACAACATACAAAAGATTCCATTCTTATCCCAAAAATATCAACTCAAAACTGACCCAAAACTCATTTTACTTAGCATCAAACCCTTCACAAGATATTAACGATGTAATATTAATAAAATAACATAATTTTTCAAAACGGAAAATGTCGAATTTTAGGCTACATATTGATGTGTCTAAGAGCTTATGTTTAGATCTTAAAATGTGTTACGGTGTAAAGCCTAATCATAATGTATCAATTGAGGAGTCGGTTGGTATTGTTTTACTAATACTAGCACATGGATGCTGTAATAGATTAGCTCAAAAAGCGTATTACCATTCGGGAGAAACTATTCATCGACATTTTCATATGATTTTGCAAGTGGTGCCTAACCTTAGCGGGGACATCATTAAGTCAAATACACGTTACAATGAAGAAGTACCTCCACAACTTTTAAACTATTACGCTACTATACCATATTCAAGGTTACTAATACATCTCATTTAAATTTTCTGATGAATCTTATCTACGAGATTGTTTATAATTAATTGATACTAAGTTCTTATAGGATTGTATTGGAGCTATTGATGGCACACATGTTAGAGCGTCTGTTCGAGAGCATGAACAAGCAAAATATACCGGGAGAAGAGGGTACGCGACCCTGAATATTATGCCAGCATGTAATTTTAACATTTGTGTGGGCCGTTTGGGAAGGCATGGTACACAATACTAGAATTATTCAGAAGTGTTACGAAGACTAGAAGTGAATCTTCCACATACTACGAGAGGTTAGAAGCGATACTAGAATTTTTATAGGTTTTTTGTTGTTTCGCTTTCACTTCATATATATATATATATATATATATATATATATATATATATATATATATATATATATATATATATATATATATATATATATATATATATATATATATATAGTGTTTTGTTTTATATTTCATAACAGATAAGTAACTATGTTGTTGATGTTGGGTATTCAAATAGTAGAGGCTATCTTGCTCCATAAGGAAACAATATTCGGTATCATATAATCTATCAGTCTCAAAATAATTGTCTCGCTTTGACTTTTGAAGTTTTTTTTCAAACTTTGACTTAAATATTCTTTTGTCTTTATTATATAATACTTGATGAAAGTTAAATCAATAAAAACACCCTTTAAAACTCAATTCATTCATATAAAGTTCTTCATCAAATATTATATAATACTAGCCAAAAAATTTAAAGTCAAAGTTGGCCCCGTTTGACATCAAAAGTCAAAATGGGATGATTATTCTGGGGCAGAGGGAGTACCAGATTTCAGTCGTGGTAAAACAGCTTCCCAACGTGCTCCTAAAGGAATGAATGCGACATTTAACTACCATCCTTCATCGTTAAGAAGTGTGATTGAATGAACATTTGAAGTATGAACGACAATATGGGGAATATTTAAAGATATGCATATAAATTACTCGTATGAAACCCAAGTCAATATCGTGATAACATCTATAGCAAATCACAACTATATTAGGAGGAATGGTCACTTTGATGAAGCATTTACATGACGTAACAAGAAAATTTTCGTTCAAATAGAGAGTTTAATACTGAACCATCTAGTTGTACCAACATGACTTAAGGAGAGACTGGAACACATCATAGAAATGATGATCAATATTTCAGCGTAGTAAGAGATACAATTTCAGGTGATATTATGAGATCCAAGTGAATGTTTTTGTTCATACATATAGGTCATCAATATTTCACTTTTGAATAATTATCAAGATCTATGAATATTGTCATTGCAATTAAGACTTCATAATTGAATAAATAAATGTGCGTTTAGCTTTATTAGGTAAAATAATAACGTTGTTACAAACAATATATTTATATATTTAGCATTATTTTGATAATAGTTTTTACATTTTATGAATAAATGTAATATTACATATCAAGTGTATGTATAATATATTTTAAAAAGAATGTCCATATTGATATTTTATGAAATGTCCCATTCTTATTGATTAAAAACGTTCCATATTAATTGATTTCGTTGCGAGGTTTTGACCTCTATATGAGACGTTTTTCAAAGACTGCATTCATTTTTAAAACAAACCATAACCTTTATTTCATAAATAAAGGTTTAAAAGCTTTACGTAGATTAAATGATAATCTAAAATATCCTGTTTACACACGACCATTACATAATGGTTTACAATACAAATATGTTACATTGAAATCAGTTTCTTGAATGCAGTTTTTACACAATATCATACAAACATGGACTCCAAATCTTGTCCTTATTTTAGTATGCAACAGCGGAAGCTCTTAGTATTCACCTGAGAATAAACATGCTTTAAACGTCAACAAAAATGTTGGTGAGTTATAGGTTTAACCTATATATATCAAATCGTAACAATAGACCACAAGATTTCATATTTCAATACACATCCCATACATAGAGATAAAAATCATTCATATGGTGAACACCTGGTAACCAACATTAACAATATGCATATATAAGAATATCCCCATCATTCCGGGACACCCTTTGGATATGATATAAATTTTGAAGTACTAAAGCATCTGGTACTTTGGATGGGGTTTTTTAGGCCCAATAGATCTATCTTTAGGATTCGCGTCAATTAGGGTGTCTGTTCCCTAATTCTTAGATTACCAGACTTAATAAAAAGGGGCATATTCGATTTTGATAATTCAACCATAGAATGTAGTTTCACGTACTTGTGTCTATTTTGTAAATCATTTATAAAACCTGCATGTATTCTCATCCCAAAAATATTAGATTTTAAAAGTGGGACTATAACTCACTTTCACAGATTTTTACTTCGTCGGGAAGTAAGACTTGACCACTGGTTGATTCACGAACCTATAACAATATATACATATATATCAAAGTATGTTCAAAATATATTTACAACACTTTTAATATATTTTGATGTTTTAAGTTTATTAAGTCAGCTGTCCTCGTTAGTAACCTACAACTAGTTGTCCACAGTTAGATGTACAGAAATAAATCGATAAATATTATCTTGAATCAATCCACGACCCAGTGTATACGTATCTCAGTATTGATCACAACTCAAACTATATATATTTTGGAATCAACCTCAACCCTGTATAGCTAACTCCAACATTCACATATAGAGTGTCTATGGTTGTTCCGAAATATATATAGATGTGTCGACATGATAGGTCGAAACATTGTATACGTGTCTATGGTATCTCAAGATTACATAATATACAATACAAGTTGATTAAGTTATGGTTGGAATAGATTTGTTACCAATTTTCAAGTAGCTAAAATGAGAAAAATTATCCAATCTTGTTTTACCCATAACTTCTTCATTTTAAATCCGTTTTGAGTGAATCAAATTGCTATGGTTTCATATTGAACTCTATTTTATGAATATAAACAGAAAAAGTATAGGTTTATAGTCGGAAAAATAAGTTACAAGTCGTTTTTGTAAAGGTAGTCATTTCAGTCGAAAGAACGACGTCTAGATGACCATTTTAGAAAACATACTTCCACTTTGAGTTTAACCATAATTTTTGGATATAGTTTCATGTGCATAATAAAAATAATTTTCTCAGAATAACAACTTTTAAATCAAAGTTTATCATAGTTTTTAATTAACTAACCCAAAGCAGCCCGCGGTGTTACTACGACGGCGTAAATTCGGTTTTACGGTGTTTTTCGTGTTTCCGGGTTTTAAATCATTAAGTTAGCATATCATATAGATATATAATATGTGTTTAGTTGCTTTTAAAAGTCAAGTTAGAAGGAATAACTTTTATTTGCGAACAAGTTTAGAATTAACTAAACTATGTTCTAGTGATTACAATTTTAAACCTTCGAATAAGATAGCTTTATATGTATGAATCGAATGACGTTATGAACATCGTTACCACCTCAAGTTCCTTGGATAAACCTACTGGAAATGAGAAAAATAGATCTAGCTTTAAAGGATCCTTGGATGGCTTGAAAGTTCTTGAAGCAGAATCATGACACGAAAACAATTTCAAGTAAGATTTCCACTCGAAATAAGATTGTTATAGTTATAGAAATTGAATTAAAGTTTGAATATGATTATTACCTTGTATTAGAAAGATAACCTACTGTAAGTAACAAAGGTTTCTTGATCTTGGATGATTACTTGGAATGGATTTAGAAAACTTGGAAGTAAACTTGCAATCTTGGAAGTATTCTTGATTTTATGAAACTAGAACTTTTGGAATTTATGAAGAACACTTAGAACTTGAAGATAGAACTTGAGAGAGATCAATTAGATGAAAAAAATTGAAGAATGAAAGTGTTTGTACATGTTTTTGGTCGTTGGTGTATGGATTAGATATAAAGGATATGTAATTTTGTTTTCATGTAAATAAGTCATGAATGATTACTCATATTTTTTGTAATTTTATGAGATATTTCATGATAGTTGCCAAATGATGGTTCCCACATGTGTTAAGTGACTCACATGGGCTGCTAAGAGCTGATCATTGGAGTGTATATACTAATAGTACGTACATCTAAAAGCTGTGTATTGTAGGAGTACGAATACGGGTGCATACGAGTAGAATTGTTGATGAAACTGAACGAGGATGTAATTGTAAGCATTTTTGTTAAGTAGAAGTATTTTGATAAGTATCTTGAAGTCTTTCAAAAGTGTATGAATACATATTAAAACACTACATGTATATACATTTTAACTGAGTCGTTAAGTCATCGTTAGTCGTTACATGTAAATGTTGTTTTGAAACCTTTAGGTTAACGATCTTGTTGAATGTTGGTAACCCATTGTTTATTATAACAAATGAGATGTTAAATTGTTATATTATCATGATATTATGATATATAATATATCTTAGTATGATATATATACAGTTAAATGTCGTTACAACGATAATCGTTACATATATGTCTCGTTTCGAAATCATCAAGTTAGTAGTCTTATTTACATATGTATTTCATTGTTAATACACTTAATAATATATTTACTTATCATTTAACATAATTAACCAAGTGTATCAATATCTTAATATGATTCATATGTACCTAGTAAGACGTTGTTATAACGATAATCGTTATATATATCGTTTTCGAGTTTCTTAAATTAATAGTCTCATTTTTATGTATATAACTTATTGTTAAAATACCTAATGAGATACATACTTATAATAAAATCATGTTAACTATATATATAACCATATATATGTCATCGTATAGTTTTTACAAGTTTTAACGTTCGTGAATCACCGGTCAACTTGGGTGGTCAATTGTCTATATGAAACCTATTTCAATTAATCAAGTCTTACCAAGTTTGATTGCTTAACATGTTGGAAACACTTAATCATGTAAATAACAATTTCATTTAATATATATATATAAACATGGAAAAGTTCGGGTCACTACAGTACCTACCCGTTAAATAAATTCCGTCCCGAAATTTTAAGCAGTTGGAGGTGTTGACGTATCTTCTGGAAATAAATGCGGGTATTTCTTCTTCATCTGATCATCACGCTCCCAGGTGAACTCGAGTCCTCTACGAGCATTCCATCGAACCTTAACAATCAGTATCTTGTTTTGTTTAAGTCTCTTAACTTCACGATCCATTATTTCGACGGGTTCTTCAATGAATTGAAGTTTTTCATTGATTTGGATTTCGTCCAACGGAATAGTGAGATCTTCTTTAGCAAAACATTTCTTCAAATTTGAGACGTGGAAAGTGTTATGTACAGCCGCGAGTTATTGAGGTAGCTCCAGTTGGTAAGCTACTGGTCCGACACGATCTATAATCTTAAATGGTCCAATGTACCTTGGATTTAGTTTCCCCCGTTTACCAAATCGAACAACGCCTTTCCAAGGTGAAACCTTAAGCATGACCATTTCTCCAATTTCAAACTCTATATCTTTTCTTTTACTGTCCGCGTAGCTCTTTTGTCGACTCTGGGCGGTTTTCAATCTTTGTTGAATTTGGATGATTTTCTCGGTAGTTTCTTGTATTATCTCCGGACCCGTTATCTGTCTATCCCCCACTTCACTCCAACAAATCGGAGACCTGCACTTTCTACCATAAAGTGCTTTAAATGGCGCCATCTCAATGCTTGAATGGTAGCTGTTGTTGTAGGAAAATTCTGCTAACGGTAGATGTCGATCCCAACTGTTTCCGAAATCAATAACACAAGCTCGTAGCATGTCTTCAAATGTTTGTATCGTCCTTTCACTCTGCCCATCAGTTTGTGGATGATAGGCAGTACTCATGTCTAGACGAGTTCCCAATGCTTGCTGTAATGTCTGCCAGAATCTTGAAATAAATCTGCCATCCCTATCAGAGATAATAGAGATTGGTATTCCATGTCTGGAGATGACTTCCTTCAAATACAGTCGTGCTAACTTCTCCATCTTGTCATCTTCTCTTATTGGCAGGAAGTGTGCTGACTTGGTGAGACGATCAACTATTACCCAAATAGTATCATAACCACTTGCAGTCCTTGACAATTTAGTAATGAAATCCATGGTAATGTTTTCCCATTTCCATTCCGGGATTTCAGGTTGTTGTAGTAGACCTGATGGTTTCTGATGTTCAGCTTTGACCTTAGAACACATCAAACATTCTCTTACATATTTAGCAATATCGGCTTTCATACCTGGCCACCAAAAATGTTACTTAAGATCCTTGTACATCTTCCCCGTTCCAGGATGTATTGAGTATCTGGTTTTATGAGCTTCTCTAAGTACCATTTCTCTCATATCTCCAAATTTTGGTACCCAAATTCTTTCAGCCCTATACCGGGTTCTGTCTTTCCGAATATTAAGATGCTTCTCCGATCCTTTGGGTATTTCATCCTTTGAATTTCCCTCTTTTAAAACTCCTTGTTGCGCCTCCTTTATTTGAGTAGTAAGGTTAGTGTGAATCATTATATTCATAGATTTTACTCGAATGGGTTCTCTGTCCTTTCTGCTCAAGGCGTCGGCTACCACATTTGCCTTCCCCGGGTGGTAACGAATCTCAAAGTCGTAATCATTCAACAATTCAATCCACCTACGCTCCCTCATATTCAGTTGTTTCTGATTAAATATGTGTTGAAGACTTTTGTGGTCGGTATATATAATACTTTTGACCCCATATAAGTAGTGCCTCCAAGTCTTTAATGCAAAAACAACCGCGCCTAATTCCAAATCATGCGTCGTATAATTTTGCTCGTGAATCTTCAATTGTATAGACGCATAAGCAATCACCTTCGTCCGTTGCATTAATACACAACCGAGACCTTGCTTTGATGCGTCACAATAAATCACAAAATCATCATTCCCTTCAGGCAATGACAATATAGGTGCCGTAGTTAGCTTTTTCTTCAATAATTGAAACGCCTTCTCTTGTTCATCCTTCCATTCAAATTTCTTCCCTTTATGCGTTAATGCAGTCAAGGGTTTTGCTATTTTGGAGATATCTTGGATGAATCTTCTATAGTAACCAGCCAATCCTAAAAATTGACGTATATGCTTCGGAGTTTTTGGGGTTTCCCACTTTTCAACGATTTCGATCTTTGCCGGGTCCACCTGGATACCTTCTTTGTTCACTATGTGACCGAGGAATTGAACTTCTTCCAACCAAAATGCACACTTTGAAAACTTAGCGTACAGTTTTTCTTTCCTCAACACTTCTAGCACTTTTCTCAAATGTTCTTCGTGCTCTTGATTATTCTTTGAGTAAATAAGTATGTCATCGATGAAAACAATGACAAACTTGTCAAGATATGGCCCACACACTCGGTTCATAAGGTCCATGAACACAGCTGGTGCGTTAGTCAATCCAAACGGCATAACCATAAACTCGTAATGACCATAACGCGTCCTAAAAGCAGTTTTTGGAATATCATCCTCCTTTACTCGCATTTGATGATATCCAGAACGTAAATCGATCTTCGAATAAACCGACGAGCCTTGTAGTTGATCAAATAAGTCGTCAATTTTCGGCAGTGGATAACGGTTTTTGATGGTAAGTTTGTTCAACTCTCTGTAGTCAATACACAACCTAAATGTACCATCCTTCTTCTTGACAAACAAAATAGGAGCTCCCCATGGTGATGTGCTTGGTCGAATGAAACCACGTTCTAATAGTTCTTGCAGTTGGATTTGCAGTTCTTTCATCTCGCTGGGTGCGAGTCTATAAGGAGCACGAGCTATTGGTGCAGCTCCTGGTACAAGATCTATTTGAAATTCAACAGATCGATGTGGAGGTAGTCCCGGTAATTCTTTCGGAAATACATCGGGAAATTCTTTTGCGATGGGAACATCATTGATGCTCTTTTCTTCAGTTTGTACTTTCTCGACGTGTGCTAGAACAGCATAGCAACCTTTTATTATTAGTTTTTGTGCCTTCAAATTACTAATAAGATGTAGCTTCATGTTGCCCTTTTCTCTGTACACCATTAAGGGTTCTCCTTCTTCTCGTACAATGCGAATTGCATTTTTATAACATACGATCTCTGCTTTCACCTTCTTCAGCCAGTCCATGCCAACTATTACATCAAAACTCCCTAACTCTACTGGTATCAAATCAATCTTAAATATTTCGCTACCCAGTTTAATTTCTCGATTCCGGCATATATTATCTGCTGAAATTAATTTACCGTTTGCTAATTCGAGTAAAAATTTACTATCCAACGGCGTTAATGGACAACTTAATTTAGCACAAAAATCTCTACTCATAAAGCTTCTATCCGCACCCGAATCAAATAAAATGTAAGCAGATTTATCGTCAATAAGAAACGTACCTGTAACAAGCTCCAGGTCTTCCTGTGCCTCTGCCACATTAATATTGAAAACTCTTCCGCGGCCTTGTCCATTCGTGTTCTCCTGGTTCGGGCAATTTCTAATAATGTGGCCCGGTTTTCCACATTTATAACAAACTACATTGGCATAACTTGCTCCGACACTACTTGCTTCGCCATTACTCGTTCCGACACCATTTGTTCCTTTCGTTCTGTTAACCCCTGGTCCGTAGACCTCACACTTCGCCACGCTATGACCATTTCTTTTACACTTGTTGCAAAATTTGGTGCAGAACTCCGAGTGATACTTTTCACACCTTTGGCATAGCTGCTTCTGATTGTTATTGTTGTTGCAGTTGTTATTGTTGTTGGGTTGATTGTTGTAGTTGTTGTTGTTATTGTTGTTGTTGTTGTTGTTGTTGAGCCATTTGTTGTAGTTGCGATTGATGTTGCGATTGTTGGGATAATTGTTGCGATTATTATTGTAATTGCTGTTGTTGTTGTATTGGTGATTCTTATCACCGTTTTCCTCCCACTTTCTTTTGACTTGCTTCACATTGGCCTCTTCAGCTGTCTGTTCTTTAATTCTTTCCTCAATCTGGTTCACTAGTTTGTGAGCCATTCTACATGCCTGTTGTATGGAGGCGGGCTCGTGTGAACTTATATCTTCTTGGATTCTTTCCGATAATCCTTTCACAAACGCGTCGATCTTCTCTTCCTCATCTTCGAACGCTCCCGGACACAATAGGCACAATTCTATGAATCGTCTTTCGTACGTGGTAATATCAAATCCTTGGGTTCGTAACCCTCTAAGTTCTGTCTTGAGCTTATTGACCTCGGTTCAGGGACGGTACTTCTCGTTCATCAAGTACTTGAATGCTGACCACGGTAGTGCGTACGCATCATCTTGTCCCACTTACTCTAGATAGGTATTCCACCATGTTAACGCAGAACCTGTGAAGGTATGCGTAGCGTACTTCACTTTGTCCTCTTCAGTACACTTACTTATGGCAAACACCGATTCGACCTTCTCGGTCCACCGTTTCAATCCGATCGGTCCTTCAGTTCCATCAAATTCCAAAGGTTTGCAGGTAGTGAATTCTTTGTAGGTGCATCCTACACGATTTCCTGTACTGCTAGATCCAAGGTTATTATTGGTATGTAGCGCAGCCTGTACTGCGGCTATGTTTGAAGCTAGAAAAGTACGGAATTCCTCTTCATTCATATTCACGGTGTGTCGAGTAGTCGGTGCCATTTCCTTCAAAATAGTCAAATGGAACAAGTTAATCATACAGAATATTAAGAGTAGTTAATAGTATTTCGTAGCATAATATGAACTCATTTATAAAAGCTTTTTCTTCATATTAGCGTTTTATAAGTTTAAATTTGGGTAGTACCTACCCGTTAAGTTCATACTTAGTAGCTAATATACAATTCAACTACTACAATTCTATATGAAAAACTGATTATAATAATATTTCGCGTTCAAACTTTTATACAATATTTTACAAACTTACAATACCGCTTATTTTACATAAAGCATGAAATATAGCACACAATAACTTTGATACAAGATAGTTGTGAAGATAATTCTAGCTAGTACACAAGTCGTTCAGCAAAGGCAATAAAGACACGTAATTCATACGTCCAGAAACAAGTCATGCATTCTGGTTTTACTAGGACTACTTCCCATCCTTGGTCTTGTGGAACATAACCGTTATGGCTGTTGATAAGATAGCGTGTTGTAACGTCGTCAAAGGGACGAGGGTTACGTAATGACCAACAGTCTCGTAATAACCTAAAAACCTCATTTCTTACCCCAATTACCGACTCCGTCACTTGTGGGAATGTTTTGTTTAATAGTTGTAGCCCGATGTTCTTTTTCTCACTTTGGTGAGAAGCGAACATTACTAACCCGTAAGCATAGCATGCTTCTTTATGTTGTATGTTAGCCGCTTTTTCTAAATCATGAAGTCCTATATTCGGATACATTGAGTCAAAATAATTTCTTAACCCGTTGCGTAAAATAGCATTTGGGTTCCCCGCAATATATGCATCAAAGTAAACACATCGTAACTTATGGGTTTTCCAATGTGATATCCCCCATCTTTTAAACAAAAGTCTCTTATAAACCAAGACATTCTTGGAACGTTCTTCGAATGTCTTACAAACTGATTTCGCCATAAATAGTTGTGCCGAAGAATTCTGACCGACTCTAGACAAGATTTTATCAATCATGTCTCCGGGTAGGTCTCTTAAAATATTGGGTTGTCTATCCATTTTGTGTTTTTATACTGTAAAATAGACAAGAGTTAGATTCATAAAAAAAAAAATACTTATTAATACAAGCAATTTTTACATATATCATAAAGCATAAGCACACTATATTACATATATTACACCACACGAATACAACTATCTTATTCCGACTCGCTCGTTTCTTCTTCTTCGGTTTTGGTTCATTTTGCCAAGTTTCTAGGGATATATGATGTTCTCCTAATATGAGCTGTCGTTTTCCACAACGGTTTAGAAAAACCTGGTGGTTTAGATGTTCCCAGGTCATTGTTACAACTTAAGGGCTTCGGGGGTTGACGATACATATAAAGTTCATCGGGGTTGGAATTAGATTTCTCTATTTTTATGCCCTTTCCCTTATTATTTTCTTTTGCCTTTTTAAATTCAGTTGGGGTTATTTCTAACATCATCGGAATTCTCGTCGGAATCCGATTCATCGGAGAATTGGTAATCCTCCCAATATTTTGCTTCCTTGGCGGAAACACCATTGACCATAATTAACCTTGGTCGGTTGGTTGAGGATTTTCTTTTACTTAACCGTTTTATTATTTCCCCCACCGGTTCTATTTCCTCCTCCGGTTCCTCCTCTTCCAGTTCTGATTCTTCTTCCGGTTCTGATTCTTCTTCCGGTTCTTCTTCGGAAACTTGTGAATCAGTCCAATATATATTCGACTCTTCGTTATTATTAGGTGAGTCGATGTGATTTGTGCTAGAGGTAGACATCTATCACACAATATCAAACATGTTAAGAGATTAATATATCACATAATATATACATGTTAATAATATATAGTTTCCAACAAAAATGTTAAGCAATCATTTTTAAAGAAAACACGGTCGAAGTCCAGACTCACTAATGCATCCTAACAAACTCGATAAGACACACTAATACAAATTTTCTGGTTCTCTAAGACCAACGCTCGGATACCAACTGAAATGTCCCGTTCTTATTGATTAAAAACGTTCCATATTAATTGATTTCGTTGCGAGGTTTTGACCTCTATATGAGACGTTTTTCAAAGATTGCATTCATTTTTAAAACAAACCATAACCTTTATTTCATAAATAAAGGTTTAAAAGCTTTATGTAGATTAAATGATAATCTAAAATATCCTGTTTACACACGACCATTACATAATGGTTTACAATACAAATATGTTACATTGAAATCAGTTTCTTGAATGCAGTTTTTACACAATATCATACAAACATGGACTCCAAATCTTGTCCTTATTTTAGTATGCAACAGCGGAAGCTCTTAGTATTCACCTGAGAATAAACATGCTTTAAACGTCAACAAAAATGTTGGTGAGTTATAGGTTTAACCTATATATATCAAATCGTAACAATAGACCACAAGATTTCATATTTCAATACACATCCCATACATAGAGATAAAAATCATTCATATGGTGAACACCTGGTAACTGACATTAACAAGATACATATATAAGAATATCCCCATCATTCCGGGGCACCCTTCGGATATGATATAAATTTCGAAGTACTAAAGCATCCGGTACTTTGGATGGGGTTTGTTAGGCCCAATAGATCTATCTTTAAGATTCGCGTCAATTAGGGTGTCTGTTCCCTAATTCTTAGATTACCAGACTTAATAAAAAGGGGCATATTCGATTTCGATAATTCAACCATAGAATGTAGTTTCACGTACTTGTGTCTATTTTGTAAATCATTTATAAAACCTGCATGTATTCTCATCCCAAAAATATTAGATTTTAAAAGTGTGACTATAACTCACTTTCACAGATTTTTACTTCGTCGGGAAGTAAGACTTGGCCACTGGTTGATTCACGAACCTATAACAATATATACATATATATCAAAGTATGTTCAAAATATATTTACAACACTTTTAATATATTTTGATGTTTTAAGTTTATTAAGTCAGCTGTCCTCGTTAGTAACCTACAACTAGTTGTCCACAGTTAGATGTACAGAAATAAATCGATAAATATTATCTTGAATCAATCCACGACCCAGTGTATACGTATCTCAGTATTGATCACAACTCAAACTATATATATATTTTGGAATCAACCTCAACCCTATATAGCTAACTCCAACATTCACATATAGAGTGTCTATGGTTGTTCCGAAATATATATAGATGTGTCGACATGATAGGTCGAAACATTGTATACGTGTCTATGGTATCTCAAGATTACATAATATACAATACAAGCTGATTAAGTTATGGTTGAATAGATTTGTTACCAATTTTTAAGTAGCTAAAATGAGAAAAATTATCCAATCTTGTTTTACCCATAACTTCTTCATTTTAAATTCATTTTGAGTGAATCAAATTGCTATGGTTTCATATTGAACTCTATTTTATGAATCTAAACAGAAAAAGTATAGGTTTATAGTCGGAAAAATAAGTTACAAGTCATTTTTTTAAAGGTAGTCATTTCAGTCGAAAGAACGACGTCTAGATGACCATTTTAGAAAACATACTTCCACTTTGAGTTTAACCATAATTTTTGGATATAGTTTCATGTTCATAATAAAAATCATTTTCTCAGAATAACAACTTTTAAATCAAAGTTTATCATAGTTTTTAATTAACTAACCCAAAGCAGCCCGCGGTGTTACTACGACGGCGTAAATCCGATTTTACGGTGTTTTTCGTGTTTCCAGGTTTTAAATCATTAAGTTAGCATATCATATAGATATAGAACATGTGTTTAGTTGATTTTAAAAGTCAAGTTAGAAGGATTAACTTTTATTTGCGAACAAGTTTAGAATTAACTAAACTATGTTCTAGTGATTACAAGTTTAAACCTTCGAATAAGATAGCTTTATATGTATGAATCGAATGATGTTATGAACATGATTACTACCTCAAGTTCCTTGGATAAACCTACTGGAAATGAGAAAAATAGATCTAGCTTCAAAGGATCCTTGGATGGCTTGAAAGTTCTTGAAGCAGAATCATGACACGAAAACAATTTCAAGTAAGATTTCCACTCGAAATAAGATTGTTATAGCTATAGAAATTGAATTAAAGTTTGAATATGATTATTACCTTATATTAGAAAGATAACCTACTGTAAGTAACAAAGGTTTCTTGATCTTGGATGATTACTTGGAATGGATTTAGAAAACTTGGAAGTAAACTTGCAATCTTGGAAGTATTCTTGATTTTATGAAACTAGAACTTTTGGAATTTATGAAGAACACTTAGAACTTGAAGATAGAACTTGAGAGAGATCAATTAGATGAATAAAATTGAAGAATGAAAGTGTTTGTAGGTGTTTTTGGTCGTTGGTGTATGGATTAGATATAAAGGATATGTAATTTTGTTTTCATGTAAATAAGTCATGAATGATTACTCATATTTTTGTAATTTTATGAGATATTTCATGCTAGTTGCCAAATGATGGTTCCCACATGTGTTAGGTGACTCACATGGGCTACTAAGAGCTGATCATTGGAGTGTATATACCAATAGTACGTACATCTAAAAGCTGTGTATTGTACGAGTACGAATACGGGTGCATACGAGTAGAATTGTTGATGAAACTGAACGAGGATGTAATTGTAAGCATTTTTGTTAAGTAGAAGTATTTTGATAAGTGTCTTGAAGTCTTTCAAAAGTGTATGAATAAATATTAAAACACTACATGTATATACATTTTAACTGAGTCGTTAAGTCATCGTTAGTCGTTACATGTAAATGTTGTTTTGAAACCTTTAGGTTAACGATCTTGTTGAATGTTGTTAACCCATTGTTTATTATAACAAATGAGATGTTAAATTGTTATATTATCATGATATTATGATATATAATATATCTTAGTATGATATATATACAGTTAAATGTCGTTACAACGATAATCGTTACATATATGTCTCGTTTCGAAATCATCAAGTTAGTAGTCTTATTTTTACATATGTATTTCATTGTTAATACACTTAATAATATATTTACTTATCATTTAACATAATTAACCAAGTGTATCAATATCTTAATATGATTCATATGTACCTAGTAAGACGTTGTTATAACGATAATCGTTATATATATCGTTTTCGAGTTTCTTAAATTAATAGTCTCATTTTTATGTATATAACTCATTGTTAAAATACCTAATGAGATACATACTTATAATAAAATCATGTTAACTATATATATAACCATATATATGTCATCGTATAGTTTTTACAAGTTTTAACGTTCGTGAATCACCGGTCAACTTGGGTGATCAATTGTCTATATGAAACCTATTTCAATTAATCAAGTCTTACCAAGTTTGATTGCTTAACATGTTGGAAACACTTAATCATGTAAATAACAATTTCATTTAATATATATATAAACATGGAAAAATTCGGGTCACTACATTTTACATGTTAAGTTTTTAAATAATATGTTTTTTTCAAACGCTAAAAAAATTAATTATTTGATTATTACGATATTAAATAATGTTTGATACAATTAATTATTCGAATATGATTATATTTAAAACGCATAATTAATGTTAAAAATGAAAATCCAAACACCCTGTTAGTTCACTGCTTCAAAATATCACTTTGAAACGTGATTGTCAACAATCAACACAATTCTAGAATATATCTGTTGAGAATCGCCTGGACGTTGGGAGATATAAATTTGAGAGAAAATAACTCTATTACTCACAAGAATAGATTACACGAGTATTTACAAAACTCTAAAAACTCTCAAACTCACACACACTATCTAGGTTGTGATTACACTTCTCTGAGTGATTTTGGGATGATTTACAATTGAAGTTTCAACCTCTATTTATACTAAAACTTTGGTGGCGGTGGAATGGTGTGAACGAGGAAGGTGTGGTGTGAACGGAGAAGTTGGGCGGCAGTTGGAACAGAGGCATCTAGATGTGTGACAATCGCTCCAAATCTATATGGACGAACATGTCATTCATCGATTTCATTGCGAGGTATTTGACCTCTATATGATACGTTTTTTAAATATTGCATTCTTTTGAAAAGGCACACTATAAATGAATATTTAAATCAAGGTTTTTGACATCTGATGATTTCTACATATAGACAATTACCGTAATATAATAGTTTACAATAGTACTTCCGTAGACAATGCAGTCAAAATAAGATACATGGTGATGATTTGGTGAATGCAACGTTTCCTTGAAAAATATGCCATGTAAGACTCCATGCACATAGCTTGTCTAACATATAAGCAAACAGCGGAAGACTTCTAGGGAACCTGAGAATAAACATGCTAACAAGTGTTAACACAAAGGTTGGTGAGTTTATAGTTTTAATGTTTTGCATAATCTGTACATAAAGGTGGATCACAAGATTTCAGTTGTTTCATCCAGAAACGTTTATCAAAATATTCTACGAAATTGAGCACCCTGGTAACTAAACTTAACGTATATATAATTTATACCCTTTGTATAATCATCTTAATAATATACGCAAATCAATGTGTACGCTTCTCAAATAGCATACGTCTGTTAAAAGGTTAGTGCTCTAGCTTGGACGGGGATATCAAGCCCTATGGATCCATATACTACTACTCGCGCCCACCAGTTCTTATAACTGGCAGTTACTAGTTACCAAAGCTAAGGGATTTTTGGTTCAAACTCAGTGTAGAATTAAGTATGTACTTGTATCCATTGCGTTTAAAATAAATTGCATGTATTCTCAGCCCAAAATATTTAAAGCATTTAAAAAGGGATCTATAAACTCACCTTAGCAGCACATAAAGTCGTTCACCGAAATGTGACCGAAACTTGGAATACCAAATAACTGTAGATCTCAACCTAGAGAACATATTTTGGTCAATAATTGTCTATCAAGCTAGGCCAGGTCATAGTGTATCACAATCCTAATGCTCGAGATCGACATACAAAAGTTATCAAAAGTCATTTCAAAAAGTCAATCTGACTCAATACAATAGTAGAATGATCATGGCAATCGAAACATTTTAACATTTCACATAGTTTCCAAATTTTTGTAAAATTAAATAGTTTTTATAAGGCTTTAAAATATGATAAAACAATCAATTTTGACAATTGTTCAACAAAACGAGACGTGCCTTATATAAGAATTCATTTACTCCGCTGGTTATATTTAAAAATTCAATTTATCAATATTATAAACAAGTTGTTTAAATATTAATTGCAGATTCAAAAGCAATTTCAATTAACGTCAATCATAATTCAGTTGATCATATCTTTTAATTCGTTCATCGAAATCATACGATATCTAAATGAAAAATTATTGATTTTTCGCCAGCTTTCCAAAAACATGCATATCATATACCTTTTATTAGTAATATATGTATTTAATTCATGATTCATCATAAATTGTTTAACGACGAAATTTAGCATACTAGCATGCATAAACATATATACTCGAGCACTAGACATGTATACACTATTAATATATAAAAGAAAAGATATGAATGCTCACATATCAATATTGTGATTCAATATTGCAGGAAAGTACGTAGACGCAACGGAGATGATAAACACTAGGTTAGACTTGTGAATAATACCCATGAACATTACCCATAATCTCCATAGTTATAACCCATAGTTTCCTTAGCTCTATCCCGCTCGAAAAGCTTGTTTTGAAAATAATTGCTCATGACCTCGTCGTAGTATTTTATGTATAATAATACTAATAATAATACTCCTAATTATAAGATTAATAATAATATTAATCTTAATAATAATAATAATAATAATAATAATAATAATAATAATAATAATAATAATAATAATAATAATAATAATAATAATAATAATAATAATAATAATAATAATAATAATAATAATAATAATAAATATAGAGAGCAGAGATTGAGATATATGTGTGTGTGTGTGTCGAACAAACTGGCCAATTTATAGAATGTTTTTGAATCCTGACTGCCATGCGATCGCATGGGTTTTATGCCTATTTCTCATGCGATCGCATGGCCCCAAAATCCAGCTCACAATTTTTTGTTGTTTTGTTTGTCGACATATTTTTATAATATATATATAATATATATAATTTATTTATATTAATTAATTATATATTATATTATATTCACGTGCATAGTTGACTTTTAATTTTTGGTCCGATAACTCGTACGTTTACGCTCGACTAATGTCTCAGTTTCGGTTTCTCGAATGCATTTTTGTATGCTTAGAAAACTTGTACTTTACGTTTCGTGATTCGTACCTTTGTCAAAATATAATCTTAAATTATCAATAAACTATATTACTCAAAGTATAACTTATACATTTTAGTAATTTGGTCATTTGCTTCTATAAATCAACTCCTCGTTGTTTATTAAAATATATTTAATAATATCGAAACATTTTATATCTAATTCAATTCTATGCATTATCACATTGTAAAATATATATTTTCGTTTAGAAAAATATAAATTTTTATATAATATTTATTTATCAAACAGAACAATAAATGGGTGTTACTATTGTTTACAAAAATAATTTCGAACCTTAATATATATATATATATATATATATATATATATATATATATATATATATATATATATATATATATATATATATATATATATATATATATATATATATATATATACACTTTTTCTGTACACGTTGCAAGTTATTTATATATCAAATACAGTCAAAAAGGAAATATTCCTTAAATCAAGGTAGATCTCTCAACAAAGACTTATCACAATACTTACGAGATTTATAATTGTTGAAATATCTGCTAATCCAATCGTTGGCATTATCTTCTAATTCCGTAGATGAATATATTAAGCATATATTGAGACAAATACGTTTAATCTAAAATATTATACATTTAATACTTTGTTAACATTTTCAAGTTATAATATATATATATATATATATATATATATATATATATATATATATATATATATATATACCTATATAAATTCATATCCATTTATATATTCGTTCGTGAATCGTCGAGCATAGTCAAAAGGGTAATTGAATGTGTGAACATAGTTCCAAAATTTTCGAGACTCAACATTACAAACTTTGCTTATCGTGTCGGAATCATATAAAGATTAAGTTTAAATTTCGTCGAAAATTTCCGGGTTATCACAGTACCTACCCGTTAAAGAAATTTATTCCCAAAATTTGATTGGGATGGTCATGGCTGACAATAAGTTTGTTTTCATGACGCATACGAGCTAAAAATTAGAGTTTTATCATCACCGAGTAATATAGACAAACAATTTGATTTTGTGAAGAGTACGAGTGAAGCTATCACAAATGAGTGAAATGAATAAATGTAGATTTGTTATATCTTTTGACGTAGATAGGATTGATTTCCGGATTTCAAGGGATTTAGAGAAAATTTTCGTAATAAGATTTGATTCTTCGATAATTAAGGAAATTGTGATCTTCTTTGATTAAATGCGATAACCTGTTTTGATTGCTCTGTCAGATATGTCACTATAAATTCATTCTCTTCGTTTTCTTATTTCTACAACTCACACCCTCTATTCTTTCTCCTTTAATTCATACTTTGAATCATTCGTCAATATGCTACATCCAGTTCTGATCCTTGATATACTCCTAACTTTCATATCTGTCATTCTTCTCTTTCATCTACCACCGGAGGATTTTATTTATTTTTATTATTACCTTGGGGTTATAGTAATTTTAATTCTCCCGTGCCTTTACGTGGCAATATGTATTGATATGCACGGTTTGTAATTTATTTGTTGTTGTCCTGCTTTATACTTTCTTTTATATCCAAGAGTTCCATACTTTTGTCTCCTCTTCCTGACTTCAAGTCAAGCGAATAATGGTCCAGAATTCATATGTATGGATTTTGAAATGAACATAGTTAATATTCTAAGAAGGAAATTGTAATGGCACGATTTTGATTTGTCGAATTACCAGAATATTCGGAAAATACCGAATCATCAAGAAAATATTTTCTTGATATTCTTAGAGGTTAAATAGAATACCAGAGTCATGTAACATGGCACATGATGACGGTATGGTCTGTGAATCGTCATGTCCCATTTAGAAACTCAGCATGACTTACTGTAATATAATCACGTTGATCAAGTGTCATTATATTATACTAACTCATGCTTCAATTCCCAACACTACTTCAAAAACATTCATATTTTAAACTTGAAGGTTTCAGAATTTAGAAACTAAAATAGTTTCTTTTATGATATAATACAGATGGTGCAAAGAGATAAATTATTTCAGATAAGAATAATTATGGAAATATCTTCAGAAATATGGAGGATATTTATAATAAAAGATACAATGATATCTTAAAATTTCTAATATCAGAGGATGATGAAGAATATTGTCCGCAAGGGTTTAGAGTCAGGAGCAAGGTATTCGTTAATGACTTTAGCAGATACTGAATCATTTGGATTCTTTGAAGGTAGGTTTAGTCTTTGTGATTTGTCCACAGCCTCCTTCATACTTTGCTCAATTCGTTTTCCAGTTCCAAACCTTCTCTTTTTCTGAGCTTTGCCAACACACTATTCTTTATCATCAAACTTTTTACTGTTAAGGTCGTTTACAGTTTTTGCTGCTTCATCAGCATATTTCGAAATTTCGAGAACTAGTTCGCAGTTTAGGGTGTTTTTCAGAAATTTCACATTCGAAGTGTGTAAGTCTAGGAGATAGACGTTATATGAATATATATAACTGTCGGCGTAAAATTGCTACGAAATTCAAAATACTAATTCCCAGTAGTTGGTATGACAATTGTTGTTACAAGTTGTAGATGAGCACTTGATAGAGTTTCAATGAATAAGTATCGTGATTTTTCGGAGAGGCTTAAAGATCAATGAAGTTGTTGATAAGTTTACTACTAATGTGGCGAGATATGAAAGATTCCCCGGTAACAATGATGAAGGGGTAATTATTATAATAAGGCTTATCGAATGAACAATTGAAGTTGATTTGCTGGAGCTGTGATAAAACTGTCTACTTTGAAAAGGGATTGAAAGGTTATTTTTGCTAATAAATGCCAAAAGGTCTGACACGGATACGTTTTAAACTATGACTTTGGTTTCGAGGGTTTTTCAGGTGCATGACCGTGGGTAACATGTGGTTGGATCATCATCTCAATTGTTCATTATTTGAAGTGTCTTCAGGAATTTCGAAGGGTTTGAACACCGATCGTAATCGTTAATATTCATATGATGTTCTAGGATTTTGAATGATACAAATACTTTTCTAGGTTCTATGAATAGAAACGATGTTCTAGCACAGTCTCTGGTGCCATAAATTTTGTGAAGCCTCCTTTTCTGCAACATTAATGCTGTCTGTGCATATCTTCACATGAGTCTTGTACAGTGTGCCACAAATGTGTCCCCGAGCGACTATCATAGCGCCTCTTGACAATTTCTATGTGCATCTACTGAAATGACTATCATAGCCCTGTTTGTCTAAAGCTACTCCAGAAAGTAGATTTAGCCGAAGATCTAGCACATGGCGGACATCCTTCAGAGTGATTGTGCTCCCATAACTTGTCTTTATTTTGACATCACCAATTCTGACAATCTCAGCGAAACTGGAATTTCCCATTTTCACAGCTCCAAAGTCACCAGCTTTGTCTGTTGTGAAGTATTCCTTATATGGAGTCACGTGGTAGGAAGCTGCAGTATCTACCACCCATTCCGTTTCTTCTAGTGAGACGTGAAGGCATGTCTCATCATGGGTTGAACAATAAGCTACATCACCAGAGATAGTCACTAATATTTCTCCACCCTTATTCTTCGGCTGTGAACTGCTTTGACCTTGTTCCTCTTTCAATCTATAGCAGTTCTTTTTCATATGTCCCTCTAATCCACATTGATGGCATTTATATGTTGGTTTTCTGCCATCAGCTGACCTGCCCCTGCTCTTGCTTCTGCCTCTCCATTTATTTTTGCTACTCATTCGCTGTCTCCCCCGATTCTCTATGACAAAGGCATGGGTCTGATCTGTGCCCATGTCATTTCTCCTTGCCTCTTCACTGAATAGGACATCCTTGACCATTGACATGGTAAGTTTTCCATTCGGAGCTGAGTTGCTGAGTGTTACGACCAGCGTTTCCCAGCTATCGGGAAGAGAACTAAGTAGCAATAGCGCCTGAACTTCATCGTCAAGAGGCATCTCTACAGACGATAACTAGTTGACCAAGCTCTGGAACTCACTGGTATGCTCGGCAACTGAAGTTCCACTTTTGAGCTTCATGTTGACTAAACGCGTAATCAGCGGGGCTTTATTCCGAGTTGTCTTGGCCTGGTACATGTCCTCCAACTTTTTCCAGAGGACATATGCGTCTGTCTTTTGTGCAACATGGTGGAAGACACTATGATCAATCAATTGACGGATCTGAATAATAGTTTTTCGGTTTAATTTCTTCCAGTCTATCTCTTTGGCAGAATCAGGGTTTATACCCTTCAATTCAATAGGATCGAACAAATCCTTACAACTGAGGAGATCTTCCATCTGAGGTTTCCACAGCGTATAGTTTGTGGCTGTGAGCATAATCATAGCTCCCGAAGATGATGTTGACTCTTCTGTGGACATTATCACCTTACAAATAATTTTTCAACACAAACGGGGTTGAATTGTAGAAAACAGAGATCACCGTTACGTCCGGAACGGTTGAAAATGGTGGAATAGATACTTCGCGGCTTAAATTCCATTTACGGGGCAAAATTATAATTTTTTATAAACTTCGGGAACCAAAAAAAATGAAATTCTGAAAATTTCAGGGACCAAATTGTAAAATTTCAGAATTGCTACAGTACTGCTACAGGAACGTGCTACAGTGCCGCCAGCTGCTACAATGAATTGCTACAGGACTGCTACAGTGAATTGCTACAGGACTTTCTTCACCGGCGAAAATTCTGGCACCGGTCGTCTTCTTCGGCGAGATTCCGGCGAGTTGACCAAACTTTGACCGCGTTTTCTGGGCTCGTTATAAATCCATTTAAGTCACCGTTTTTTGCGTTGGACTCGGTTCGACGAGACAAATCCAATGGTACACTCAAAATTGAATTTTGAGAAAATTTCATAAAACCCAAAACTCGACCAACGTCTCTAACCAAGCTCTGATACCACTTGTTGAGAAGAGAGGATCGTCTCGACGTTGGGAGATATAAATTTGAGAGAAAATAACTCTATTACTCACAAGAATAGATTACACGAGCATTTACAAAACTCTAAAACTCTCAAACTCTCACACACTATCTAGGTTGTGATTACACTTCTCTGAGTGATTTTGGGATGATTTACAATTGGGGTTTCAACCTCTATTTATACTAAAACTTTGGTGGCGGTGGAATGGTGTGGACGAGGAAGGTGTGGTGTGAACGGAGAAGGTGGGCGGCCGTCATCGTATTCAACTTTGCTACTTCCGTATGAGTTGTTCAAAGCTGGCAACGTTGAACATCTAGATGTCAGCTGGAACAGAGGCATCTAGATGACGGCTGGAAACTCATCAATATCCCCAACGTTGTACGCAATGCAAAAAAGTTGTGTATTTATCCACAATTTAATATGTAACGATTTTGCACATGATTATAAAAGTGCAAATCAATAAAATATACACGCCTTTTTTTTTTTTTTTTTTTTTTTTTTTTTTTTTGAATGCTCAAACTTTTTCCCGAGTATTAAGGGCCAAAGTATAGTCATAGTCAATTTTATATAAAGCCACAAATTATTAATGATCCGATTATAAATACTGGTTTAAGCAAAGCCACGTGGGTTTGAAAAATACGATTAAGATTGAAAGTTACTTTGCATGTCACCTCAAGTTGAATAGGTCAAAAATGAAGCTAAATATGAACGAGTGTTGGCCTTTTCTTATTCTTCTTCATCTTTTTAATTACTTAATTATTTTTTGACCTTAATTACCTCCTTTTTTTTTATAAGATGGAATGTAATTTTTGTCTTTTTAAGCTTAGGAGGTGATATGTACTCACATTTTTCCACCATTCACATCGTATGATCCTTAAATCTTTTTTTTTTACGTCCAAAATTGGTATATATAGCACGCTCCCTAATAAAACGCTAAAGGAGAAAAACGAACAAATACAAAGTGTTTACAACAGCATAGATAACTATGACTTCTAATCGGAAACAACATGGTCTCTATTTTATAGCCAACGAAAAGAAAATAGCTTAGTTACATCAAACATGCTACGTCTAGTAAAACAAGAACTTACTAAAACTATGTCGTTCCTGAACCGTCAGATAATCCATAAAAGCATGACCACAATCGCGATGATCCGGTCCTTGTTAGATCTCGATTATTGGAGGTCCTCGACCCAACTAGAAATGCCGTCTCATGAAGTAAACATGGGCATGTTACACGTTGTCCAATTCTTAATGTTATACCATATTTCTCAGCCAAAGGACACCAAAAAAAAAAACAAGTGAGGTCGTGTGTCAATACCACTATTACTAACAGGACAAACGATAGAGTTGATCGCTTTTCGCGGAGAGATTCCAACCAATAAAAGAGCATCCAACCTGAAACACCATAAGAAAACATTAACTTTCCTAAGGACAAATTTGAACCAAGACGTCAATAGCTGCGTAAAACTTAGGAGCGCTAGATCTATGTATTGTCCCGTGACTTTTACGGAATAAATACCATCCTAGTGCAAATTAAAAGTCCACTTATCATCTCTATTAGTTAAATGACGGTCCATTAACTCATTAAGAAGAGAAGAAAATGCTTGCAAAGTTTCGACTCCCAATATCGTCTCTAGACCAAACCCATTGCCACTCACCATTGATCCATTTGTCCGCAATCGTCTCATGGTTATTAGCATCTAAATGTTAATAACCCTTTTAATATATATTTGTTGTGTACACATAAATAAACAATTCTAAAATATCCTCTTATTATCCGCATCCCCCTTAATTCGTAGAGTGCCTTTGATGTACTCGTGGTTTAAACGTGGAAAAACTAGAAAATCCAAGGTATATCAATATCAGCGGTGGACTCATGATTTTTTTCGAAGGTGAGAAAACGTCAAAAAGTTTGAAAAAAAGAAAATAATATGATTAACGTCGAACTTTAAAATATAAACACACTAAAAGAATTAGACAAATGACCAAGTTGCTTTACACTAAATACACTGCTACCGAGTATTTTTTTAACATAAAAGACGCATAAATGGGCCTGAGCCCAGGATTACTAGGCTCGGGTTAGGCCTTTTACACTTTTATTCAACGCTGTATAATATCGCTAACAATTTTACTCCGTATAAGTTATGATTTGGTGAATGTCAACGTCCAAAGATTCCTTTGTTGTACTACACACCTAACAAAAACCTGCTCCCTTTAAAGAAAAAGTCAACCATCTCATGCTCTATCTATATGAAACGCCTCGATGCCGCCTCCTATTTTTCTGCCGAGAAAAATACATGAAACTTATTAACGAACACAAATCAATAAGCCTAAGGCACTGCAAACCCCAAAGAGCACAACACTAAAGAGTTGTTTACTTTTTTTTTTTTTAATTAAGTTCACTATGGTATTTTGTTTTATTTTTTTTTATTTTATTTTTTTTTTGGCAAAAAACTGAAACTATATAAAACATGGGACGTTCATCAAAAAAATGAAGCCCCGGAACAAAGATACAAGAAAAGGCAACGAGGCCCGAAACCAAAAGCCTAACCACAACAACGAAATACAAACACCCTACACAAGATGAGACTATGACTAACAAGAAATCGCAACCACGCTAACAAAATGAAACTAAGACTAAGGATTGCAGTTGTACCTGAGTGGTAGTGGCCTGCCTCTAACACACTTGAGGTCAGGAGTTCGACTCCACTCCAGGGCAACAATTAATGCAATTCTATCCCTGCCATGTAAGGATCCACCCATGACACATTTTCCACATTGTGTTGGGGGGTAAAGGGGAGGGGGTTTTACTTGACCGTGCCCTTGGATCGGTTCAAGGTTTCTTCCCGGGCAGCGATAGGGGGTGGGTTAATATCACTGCATCGGCATAGTCGAAACGGTAGATGATCGCAACGGGTGGTTAAGTCCCCCTCGGGTGATCCCAAATTCGTTGTTCTAAAAAAAAAAAAAAAAAAAAAAAAAAAGACTAACAATCAAAATGACAAAGTAGACAAACAACCATCTAGCCACATAAACTTAAACAAGAGTCGAAGACTTCACATACCATCCCCTCTAACCTTACGAACCACCACCCCGTGACCTCTCTTCACCTTAACCTTCTTGCTCTCTTTAAGATATGAATGACATAATAGATATGAATGACATTATGAATTAAGTTAGTATAAATATATTGTGGTTTACGTTTCTGGTAAATGAAATATATGAATAATAAAAAAAATTACCATTTTAACCTTATTATCTAATACATATACTAATTCACTCTTGTAAATAGAAGATAGGGTAATTATTAAGTAATATAAAAAATTAAAAACTTTTAACTTACAAAATAAATGCTGTGATCTAATCTAATAATTATTATCTATAATCTATATTATCTATATATAACAAGAGTAGAATAGTAATTTGCACTCACTCATGATAATTGGTGAAATAATATATTCCACTCACTCATTAACACCAATTATCAACTCCATTTTTTCAATATTATTACTCTTATAAGAGCAGTATCATCCATGACATATCGTCTTGGAAAAACTGGTTGTCACATCAGCGTCACATCAGCGCCTCCTTCAATCACTAACCAACCACGAAATCACTAACATCCATGACGGACCGTCATCGTCACAATTTTATTTATTTTTTATTAAACTTATATATTTAATAACTAATATATATAACATTTAAATTCCTAAAAATAAAAATTTTGTTAATAAAAAAAACGTTTCAGATTCCTAAAAATATAAAAAATATTACAAATTCCTAAAAATAAAAATAAAAACATTACAAATTCCTGAAAATAAAAAAAACCGTTACAAATTCCTAAAAAAAAAAAGTTACAAATTCCTAAAAATAACCGTTCAACGCGAGTCGATCGTATCGTCACTTACGTACCCCTCTCCGGTGTGCCGGTAGTCCGGCTGCGGACGAACGCAAAATTGACGGGTCCAAATGCCAATACAATACAACTCGATTCGTTTGCATTTGAGTTTGGCTCGCCCGACAATTCTTTCCCATTCTAGCTCGGTCATGAGAAACTCGAACTTATCGGTCACGGGATCACAGTACACGAAATTCGAGGCCTCGAAGTCGACGTGTTCGCGTATGTAGTCGAACAAACACCCCGTATCCCAGTACGTGATATCAAGATTATCGAACGATTTACACTGCCCGTCGAGATAAAGCTTCCAGTCCTCGCTCAACAACCCCCCGTGCCATACGTCCATCGAACAAGTTAAACGTGCCATTCGGATTGAGTGTGTGTTTGGAGTGTGTGTTTGAGTGTTTGTTTGAAACTATGCAGTGTATATGCAGATCAGTGTGTATGTATATGAAAGTGTTTATGTATGTATATATATATATATATATATATATATATATACATACATAATATATGGTGAAGTGAGGATCAACGTGTGTGTATATGAACGTTAGAATTTTTAAACGTTTGAAAATTTAAACGTAAACCTGCACCTGTCTCACTTTTACTCGTGCTTGCTTCGATCATCCAACGAAAATTCGGAGCACGATCGTCAATGGCGGATGAACGGCGGCCGCACTAATATAGGCGCCGTTCATGAAAAACATTAACGACGGGACAAACGACGGGCCGATAAGAGTGCTCTAATTGTCTCTTTAGTTACACAATATGCTCCTCTTTTAATTATGAATAATTTAGTTATTGTAACTAACAAAAAAAACTTCTAAACCCTCTTACGTTTTACTTAATTAACTGATGTGTATTTCAAATTTTTAATATAGTACTAAGTTCAAAAAGAAAAAAAAAAAGATATCTGAAGTAGTACAATAAAGATTTTACCTTGACTCTTGAAGATTATCAATAGTGTCAATACCGCGAACAAGAACAACGATATTACCCTTGGGTACGGCTTCCAATGCATCTTAAACTTAAAATAGATGTTCGTCCAGTTAGAAAACCCATTATAGCTATATGGTTTCTCGCAATGTACAGTCAAATTACTGTGATTTTTAGAGTTGCGTCTTTCGTTTGAAATTTTGATGATCAAGGGACTTAAAAGATCATCTCAAGTAATATAAAGAAGCAGATTAACGAAGGTTTAGATGATGGTATTTTTATAGTCGCTGATTAGTTTGAAAAGATGGAGCTTAATTGTTCCTTTGTGCGGTTTTACATCCGGTTCCCAAATTTAATTTTTTATTTTAGAGTAAAAAGAAAGGGTTTTGTAAAGACAATGGAAGATCTTATAAAGAAAAGTTTATTAATCAAAAGATAAGATTACACGGATAGTCATTGTGATTTGCAAAATATTTCATGGATAGTTCAAACTTTATTTTTTCATCTAGATAGTCCATTAATTTGCACGTTTTGCATGAATAGTCCAACTTTAAATGTGATGACCCGAAAAATTTCGACTAATTTAAACCAATTCTCTATACGATTTATTATTTTAACACGTTAAACAAAGTCTGTTAGATTGAGTCTCAAAATTTTAGAACTGTTTCATATATACAATTACCTTTGACTACTCTCGATGATTCATGAACAATTATATGTATGTATATATATATGTACAAGTAAAAACGACTTTCCTACAGTAAAACCCTATTTGCTACAGTAAAATACTATTTGCTACAGTAACACTATTTGCTACAGTAAACACTATTTGATGTCGACGAACTAGCAAACAAAAACGGAAAAGGCGGCCATGCGATCGCATGGCAAAAACACTGAAAACTCATGCGATCGCATGAGCTACAGTAAATCGAAAAGTAATATAAATACGCAGTTCGTTCGACGAATTTTTTTCACATTTATCTCTCAATATTTATATTTATATTATAATTTTAATTTTAAATTTAAGTTTAATAATAATAAGGTATATACGAGGGTGTTTTTAATTCGGGTTTCAAACCGCTTTAAGCTAAGGAAATATTGGGTATTATTCGGGGTATTGTTCTTGAATCCAAGGCCAACCATACAGTCGTCTACCATCATTACGTCTACGCAATTTGCCTACAATATTGAATCGCAATATTGAACTGTGAGTTATAGATCCCTTTTTAAATACTTTAAATATTTTTGGGCTGAGAATACATGCAATTTATTTTAAACGCGATAAGACACAAGTACATACTAAATTCTACACTGAGTTAAACCGAAAATCCCTTAGCTTTGGTAACTAGTAGCTGCCAGTACATAGGATATGGACTGGTGGGCGCGAATAATTGTATATGGATCCATAGGGCTTGACATCCCCGTCCGAGCTAGAGCGCTAGCCTTTTAACGGACGTATGTTATTTGAGTTTAAGACACGTTGGTTTGCGTGTATTAAAACGAATGGGGTAATTATCACTATAGCGTTAAGTTTAGTTACCAGGGTGCTCTGTTACGTAGAATCTATTGATAAACTTTTGATGAAATCTTGTGGTCTATCTTTATATATGTTTATGACTCGAGTAATTAAACCTATAACTCACCAACATTCGTGTTGACTTTTTAGCATGTTTTATTCTCAGGTCCTTAGAATGCTTCCGCTGTGATGTGCTTGTTGCCTGCATGGAGTCTCTCATGCTTTGTACAAAGTTTATTGCATTCAAAATAAAACTGCGTTGTGTAATAAATAATTGGACTGTGATGTCAACCTGTAAATTAAAGACTTATGTATTTCGGGGTTTTGCTTATACCTAAGCACTTGCCCACATGTTTATAACTTTCTATGTTTAGAAAGTCACTTACTTTAATGAATGCAATATTTTATCAAAACGTATCATATAGAGGTCAAAACCTCACTGTGGAATCAATGATTAACGTGCCGCGTCAATAGCGATTTTGGCTGGTCGTTACAGTTGGTATCCGAGCTTGAGGTCATAGGGAACCAGAAATTACATTAGTGTGTTTAACTGGTAATTGTTAGGATGCATTAGTGAGTCTGGACTATGACCATATCTGTTTTTACTGATTTTTGCTTATTATTTGGTCAAAAACATTATATGTGATATATTTATATGCTAACGTAATTGTTGTTTCAATTATGTGATAGATGACTTCTTCTAATCCTATCATTTTGTACGACTCGGAATCGGACACTGAATCTATTCTATCCACAACTGAAAAGGGCGTTCCAATACCTATTAAAGAAGAAATTGTGTTAGCCGGGGAATCTCAACTCCCGGTAAACCCAGAGGAGGTTCCAGCTCCACCCAGCTTTAGTTTTTCGGAGCCACAGTATCGTTGGCATGGACCCATGATCCCTGGAGTAAACGAGGATCGTCCATTTCTAAACAAATATGGACATTCGTCCAGATATACCGCCGACGGGCGGGTTGTGCCGATTACGCCTGGCAGATTTCGGTTCATGACCACCGGTACATATTCTTGCAGTTCGTCATCATATTCTCCTACACATGACTCAGACAGTTCGTCATCAGACGAGATCAGTAAGGAGGAGGATTTCGCTAATGAAATAAAAGAGATCACTAAGGAGAAATTCCAACTTGCTATAGATAATAAAAACAACCACAATAATAAAATGTCCTTAATTATTAAAAAAGAACAGGACCATTCGATCCGTAACCACCCTTATTGTATTAAACCCACTGAGGCAACGGGTACCTCAAAACCCCAACCAAAAATAAAATACACTGCCAGAATGTCTGTCGGACCATGTGCACACAAACAATTGGCAGAGAGAACCAAATGGGAAGAAGTTTCTGATAGTTCTGAATAAACGACCTCGCAACCATAAATCTTCCATGCGCTATTCTATTACTTATGTGTGCTACTCTATCTTGTTATGTAAAATAAGCATATGTAAAATATCAGTATTGTATGGTATTGTATTATTTTGGTTTATTAATAATAAATGCATGGAATGATTATTTGTATTATTACTACTTCCTATTATTATTATTACATAATAATGTAGTAACTCGCTATAATTTTTCATAGTGGAATATTATTAGGATTTTAGTAGTTAATTCCTTGTACTAGCTATTATGTATGAACTTAACGGGTAGGTAATACCCTAGAAATAATTATAAAATGCTAATAAGAAGAAAAGGCTTTTATAATAATCGGTTCATATTATTAATATGCTACGATTAACTATTGACAACTCATTTTACCTATAATATTCTATATGATTAAATTATATCTGTTATGTTTATTGAAGAAACATGTCTCAAATGTCGGATGCTGAGTTTGAGCAACTAGTCGAGAAACGTGTGAATGAAAGAATTGCTGCAACCGAAGCAGCAAAAGCAACAGCTGAAGCAGCAGCCAAAGCAGCAGCCGTAAACACAAATTCACAAAACGGATGCTCATACAAAACTTTTCAAGGATGCAAACCACAGACGTTTAGTGGAACTGAGTGACCAGTCGGTCTAACCCGATGGTTTGAAAAGATGGAGTCCGTTTTCAAAATCAGTAATTGTGCGAACGGAGACAAGTCAAAGTATGCTTCGTGCACGTTGCAAGATGGTGCACTTACTTGGTGGAACAATTATGCTAAAGCAGAAGGAATAGATACGGCATATGATATCTCTTGGGAAGAACTGAAAAAGATGCTAATCGAGGAGTACTGTCCTCGAAACGAGATCAGAAAAATGGAATCTGAGTTACGTAATCTGAAGGTTATCGGCGCGAATCTCAATAACTATGAAAAGCGTTTCATGGAACTAGCCTTGTTGTGTCCCGAATTGGTGCCAAATGAGAAACGAAAGATAGAAATGTATATTGACGGTTTATCGATCAATATCAAAGGAAATGTTACATCGTCCAAACCAAATACGATGCAGGAAGCCATGACAATGGCACACCAACTCATGGACCAGATCACAGAGAGTTCGATTAAGGCACCAATTACCGAAGTTAAGACAACTGAAGGAAAGAGGAAATGGGAAGACTATAAGAGCAAAAGTACTCACCTGAAGAAACAAGAAACTTTTAAAGGTAAACAAGATGGGGCAACTGCAAGTCCAAACTATAAGGGACCTCATCCGTTCTGCAAAAGGTGTTACACACATCATGCAGGCTATTGCCAAGTGGTCTGTGATAAGTGCAACAAGAAAGGACATGTGGCGAAAGATTGTTATGCCACCGTTTCTGAAGTAAAGACAAAATTGACCGATGTCAAGAAATGTTATGGATGTGGGAAGTCTGGTCACTTTATAAATCAATGCCCTGATAAGGAGAAGAACAAAGAACCCGCACGTGGGAGGGCATTTAATGTTAGTGCCAGTAAAGCACGTGAGGATCCTAATCTTGTCACGGGTACGTTTACCGTTAATAATCAACTAGCTTCTATTATGTTTGATACGGGTGCTGATAGAAGTTATATGTGTAAAGACTTTAGTTTTAAACTAAAATGTGCATCATTACCTCTAGACGATAAATATACTATTGAATTAGCTAATGGTAAACTGATAAAAGCCGATAAAATTTGCCATGGTTGCGAAATGAATCTCGCTGGTGAAACCTTCAAAATTGATTTGATACCCATAGAATTAGGAAGTTTTGATGTAATCGTTGGCATGGACTGGATGTCCAAAACAAGAGCGGAAGTTGTTTGCGCTGAGAAAGCAATCCGCATCCCTCGTAAGGATGAAACGTCATTAATGATTTATGGGGAGAAGAACAACTCAAAACTGAACTTTATCAGCTGTATGAAGGCCCAGAAACTTATAAGAAAAGGTTGTTATGCTATTCTGGCACACGTAAAGAAGATCGATACTGAAGAAAGAAGCATTGATGACATGCCAGTTGTAAGAGAATATCCCGGAGTATTTCCAGAAGAATTACCGGGGCTACCTCCACACAGATGTGTAGAATTCCAGATTGATCTCATACCAGGAGCTGCACCTGTAGCCCGATCTCCATATAGACTTGCACCTTCAGAAATGCAAGAATTACAAGACCAGTTGCAAGAATTATCGGACCGTGGATTTATTCGTCCTAGTTTTTCACCTTGGGGTGCTCCTATTCTGTTCGTCAAGAAGAAGGATGGATCTATGAGAATGTGCATAGATTACCGAGAATTAAACAAATTAACGATCAAGAATCGGTACCCATTACCGAGGATTGATGATTTGTTTGATCAATTGCAAGGATCAAGTGTTTATTCTAAGATTGATCTACGCTCCGGATATCATCAGCTGAGAGTGAAGGAAGAAGATGTTCCTAAAACAGCGTTCAGAACCCGTTACGGTCACTATGAATTTTTAGTCATGCCTTTTGGATTGACTAATGCTCCAGCAGTATTCATGGATCTAATGAATCGCATCTGTAGACCGTATTTAGACAAATTTGTCATTGTTTTTATCGACGACATATTGATTTACTCGAAGAACAAGGAAGAACATGAGCAACACTTAAGACTGGTACTAGAGATACTCAAGAAAGAAGAATTGTACGCAAAATTTTCGAAGTGTGATTTCTGGTTACAAGAAGTACAATTTTTGGGCCATGTTGTCAGTAAACATGGAATTAAAGTTGACCCCGCCAAGATCGAAGCCATTAGTAAATGGGAAACACCGAAGACTCCAACACAAATCCGCCAATTCTTAGGTCTTGCTGGTTACTACCGAAGATTCATTCAAGATTTCTCTAGAACTGCCAAACCCTTAACTGCATTGACTCAAAAGGGAAAGAAGTATGATTGGTCCACAGAACAGGAATCCTCATTCCGGTTATTAAAGAAGAAGTTAACGTCTGCACCCATTTTGTCATTACCGGAAGGAAATGATGATTTCGTGATCTATTGTGATGCTTCACGCCAAGGTTTAGGATGTGTATTAATGCAACGCACAAAAGTTATCGCATATGCCTCACGACAACTAAAAATTCATGAAAAGAACTATACGACGCACGATTTGGAACTTGGAGCAGTAGTTTTTGCACTCAAAATATGGAGACACTATCTATATGGCACCAAGTGTACAGTGTACACCGACCATAAGAGTCTTCAGCATATTTTTGATCAAAAACAACTCAATATGAGGCAACGTCGCTGGGTAGAGTTGTTAAACGATTACGATTGTGAAATCCGTTACCACCCCGGAAAAGCTAATGTTGTAGCTGATGCCCTAAGTCAAAAAGAAAGAGTAAAACCTCTTAGGGTCCGAGCTTTGAATATTACAATTCGTACTGATCTCACAAAGCAAATTCAAGCAGCACAGTTAGAGGCTTTAAAAGAAGAACACGAAAAAGGCGAAATAAGCAAAGGGTTAGAAAAACAACTTGAAGAAAAAGCCGATGGAACCCTGTATTTTGCTGGTAGGATATGGGTACCAAAACATGGTAACCTAAGACAACTAGTACTGGATGAAGCACACAAAACGAGGTACTCAATTCACCCAGGAAACGGAAAAATGTACCACGATCTCAAGAAGTTTTATTGGTGGCCTAATATGAAAACAGAAATTGCTACTTATGTAAACAAATGTTTAACGTGTGCAAAGGTCAAAGCTGAGCACCAAAAGCCGTCAGGATTACTGCAACAACCAGAAATTTCGCAGTGGAAATGGGAAAGAATAACCATGGATTTCATTACGAAATTGCCAAGGACTGCAAGTAGTCATGATACTATTTGGGTGATAGTTGATCGTCTAACTAAATCAGCTCACTTCCTACCAATAAAGGAGACAGACAGTATGGAGAAATTAGCACGCCTATATTTGAAGGAAGTAGTTTCCAGGCATGGTGTACCCATCTCCATCATATCTGATCGCGACACCCGATTCACATCACGTTTTTGGCAATCATTACAAAAAGCATTGGGAACTCGATTAGATATGAGCACCGCTTATCACCCACAGACAGATGGTCAAAGTGAAAGAACAATACAAACATTGGAAGACATGTTACGGGCATGCGTGATTGACTTTGGAACCAGTTGGGATCGACACTTACCGTTGGCAGAATTTTCATACAATAACAGCTATCATACGAGCATCAACGCAGCGCCATTTGAAGCACTTTACGGTAGAAAGTGCAGATCTCCTATCTATTGGAGTGAAGTAGGAGAAAGACAACTTACTGGACCAGAAATTATTCATGAAACCACCGAAAAGATCATTCAAATACAACAGCGATTGAAAACGGCCATGAGTCGCCAAAAGAGTTATGCTGATGTAAGAAGAAAACCGCTAGAATTTCAAGTGGGCGACAAAGTCATGTTGAAAGTGTCACCCTGGAAAGGCGTTGTACGATTCGGTAAACGAGGAAAGCTAAGTCCTAGGTACGTAGGACCCTTTGAAATCACCGAAAGAATTGGAACAGTTGCTTATCGATTAAAGCTACCGCAAGAACTTAGTAGTGTTCACAACACATTTCACGTGTCAAATTTGAAGAAATGTTTAGCTGAAGAAGATGTCGTAATTCCTCTTGACGAAATACGAATCAATGATAAACTCCATTTTATCGAAGAACCTGTTGAAATCATGGACCGTGAGGTCAAACAATTAAAACAAAGCAAAATACCGATAGTTAGGGTTCGTTGGAACGCAAGGCGAGGACCCGAGTTTACTTGGGAACGTGAAGATCAAATGAAGCAAAAGTATCCACATTTGTTCACTGATATCGCTCATGAAACAGGTACTACTCAAAATTTCGGGACGAAATTTTCTTTAACGGGGAGGTACTGTGATGACCCGAAAAATTTCGACTAATTTAAACCAATTCTCTATACGATTTATTATTTTAACACGTTAAACAAAGTCAGTTAGATTGAGTCTCAAAATTTTAGAACTGTTTCATATATACAATTACCTTTGACTACTCTCGACGATTCATGAACAATTATATGTATGTATATATATGTACAAGTAAAAACGACTTTCCTACAGTAAAACCCTATTTGCTACAGTAAAACACTATTTGCTACAGTAACACTATTTGCTACATTAAATACTATTTGATGTCGACGAACTAGCAAACAAAAACGGAAAAGGCGGCCATGCGATCGCATGGCAAAAACACTGAAAACTCATGCGATCGCATGAGCTACAGTAAATCGAAAAGTAATATAAATACGCAGTTCGTTCGACGAATTTTTTTCACATTTATCTCTCAATATTTATATTTATATTATAATTTTAATTTTAAATTTAAGTTTAATAATAATAAGGTATATACGAGGGTGTTTTTAATTCGGGTTTCAAACCGCTTTAAGCTAAGAAAATATTGGGTATTTGATAATGCTAAAAACGAACATATATTTCATAGCATTATTCCTCAAGAAAGACAAGCTTTTAGTTGCAATTGTTCTATTTACAAGTGATATTCGTTTAAATAATAAAAGGTGAAGACAAAAGACAGATTCGACGAATTGAAGACACAAACGACCAAAAAGCTCAAAAGAACAAAAGACAATCAAAAAGGTTCTTCTTATTGATAAGAAACGTCTCGAAATCACAAGAGTACAAGATTCAAAACGCAAAGTACAAGATATTAAATTGTACGCGAGGACGTTCGAAAATCCGGAACCGGGACCAGAGTCAACTCTTAACGCTCGACGCAACGGACTAAAAATTACAAGTTAACTATGTATATAAATATAATATAATATATAATTAATTATATTAATTATATATATATTATATATATATATATTAAAAACCGTCGGCAGAGAAAACTCCAAGGGTGTGAGCTGTAAATATATCTCCGCGACTCGCGGAGTTTGAAGGGCATTTTGCCGCGAGTCGCGGAGCCCCAAAAATCAAGTCTGGCTATAAAGCAAACCGAATTCTGATCAAATTTCATATCTTATTTTCTCTATCTCTCTCAATATATTCGATATATATATATATATTTATATTTTAATTTTAATTTTAATTTTAATTCTAATAATAAGGGTATGTTAGCGAATGTTGTAAGGGTGTAAGTCGAAATTCTGTCCGTGTAATGCTACGCTATTTTTAATCATTGTAAGTTATGTTCAACCTTTTTACATTAATGTCTCGTAGCTAAGTTATTATTATGCTTATTTAAAAAGAAGTAATCATGATGTTGGGCTAATTACTAAAATTGGGTAATTGGGCTTTGTACCATAATTGGGGTTTGGATAAAAGAACGACACTTGTGGAAACTAGACTATGGGCTATTAATGGGCTTTATATTTGTTTAACTAAATGAAAGTTTGTTAATGTTAATATAAAGATTTACAATTGGGCGTCCCTATAAATTACCATATACACTCGATCGGACACGATGGGCGGGGTATTTATATGTACGAATAATCGTTCATTTAACCGGACACGGGAATGGATTAATAGCCACTAGAATAATCAAAACAGGGGTGAAATTACATTCAAGGGTAATTGGTGTAATTGTTAACAAAGTAGTAAAACCTTGGTTTACACGCAGTCGATAACCTGGTGTATTCATTAAACAAAGTATTAAAACCTTGTTACAATTCGAATCCCCAATTAGTTGGAATATTTATCTTCGGGTATAATAATAATTTGACAAGGACACTTGCAATTTATATTTATGACTGATGGACTGTTATGGACAAAAACCAGACGGACATATTGAATAATCCAGGACAAAGGACAATTAACCCATGGGCATAAAACTAAAATCAACACGTCAAACATCATGATTACGGAAGTTTAAATAAGCATAATTCTTTTATTTCATATTTAATTTCCTTTATTTTATATTTAATTGCACTTCTAATTATCGCACTTTTATTGTTATTTAATCGCACTTTTAATTATCGTACTTTTTAATTATCGCAAGTTTATTTTATCGCACTTTTATTATTCGCAATTTCATTATCGTTATTTACTTTACGCTTTAATTTAAGTCTTGTATTTATTTTATATTTTACATTAGGTTTTAACTGCGACTAAAGTTTTAAAATCGACAAACCGGTCATTAAACGGTAAAAACCCCCCTTTATAACAATAATATTACTTATATATATATTTGTATTTTTATAAAAGTAAACTAATATAGCGTTGAGCTTTGTTCAAAGATTTCCCTGTGGAACGAACCGGACTTACTAAAAACTACACTACTCTACGATTAGGTACACTGCCTATAGTGGTGTAGCAAGGTTTAGGTATATCCCATCCGTAAATTAATAAAACTTGTGTCATATTTTGTAGTATTTCCTAGTAAAAATAATAACTATTTTATATACACCTCGCTACATCATCAGTATTATTCGGGGTATTGTTCTTAAATCCAAGGCCAACCATACAGTCGTCTACCATCATTACGTCTACGCAATTTGCCTACAATATTGAATCGCAATATTGAACTGTGAGTTATAGATCCCTTTTTAAATACTTTAAATATTTTTGGGCTGAGAATACATGCAATTTATTTTAAACGCGATAAGACACAAGTTCATACTAAATTCTACACTGAGTTAAACCGAAAATCCCTTAGCTTTGGTAACTAGTAGCTGCCAGTACATAGGATATGGACTGGTGGGCGCGAATAATTGTATATGGATCCATAGGGCTTGACATCCCCGTCCGAGCTAGAGCGCTAGCCTTTTAACGGACGTATGTTATTTGAGTTTAAGACACGTTGGTTTGCGTGTATTAAAACGAATGGGGTAATTATCACTATAGCGTTAAGTTTAGTTACCAGGGTGCTCTGTTACGTAGAATCTATTGATAAACTTTTGATGAAATCTTGTGGTCTATCTTTATATATGTGTATGACTCGAGCAATTAAACCTATAACTCACCAACATTCGTGTTGACTTTTTAGCATGTTTTATTCTCAGGTCCTTAGAATGCTTCCGCTGTGATGTGCTTGTTGCCTGCATGGAGTCTCTCATGCTTTGTACAAAGTTTATTGCATTCAAAATAAAACTGCGTTGTGTAATAAATAATTGGACTGTGATGTCAACCTGTAAATTAAAGACTTATGTATTTCGGGGTTTTGCTTATACCTAAGCACTTGCCCACATGTTTATAACTTTCTATGTTTAGAAAGTCACTTACTTTAATGAATGCAATATTTTATCAAAACGTATCATATAGAGGTCAAAACCTCACTGTGGAATCAATGATTAACGTGCCGCGTCAATAGCGATTTTGGCGGGTCGTTACATTAAACGACCCGTTAATTTTTTCCTCAGTTTCCTGCTTTCACGTGCGTATCATGTGAGGGTAATTATGCCTTTTTGCGGAAACTCCAGGCATTTAATTTCTTATCCACGGATAGTCCTTCCATTCTCACTTTAATCTTTTACCTACCAAATTCGTACGGTGTAAAAGCCCTAAAAATTTGATTGCATGTAATGGCAACTAATTATGTTTTTCATGACAAGCATGGGTATGATTTGGTGCAACAGCAAGATATTCGGTAATCTTTATAGCATTACACAGTTTCATACATTGTTGAATATTTTTGAGATGCTTGTGTTTGATTCGACTTTAACCCGAAAAATCCTTGTGTTACAAGTAGTTAAGATGAACAATTCACGATTAAGCTTCGTCATGGTGGTCGTTTTACATAATTTTCTGTTAGGAGAAATGTTAATGGTAGGGTTAAATTGTTGATATTGTAGATATCGAAAGGTTTTCTATAAATGTGTTGGGTGGTATGATATATAAATTAGGTTTTGATGGTTGGGCTCCACATTTCTACTCCTTTCTAAAACTTGAAAATCATTTAGAACCATTAGGTTGTGATCAAGATGTTCACCTTTTTTGTAAATAGGTAAGGGAACGTAGGGAAATGTCTGTTTACATTGAACATGGTATACCAATGGTAAACACATTTATAAGTCCAAAAAACCTCGTTTGTTAGAGGCCATTGGAGATGAAGTAGTAGTGCCAACTAAAAGCAAGAAAATTTGAAAAAAGAGTCGTGGCAGTAGTTCAAGAAACCTTTTATTGGAATGGCCTGTAACACAACATTTTGAGAGTCAACAAAGTGTTGTAATGGACAACCAATTGTTAATGAAGGAAATGTTAGTAGACCTGATGTAGCAATAGTTGAACGAGATATTATTTATGGCGAAGATAATGTTAATGAAGGTGATGTGAGTGAATCACATGATGAGAGACTTGAAGTTGAAGATAGTACCATAATGGATGTGGATGTTGACATGAAAAACATTTATGACCCAAATCAAGTGTGCCTACAACTATGCTACCACCAAAAAGGATTGCATCTGCTCGTAAGTCTGAGAAAAATAAAAGAAAATCAATAAATGAAAATGAAAGCATTCCCAAATGTCACGACCCGAAAAATTTCGACTAATTTTTAATCAAATTCTCGATACGATGTAATACTTTTGACACGATAAGTAAAATCCATTATGTTGCGTCTCAAAATTTTGATCTATGTTCATGAGTACATTTGACCTTTGATTATTCCCGACGATTCACGAACAAGTGTTGTAAATATATATAAATTTATATATATAATTAAATAAATATAAATGCGGGTATTGATGATAATAGAATATAAATGAATCATTAGAGTAAAAATGTAAAAAAAATAAAAAAAAAATAGTTAAGTTCTATTATGAGATATATATATATATATATATATATATATATATATATATGATATAAATCTATATAAGAAAATAAGAAAATATATATGATGTCTACTTATAGCTATTATATTGTAAAACATATAAAATATATATAATATAATAAATGTAATTACAAATTGAATTATAGTTAATATATTATTATTACATCCATTATTATTATTAATGTCAGTATTATCCATATTAATGAATTTATAAATTGGTATTATTATTATAATTACTAGAAGATAACACAAATTAATTATTATTATCATTGAGAAAATTATTAATATCACATTTATGATTAGTAATAATATTATTATTATATCATTATACTTGTATTATCATTAGTTAAAATATTAAGGGTATTATTATTATCCTATGTATTAAAAGACTAACTATAATCTATAAATACAAACATATAAGTATAAGAGGAATATAAGTAAATATATAAGTGCAGGTATATAAATACTGACAAATAATCAGATAAAGAAGGATACATATAAATACAATTATATATTTATAAATAATCAAATTCATACGGATTTTTTTTATTTATTAAAGTCAACATCTGATATTTGTTTTTTTTTTCTTTGTTTTCTTTTAGTCCGTGATTATATGTCAAGTTTGTTACCTGTCGTACTCAATCGCAATTAAAAACAGAAATTTTTCGCATTCTATAATACTCTGCAACTGGATTCAATTGAAAACAGAAAACATATTTTTTTTTTAAAAAACTTTCGGTATCTGTGAGATACACTTTTTGGCCAGAACTCGATTTCGAACCAATATTCCAAATCTATAAATGCAGAAAGGTTCTAAATCAAGTCGTGAATCTTTCTTCAAAACCTTAGGTTTCAAATCATTATATCTAACTCGAATTTATGGGTCAAAGTTCTCGAGTCAAAGAGTCAAACGATTATTCTTGGGTTAAATTCGAGTGCTCTATTTTAATTAAGGTCCAATTGAGGTTTTGGGAAGTTTGTATGAATAAATCCTAACCTATTTCATGTTATATGTACGGTCTAAAACATTCAAGATTTTGAAATCACATTTTTTTTAAAAAAACCGTAACCGCAGTATGTTGTTCTTCTTCTTAATTTTTTTTTTTGTTTTCATTTATTTTAATTGCTTAATTTAACAAAACAGAACATCACTGATTATAGTTAGGTCCTAACTTGAAATTATAAAACACGATTATAATGGAATTAGAGCCCTGGTCGACTGGATTGTATGAAGAAGAAGGAGCAACAATAGAAAACGTTTATAAATAATTCGGGTTATATAAAAACAGAAAAGCTGGGATGGTTCAGTGGTCTTGGATGTTGTCAGGTTAGCGAGTGGTCCTGAGTTCGAGTCCCGGCATGGGCGGTTTGTTATATTTTTGAGCCTTTAAGGTAGTAAGCCTTATTATTATTATTATTATTATTATTATTATTATTATTATTATTATTATTATTATTATTATTATTATTATTATTATTATTATTATTATTATTATTATAAGTATTATTATTAAGTATTAACATTAAGGTTATTATTAGTAGTATTATGATTAAAATCATTATTATTATTATCATTATTATTATTGTCACTAGTTTAGTATTAAAAATATTACTTTAATAAATAAAGGACATTTATGTAAAAATATATATTACATCTATATTAATATTAAATACTATTTTGCTTTAATAAAATGTTATTATAAATAAGTTACAAATAATATTTAAATATATTTTAAATTGAATCATATATATAAATAGAAAATCTTAAAACATAACTAAATATATAAATTTGTCTGATTATGATTTTATGTATTAATATACATAAATGATATAGGATTGTGAATCTGAAGCCAACCCTACATTGTGCAATATAATCATATGTATTTTTACTACAAAATACATTATGTGAGTTTCATTTGCTCCCTTTTTAATTGCTTTTGCAATATATATTTTTGGGCTAAGAATACATGCATTGCTTTTATAAATATTTACGAAATAGACACAAGTACTTAAAAATATATTCTACGTTGAGTTGTACCACTGGCATATTTCCCTGTAGCTTGGTAATTACTATTTACATGGGTATTGTAAACGCGAATCCTGTTGATAGATCTATCGGGCCTGACAACCCCAACCGGACTGGACGACCAGTATTCAACGGTTGCACTGTACTTCGTTTTAGTGACTACATTTGGTATAGTATAGTAAGATTTCATAATAAAGGGAATATGCGACGTTGATTAAATGTTAAGTATGGTTACCAAGTGCTCAACCACTTAGAATATTTTTATTAAAACATTTATGAATATGAAATCTTGTGGTCTATTAAGATATTGAAATGATTGTGATGATAAACCTATGAACTCACCAACCTTTTGGTTGACACTTTTAAGCATGTTTATTCTCAGGTATGAAAGAAGTCTTCCGCTGTGCATTTGCTCATATTACTTGGAGTCATTCCTGCATATTTAGGACAGTACCTCGCAATGGGACCAAATGTTGATGATTTCGTCCAGGTGGATAAGGACGGGTCTTTACAGGTGGTATCAGAGTGGTGGTCGTAGCGAACCAGGTCTTGCATTAGTGTTTCTAACTAGTAGTTGTTAGGATACATTAATGAGTCTGGACTTCGACCTAGTAGTTGTTAGGTTATATTTATGAGTCTAGACTTGAACCTGGTCTGCATGTTAAAAGTGTTTGCTTACCACCATTTGTCGAAAAATATCTACTTGTCATTTTCAGTCTCGACGCGTCTTATTGCAATTATTGCATAGACGGTGTACAGACAAATTCACATCCCATCACATTAAGTCTTGTCTGACACGTTTCCTTAATTATCTCCGTAATCTACGAGATCTTCTGTACTATACATAGATATTCTATGTAATTAGAATATCATCCGATATCCGAAATTCATTTCATACCAATAACTCTTTATCTAACCGAGCAAAATGGAACTCACCACTAGTTCAAGCCCCTCGAATTCTGATATGGAGTTCCACTCAAGCTCCGAAAGCAGTGTAACCGAAATGGATCAACCAATTAGTCATCACCAATTCTAGATGAATTGGGGATGGGTTCGTAGCCTACTTAATCAATGGAGACGAGAAGAAGGCGATCCTTTCCTTCCACCAACCGAATTCACCTCTTGGCGAAAAACCTGAAGCACTTACCGACGAACCAGTTCGAAACACCATCTTCACTCTCATTTCCAGAATATCTCGCAACGATTATATAATATCTCAAATTCTAAACCTTATCCATCCCCTTGTTCAAACCGCCAATCATCCCGGAATAATAGAAGAAGTCAACGAATTTCGCGCTCGAGTTGTAGCTTTGGAAAATATGGTGCAGAACCTACCAGCTTCAGCAACAGCCCGGCACCAACAGTACCACCAACATCAACACCAGTACCACCAACAACCCAAGTTTCAACATCACATACCTCAACATCTCATTCTGTACCTCGAGCATAATCATCATTCTACGTATCGTTCTATCTACTTTATCTTTGTTCTACACATCGTTCTACATCGATTGTCTTCGTTCGACATGGCAATTATGTAATTTCTAAAGTTTTAGAGATTATGTAATCTAGTATTAACGATAAATCAAATGAGTTTAATATCTTATTGACTCATTAAATCAATGATTACATCTAAAGAAAATATATATGTATGTATATTTTCATAAAGATTGTAATTAAAAGTTCTTTGGTACAAAATGTTAATGGTGAAAATATTTTAACGGGTAGGTAATACCCGAGGAATATTTGGATTTCACATTAACAAGTTACACTGTACATTCTTCAACTCAGATTCAACAATCATTAACTATACTGCTCAAATCCACACATGTATGTATTCGTTCACCAAAGAACAACTATTTTCATTCAAATTCAATTTCATATTTGGATTTTGACCTATCAGAATCCAACAAGTGGCATAATGAAGAAAACATTGGACAAAATAAAATTTGTTAGAGACAAACGAATTAACTAATTGAAATTTTGTTAGGAATCCACGCTAACTGTTCCTAGATAACTGGTTACATTTTATTTATCGCAATTTAATCATCGCAATTTATATTCTCGCAATTTTATTTATCGTCATTTAATTTCTATTATTTACTTTTACGCACTTTAAATCGGGACACATGTACACAATACGTCGGATTAATTCTGAGACAATAAGTTGTACACGGGTCATGATACGTATTTATTAATTCGAATATTGGGTACATCCTAGCACAATAAGTATACAATACGTTTTGATAAATCCTAAGACAATACGTACACAATACGTCTTAGTAAATTCTAAGACAATACGTCTACAATACGTCTCTGGGTTGATGCAAATACAATACGTATACAATACATCATGGGATAATTCTAAGATTATATATATATAAATCAATTATTGGACTATCAACATTGGACAATTAAAAATGAATTTAAAATATTGATTATAACATATGAAACTAAACAATTCTTCAAGTTTGCCACTTGATTTCATCTTGAACCTTATTTGAATCTTAACGATTCCAATTCATGTTCAAATATTTCATGATTCTTGACAACACCTCGATCGAGAGGATGAACCAGCCACACTTCATCTACGGAAGAAAAGATTGATGCATATAGTTACGCACCTGAAAAACCCTCGGAAAAACTGAGTAAACGTTTAACACATATCTGTGCTAGCTCCTTTGGCATTATTATTACCCAAAATAACTTTGCAATTCCTTTCCAAATTAGCCAATTTTGTCACAGCTCCAGCAAGTCAACTCTGACTTTTCATCTGAGACAACCTTATTATAACCTTGATATATATGCGCACTCTTTATTGATACTGGGGAACCTTTTATATTCCACCATATTACCATCAGTGTTTAATCATCTAAAAACACAATTCTTCTGAAACCACCTCGGTTTGATAACCGATGACCCAGATCCGTTAACTTTGAAAATGCTGACGAAGAAGCATGTTGTAGATGGTCTTAATGGCCAAAAGTTGATGATAAAGAAGGAAGTGTTAGGAACGCTCGATAGAAAATTTGGTACTGAAAAACGGATTGAGCTAACCATGAAGGAAACAAAGAACAAATACAAAGACCAAACCCTATATTCAAAGAATCCAGGTAACTCTGGATCCACCGAAATCTTTAGAGAATATCTTGTTCCGAAGTCATGTTAAAATCTTGCGGAAAATCTTTCTTCATCAATCTTCGATCTTAGAAATTCCAAAATATCATCATAAATATCTTCGGTATTTCTGAGGATATTTTCATAAATATTCTTGTCCAAAATTATCTACCCCTTTATATATCTGTATTCCATTATATTGGAAACTTCTGTAAAGTCTAAGTATAAATTATGAATGAATTGTGGAGAAGTGTTGGGAACTGAAGCATGAGTTAGTATAATATAATGACACTTGATCAACGTGATTATATTACAGTAAGTCATGCTGAGTTTCTAATGGAACGTGATGATTCACAGTACCGTCATCATGTGCCATGTTACACGACTCTTGTATTCTATTTAACCTCTAAACATTTCAAGAAAATATTTTCTTGATGATTTGGTCTTTTCCCGGGAATTCTGGTAATTTAACAAATCAAGGTTTTGCTATTACCATTTCCTTCTTAGAACGTAAACTATGTTCATTCCGAAATCCACATGTATGAATTTCCGGACCATTACAAGATATGCTTAGTCGCAAGAAGAGGAAACGAAAGAATGAGGCTCCGAAATAGAATAGGAGCATAAACCGCAGCAAATAAGAGAAAGTATTAACTGGGGATGACAATGATTATAGAAAACAGAAGCAAGGACTTCAAAGTATAAGAGAAAATATAAAGCCCGATAACGACACATAAATTACAAACCGTGTATATCAATGTTTATAGCAACATAAAGACACGGGAGGATTAAAAGCACGATAACCCCAAGGGCAAAATAGAAATAAGCAGACTCCTCTGGTGGAAGTTGGAAAAGGAGAAAGATGGTTGTGATAGTAAGGATGAGGACAAGGATCGGAACTGGATTAAGCATTTTCACAATCGTTTGAAAGTATGGATCGAGAAAGAAAGAATTGGAGTGGTGAAAATAATGGAACGAAAGAAGTTCATTTATAGAGACCAGACAAAGCAATCAAGACAGATAATCGCATTAAATTAAAGAGGATCCTAATTTTCCATAAACCTCGAAGAATCAAATCCTATAGATTTCCAAGATTTTCTTTTAAATCCCTTGAATTCCGGAAATCCACCATGACTACGTCAAAAGTTAAGACGAAACTTTTCACTCTTTTGTGATAGCTTCACTTATACTCCTCGCATAATCAAATTGTTTTATCTATATCACTCAATGATGATAAAACTCTATTTATCAACTCATGTGTGTCATGAAAACATTCTTATTGTTAACCATGACGACCTCTATCAAATTTCAGGACGAAATTTCTTTAACAGGTAGGTACTGTCACGACCCGGAAAATTTCGACTAATTTTTAATCAAACTCTCGATACGATGTAATACTTTTAACACGATAAGTACTATCCATTATGTTGCGTCTCAAATTTTGAACTATGTTCATGAGTACATTTGACCTTTGATTATTCCCGACGATTCACGAACAAGTGTTGTAAATATATATAAATTTATATATATAATTAAATAAATATAAATGCGGGTATTGATGATAATACAATATAAATGAATCATTAGAGTAAAAACGTAAAAAAAATAAAAAAAATAGTTAAGTTCTATTATGAGATATATATATATATATATATATATATATATATATATATATATATATATATATATATATATATATATATATATATATATATATATATATATATATATATATATATATATATGATATAAATCTATATAAGAAAATATATATGATGTCTACTTATAGCTATTATATTGTAAAACATATAAATTATATATAATATAATAAATGTAATTACAAATTGAATTATAGTTAATATATTATTATTACATCCATTATTATTATTAATGTCAGTATTATCCATATTAATGAATTTATAAATTGGTATTATTATTATAATTACTAGAAGATAACACAAATTAATTATTATTATCATTAAGAAAATTATTAATATCACATTTATGATTAGTAATAATATTATTATTATATCATTATACTTGTATTATCATTAGTTAAAATATTAAGGGTATTATTATTATCCTATGTATTAAAAGACTAACTATAATCTATAAATACAAACATATAAGTATAAGAGGAATATAAGTAAATATATAAGTGCAGGTATATAAATACTGACAAATAATCAGATAAAGAAGGATACATATAAATACAATTATATATTTACAAATAATTAGATTCATACGGATTTTTTTTATTTATTGAAGTCAACATCTGATATTTGTTTTTTTTCTTTGTTTTCTTTTAGTCCGTGATTATATGTCAAGTTTGTTACCTGTCGTACTCAATCGCAATTAAAAACAGAAATTTTTCGCATTCTATAATACTCTGCAACTGGATTCAATTGAAAACAGAAAACATATTTTTTTTTTAAAAAAACTTTCGGTATCTGTGAGATACACTTTTTGGCCAGAACTCGATTTCGAACCAATATTCAAAATCTATAAATGCAGAAAGGTTCTAAATCAAGTCGTGAATATTTCTTCAAAACCTTAAGTTTTAAATCATTATATCGAACTCGAATTTATGGGTCAAAGTTCTCGAGTCAAAGAGTCAAACGATTGTTCATGGGTTAAATTCGAGTGCTCTATTTTAATTCAGGTCCAATTGAGGTTTTGAGAAGTTTGTATGAATAAATCCTAACCTATTTCATGTTATATGTACGGTCTAAAACATTCAAGATTTTGAAATCAAATTTTTTTTTTAAACTGTAACAACAGTATGCTGTTCTTCTTCTTAATTTTTTTTTGTTTTCATTTATTTTAATTTCTTAATTTAACAAAACTGAACATCACTGATTATAGTTAGGTCCTAACTTGAAATTATAAAACACGATTATAATGGAATTAGAGCCCTGGTCGACTGGATTGTATGAAGAAGAAGGAGCAACAATAGAAAACGTTTATAAATAATTCGGGGTATATAAAAACACAAAAACTGGGATGGTTCAGTGGTCTTGGATGTTGTCAGGTTAGCGAGTGGTCCTGAGTTCGAGTCCCGGCATGGGCGGTTTGTTATATTTTTGAGCCTTTAAGGTAGTAAACCTTATTATTATTATTATTATTATTATTATTATTATTATTATTATTATTATTATTATTATTATTATTATTATTATTATTATTATTATTATAAGTATTATTATTATGTATTAACATTAAGGTTATTATTAGTAGTATTATGATTAAAATCATTATTATTATTATCATTATTATTATTGTCACTAGTTTAGTATTAAAAATATTACTTTAATAAATAAAGGACATTTATGTAAAAATATATATTACATCTATATTAATATTAAATACTATTTTGCTTTAATAAAATGTTATTATAAATAAGTTACGAATAATATTTAAATATATTTTAAATTGAATCATATATATAAATAGTAAATCTTAAAACAAACCTAAATATATATAAATTTGTCTGATTACGATTTTATGTATTAATATACATAAATGATATAGGATTGTGAATCTGAAGCCAACCCTACATTGTGCAATATAATCATATGTATTTTTTACTACAAAATACATTAGGTGAGTTTCATTTGCTCCCTTTTTAATTTCTTTTGCAATATATATTTTTGGGCTAAGAATACATGCATTGCTTTTATAAATATTTACGAAATAGACACAAGTACTTAAAAATATATTCTACGTTGAGTTGTACCACTGGCATATTTTCCTGTAGCTTGGTAATTACTATTTACATGGGTATTGTAAACGCGAATCATGTTGATAGATCTATCGGGCCTGACAACCCCAACCGGACTGGACGACCAATATTCAACGGTTGCACTGTACTTCGTTTTAGTGACTACATTTGGTACAGTGTAGTGAGATTTCATAATAAAGGGAATATGCGACGTTGATTAAATGTTAAGTATGGTTACCAAGTGCTCACCTGAAAGGACCCGTCCTAATCCATCCGGACGAAGTCCGTATCGATTATAAACGATTCACAACAGTTGATTACATCGCGAGGTACTTGACCTCTATATGATACATTTTACAACATTTCATTCGTTTTGAAAAGACAATCTTTCATTACATCTAAAGTTGACAGACATGCATACCATTTCATAATATATCCAACTATAATTGACTTAATAATGATCTTGATAAACTCAACGACTCGAATGCAACGTCTTTTAAAATATGTCATGAATGACTCCAAGTAATATCTTTAAAATGAGCAAATGAACAGCGGAAGATCTCTTTCATACCTGAGAATAAACATGCTTTCAAGTGTCAACCAAAAGGTTGGTGAGTTCATAGGTTTATCTTAAAACAAAAAAAATTCATCATTTTGATAGACCACAAAATTTAAATGCTGCATGGTACAAATGGGCCCGAATCCTATACCCACCTGTAATGTACATGTGATATCTTTTAAAGACAGTACACCTTTCTCGTGTATGAAATCATCTTTCATAAATCTTAGTACCGTACCCATATTTCGTGCACAAAAATAACATACACATAACCTGTGTATAAAATCATTCTCTCGATACATAACATTTATATCAATTGGTGGCAATTATCATGTCCACATAATTCAATGGTGGGAATTATCATGTCCACATAATTCAACGGTGGCAATTATCATGTCCACATAATTCAACAATAATCCGCAGAACTTCTGTCTACATAATAATTCATTCGAGGAATGTTTTGCTTGTGTCTATCTCGTCAAACATTTATAAAAGCATTTCATGTATTCACAGTTCAAAATATATTTCAAAAGCATTTAATAAAGCAGATGTAAATGAAATGTCCCGTTCTTATTGATTAAAAACGTTCCATATTAATTGATTTCGTTGCGAGGTTTTGACCTCTATATGAGACATTTTTCAAAGACTGCATTCATTTTTAAAACAAACCATAACCATTATTTCATAGATAAAGGTTTTAAAAAGCTTTACGTAGATTATCAAATAATAATAATCTAAAATATCCTGTTTACACACGACCATTTCATAATGGTTTACAATACAAATATGTTACAACAAAATAAGTTTCTTGAATGCAGTTTTTACACAATATCATACAAGCATGGACTCCAAATCTCGTCTTTATTTAAGTATGCGACAGCGGAAGCTCTTAATAATCCCCTGAGAATAAACATGCTTAAAACGTCAACAAAAATGTTGGTGAGTTATAGGTTTAACCTATATATATCAAATCATAATAATAGACCACAAGATTTCATATTTCAATACACATCCCATACATAGAGATAAAAATCATTCATATGGTGAACACCTGGTAACCGACATTAACAAGATGCATATATAAGAATATCCCCATCATTCCGGGACACCCTTCGGATATGATATAAATTTTGAAGTACTAAAGCATCTGGTACTTTGGATGGGGTTTGTTAGGCCCAATAGATCTATCTTTAGGATTCTCGTCAATTAGGGTGTCTGTTCCCTAATTCTTAGATTACCAGACTTAATAAAAAGGGGCATATTCGATTTCGATAATTCAACCATAGAATGTAGTTTCACGTACTTGTGTCTATTTTGTAAATCATTTATAAAACCTGCATGTATTCTCATCCCAAAAATATTAGATTTTAAAAGTGGGACTATAACTCACTTTCACAGATTTTTACTTCGTCGGGAAGTAAGACTTGGCCACTGGTTGATTCACGAACCTATAACAATATATACATATATATCAAAGTATGTTCAAAATATATTTACAACACTTTTAATATATTTTGATGTTTTAAGTTTATTAAGTCAGCTGTCCTCGTTAGTAACCTACAACTAGTTGTCCACAGTTAGATGAACAGAAATAAATCGATAAATATTATCTTGAATCAATCCACGACCCAGTGTATACGTATCTCAGTATTGATCACAACTCAAACTATATATATTTTGGAATCAACCTCAACCCTGTATAGCTAACTCCAACATTCACATATAGAGTGTCTATGGTTGTTCCGAAATATATATAGATGTGTCGACATGATAGGTCGAAACATTGTATACGTGTCTATGGTATCTCAAGATTACATAATACACAATACAAGTTGATTAAGTTATGGTTGGAATAGATTTGTTACCAATTTTCACGTAGCTAAAATGAGAAAAATTATCCAATCTTGTTTTACCCATAACTTCTTCATTTTAAATCCGTTTTGAGTGAATCAAATTGCTATGGTTTCATATTGAACTCTATTTTATGAATCTAAACAGAAAAATTATAGGTTTATAGTCGGAAAAATAAGTTACAAGTCATTTTTGTAAAGGTAGTCATTTCAGTCGAAAGAACGACGTCTAGATGACCATTTTAGAAAACATACTTCCACTTTGAGTTTAACCATAATTTTTGGATATAGTTTCATGTTCATAATAAAAATCATTTTCTCAGAATAACAACTTTTAAATCAAAGTTTATCATATTTTTTAATTAACTAACCCAAAACAGCCCGCGGTGTTACTACGACGGCGTAAATCCGGTTTTACGGTGTTTTTCGTGTTTCCAGGTTTTAAATCATTAAGTTAGCATATCATATAGATATAGAACATGTTTTTAGTTGATTTTAAAAGTCAAGTTAGAAGGATTAACTTTTGTTTGCGAACAAGTTTAGAATTAACTAAACTATGTTCTAGTGATTACAAGTTTAAACCTTCGAATAAGATAGCTTTATATGTATGAATCGAATGATGTTATGAACATCATTACTACCTTAAGTTCCTTGGATAAACCTACTGGAAAATAGAAAAATGGATCTAGCTTCAACGGATCCTTGGATGGCTCGAAGTTCTTGAAGCAGAATCATGACACGAAAACAAGTTCAAGTAAGATCATCACTTGAAATAAGATTGTTATAGTTATAGAAATTGAACCAAAGTTTGAATATGATTATTACCTTGTATTAAAATGATAACATACTGTAAGAAACAAAGATTTCTTGAGGTTGGATGATCACCTTACAAGATTGGAAGTGAGCTAGCAAACTTGAAAGTATTCTTGATTTTATGTAACTAGAACTTGTAGAATATATGAAGAACACTTAGAACTTGAAGATAGAACTTGAGAGAGATCAATTAGATGAAGAAAATTGAAGAATGAAAGTATTTGTAGGTGTTTTTGGTCGTTGGTGTATGGATTAGATATAAAGGATATGTAATTTTGTTTTCATGTAAATAAGTCATGAATGATTACTCATATTTTTGTAATTTTATGAGATATTTCATGCTAGTTTCCAAATGATGGTTCCCACATGTGTTAGGTGACTCACATGGGCTGCTAAGAGCTGATCATTGGAGTGTATATACCAATAGTACATACATCTAAAAGCTGTGTATTGTACGAGTACGAATACGGGTGCATACGAGTAGAATTGTTGATGAAACTGAACGAGGATGTAATTGTAAGCATTTTTGTTAAGTAGAAGTATTTTGATAAGTGTATTGAAGTCTTTCAAAAGTGTATAAATACATATTAAAACACTACATGTATATACATTTTAACTGAGTCGTTAAGTCATCGTTAGTCGTTACATGTAAGTGTTGTTTTGAAACCTTTAGGTTAACGATCTTGTTAAATGTTGTTAACCCAATGTTTATAATATCAAATGAGATTTTAAATTATTATATTATCATGATATTATCATGTATGAATATCTCTTAATATGATATATATACATTAAATGTCTTTACAACGATAATCGTTACATATATGTCTCGTTTAAAAATCATTAAGTTAGTAGTCTTGTTTTTACATATGTAGTTCATTGTTAATATACTTAATGATATGTTTACTTATCATAGTATCATGTTAACTATATATATATATATATATATATATATATATATATATATATATATATATATATATATATATATATATATATATATATATATATATCCATATATATGTCATCATATAGTTTTTACAAGTTTTAACGTTCGTGAATCACCGGTCAACTTGGGTGGTCAATTGTCTATATGAAACATATTTCAATTAATCAAGTCTTAACAAGTTTGATTGCTTAACATGTTGGAAACATTTAATCATATAAATATCAATCTCAATTAATATATATAAACATGGAAAAGTTCGGGTCACTACAGTACCTACCCGTTAAATAAATTTCGTCCCGAAATTTTAAGCTGTTGAAGGTGTTGACGAATCTTCTGGAAATAGATGCGGGTATTTCTTCTTCATCTGATCTTCATGCTCCCAGGTAAACTCGGGTCCTCTACGAGCATTCCATCGAACCTTAACAATTGGTATCTTGTTTTGCTTAAGTCTTTTAACCTCACGATCCATTATTTCGACGGGTTCTTCGATGAATTGAAGTTTTTCGTTGATTTGGATTTCATCTAACGGAATAGTGAGATCTTCTTTAGCAAAACATTTCTTCAAATCCGAGACGTGGAAAGTGTTATGTACAGCCGCGAGTTGTTGAGGTAACTCAAGTCGGTAAGCTACTGGTCCGACACGATCAATAATCTTGAATGGTCCAATATACCTTGGATTTAATTTCCCTCGTTTACCAAATCGAACAACGCCTTTCCAAGGTGCAACTTTAAGCATGACCATCTCTCCAATTTCAAATTCTATATCTTTTCTTTTAATGTCAGCGTAGCTCTTTTGTCGACTTTGGGCGGTTTTCAACCGTTGTTGAATTTGGATAATCTTCTCGGTAGTTTCTTGTATAATCTCCGGACCCGTAATCTGTCTATCCCCCACTTCACTCCAACAAATCGGAGACCTGCACTTTCTACCATAAAGTGCTTCAAACGGCGCCATCTCAATGCTTGAATGGTAGCTGTTGTTGTAGGAAAATTCTGCTAACGGTAGATGTCGATCCCAACTATTTCCGAAATCAATAACACATGCTCGTAGCATGTCTTCAAGCGTTTGTATTGTCCTTTCACTCTGCCCATCAGTTTGTGGATGATAGGCAGTACTCATGTCTAGACGAGTTTCTAATGCTTGCTGTAATGTCTGCCAGAATCTTGAAATAAATCTGCCATCCCTATAAGAGATAATAGAGATTGGTATTCCATGTCTGGAGATGACTTCCTTCAAATACAGTCGTGCTAACTTCTCCATCTTGTCATCTTCTCTTATTGGCAGGAAGTGTGCTGATTTGGTGAGACGATCAACTATTACCCAAATAGTATCAAAACCACTTGCAGTCCTTGGCAATTTAGTGATGAAATCCATGGTAATGTTTTCCCAGTTCCATTCCGGGATTTCGGGTTGTTGAAGTAGACCTGATGGTTTCTGATGCTCAGCTTTGACCTTAGAACACGTCAAACATTCTCCTACGTATTTAGCAACATCGGCTTTCATACCCGGCCACCAAAAATGTTTCTTGAGATCCTTGTACATCTTCCCCGTTCCAGGATGTATTGAGTATCTGATTTTATGAGCTTCTCTAAGTACCATTTCTCTCATATCTCCAAATTTTGGTACCCAAATCCTTTCAGCCCTATACCGGGTTCCGTCTTCCCGAATATTAAGATGCTTCTCCGATCCTTTGGGTATTTCATCCTTTAAATTTCCCTTTTTTAAAACTCCTTGTTGCGCCTCCTTTATTTGAGTAGTAAGGTTATTATGAATCATTATATTCATAGATTTTACTCGAATGGGTTCTCTGTCCTTCCTGCTCAAGGCATTGGCTACCACATTTGCCTTCCCCGGGTGGTAACGAATCTCAAAGTCGTAATCATTCAATAATTCAATCCACCTACGCTGCCTCATATTCAGTTGTTTCTGATTAAATATGTGTTGAAGACTTTTCTGGTCGGTATATATAATACTTTTGACCCCATATAAGTAGTGCCTCCAAGTCTTTAATGCAAAAAAAACCGCGCCTAATTCCAAATCATGCGTCGTATAATTTTGTTCGTGAATCTTCAATTGTCTAGACGCATAAGCAATCACCTTCGTTCGTTGCATTAATACACAACCGAGACCTTCCTTTGATGCTTCACAATAAATCACAAAATCATCATTCCCTTTAGGCAATGACAATATAGGTGCCGTAGTTAGCTTTTTCTTCAATAACTGAAACGCTTTCTCTTGTTCATCATTCCATTCAAATTTCTTCCCTTTATGCGTTAATGCAGTCAAGGGTTTTGCTATTCTGGAAAAGTCTTGGATGAACCTTCTGTAGTAACCAGCTAGTCCTAAAAACTGGCGTATGTGTTTCGGAGTTTTCGGGGTTTCCCACTTTTCAACAGTTTCTATCTTTGCCGGATCCACCTTAATACCTTATTTGTTCACTATGTGACCTAGGAATTGAACTTCTTCCAACCAAAATGCACACTTTGAAAACTTAGCGTACAATTCTTCCTTCCTCAATACTTCTAACACCTTTCTCAAATGTTCACCGTGTTCTTGGTCATTCTTTGAGTAAATAAGTATGTCATCAATGAAAACAATGACAAACTTGTCAAGGTATGGTCCACACACTCGGTTCATAAGGTCCATGAACACAGCTGGTGCATTAGTTAAACCAAACGGCATGACCATAAACTCGTAATGACCGTAACGTGTTCTGAAAGCAGTCTTTGGAATATCATCTTCTTTCACCCGCATTTGATGATACCCGGAACGTAAGTCAATCTTTGAATAAACATACGAGCCTTGTAGTTGATCAAATAAGTCGTCGATTCTCGGTAGTGGGTAGCGGTTCTTGATGGTAAGTTTGTTCAACTCTCGATAGTCGATACACAACCTGAATGTACCATCTTTCTTCTTGACAAACAAAACAGGAGCTCCCCACGGTGATGTGCTTGGTCGAATGAAACCACGCTCTAAAAGTTCTTGTAATTGGCTTTGCAGTTCTTTCATCTCGCTGGGTACGAGTCTGTAAGGAGCACGAGCTATTGGTGCAGCTCTTGGTACAAGATCTATTTGAAATTCAACGGATCGATGTGGGGGTAATCCCGGTAATTCTTTCGGAAATACATCGGGAAATTCTTTTGCAATGGGAACATCATTGATTCTCTTTTCTTCAGTTTGTACTTTCTCGACGTGTGCTAGAACAGCATAGCAACCTTTTCTTATTAGTTTTTGTGCCTTCAAATTACTAATAAGATGTAGCTTCGTGTTGCCCTTTTCTCCGTACACCATTAAGGGTTTTCCTTTTTCTCGTATAATGCGAATTGCATTTTTGTAACAAACGATCTCTGCTTTCACTTCTTTCAACCAGTCCATACCGATTATCACATCAAAACTCCCTAACTCTACTGGTATCAAATCAATCTTAAATGTTTCGCTAACCAGTTTAATTTCTCGATTCCGACATATATTATCTGCTGAAATTAATTTACCATTTGCTAATTCGAGTAAAAATTTACTATCCAAAGGCGTCAATGGACAATTTAATTTAGCACAAAAATCTCTACTCATATAGCTTCTATCCGCACCCGAATCAAATAAAACGTAAGTAGATTTATTGTCAATAAGAAACGTACCCGTAACAAGCTCCGGGTCTTCCTGTGCCTCTGCCGCATTAATATTGAAAACTCTTCCGCGGCCTTGTCCATTCGTGTTCTCCTGGTTCGGGCAATTTCTAATAATGTGGTCCGGTTTTCCACATTTATAACAAACTACATTGGCATAACTTGCTCCGACACTACTTGCTCCACCATTACTCGTTCCGACACCATTTGTTCCTTTTATTCTATTAACCTCTGGTCCGTAGACCTCACACTTCGCCGCGCTATGACCATTTCTTTTACACTTGTTGCAAAATTTGGTGCAGAACCCCGAGTGATACTTTTCACACCTTTGGCATAGCTGCTTCTGATTGTTGTTGTTGTTGTTGCGGTTATTATTGTTGTTGGGATGATTGTTGTAGTTGCTGTTGTTGTTGTTGTTGTTGTTGTTGTTGTTGTTGGGCCGTTTGTTGTAGTTGCGATTGATGTTGCGATTGTTGGGATAATTATTGCGATTATTGTTGTAATTGCTGTTGTTGTTGTATTGGTGATTCTTATCACCGTTTTCCTCCCACTTTCTTTTGACTTGCTTCACATTGGCCTCTTCAGCAGTCTGTTCTTTAATTCTTTCTTCAATCTGGTTCACTAGTTTGTGAGCCATTCTACATGCCTGTTGTATGGAGGCGGGCTCGTGTGAACTTATATCTTCTTGGATTCTTTCCGGTAATTCTTTCACAAACGCGTCGATCTTCTCTTCCTCATCTTCGAATGCTCCCGGACAAAATAGGCACAATTCTGTGAATCGTCTTTCGTACGTGGTAATATCAAATCCTTGTGTTCGTAACCCTCTAAGTTCTGTCTTGAGCTTATTGACCTCGGTTCTGGGACGGTACTTTTCGTTCATCAAGTGTTTGAATGCTGACCACGGTAGTGCGTACGCATCGTCTTGTCCCACTTGCTCTAGATAGGTATTCCACCATGTTAACGCAGAACCTGTGAAGGTATGCGTAGCGTACTTCACTTTGTCCTCTTCAGTAAACTTACTTATGGCAAACACCGATTCGACCTTCTCGGTCCACCGTTTTAATCCGATCGGTTCTTCGGTTCCATCAAATTCCAAAGGTTTGCAGGCAGTGAATTCTTTGTAGGTGCATCCTACACGATTTCCTGTACTGCTAGATCCAAGGTTATTGTTGGTATGTAGCGCAGCCTGTACTGCGGCTATGTTTGAAGCTAGAAAAGTACGAAATTCCTCTTCATTCATATTCACGGTGTGTCGAGTAGTCGGTGCCATTTCCTTCAAAATAGTCAAATGGAACAAGTTAATCATACAGAATATTAAGAGTAGTTAATAGTATTTTGTAGCATAATATGAACTCATTTATAAAAGCTTTTTCTTCATATTAGCGTTTTATAAGTTTAAATTCGGGTAGTACCTACCCGTTAAGTTCATACTTAGTAGCTAATATACAATTCAACTACTACAATTCTATATGAAAAACTGATTATAATAATATTTCGCGTTCAAACTTTTACACAATATTTTACAAACTTACAATACCACTTATTTTACATATAGCATGAAATATAGCACACAATAAATTTGATACAAGATGGTTGTGAAGATAATTCAAGCTAGTACACAAGTCGTTCAGCAAAGGCAATAAAGACACGTAATTCATACGTCCAGAAACAAGTCATGCATTCTGGTTTTACTAGGATTACTTCCCATCCTTGGTCTTGTGGAACATAACCGTTATGGCCGTTGATAAGACAGCGTGTTGTAACGTCGTCAAAGGGACGAGGGTTACGTAATGTCCAACAGTCCCGTAACAATCTAAAAACCTCATTTCTTACCCCAATTACCGACTCCGTCACTTGTGGAAACGTTTTGTTTAATAGTTGTAGCCCGATGTTCTTGTTCTCACTTTGGTGAGAAGCGAACATTACTAATCCATAAGCATAACATGCTTCTTTATGTTGCATGTTAGCCGCTTTTTCTAAATCACGAAGTCCAATATTCGGATATATTGAGTCAAAATAATTTCTTAACCCATTGCGTAAAATAGCATTTGGGTTCCCCGCAATATATGCGTCAAAGTAAGCACATCGTAACTTATGGATTTCCCAATGTGATATCCCCCATCTTTCGAACGAAAGCCTTTTATAAACCAAGGCATTCTTGGAACGTTCTTCGAATGTCTTACAAACTGATCTCGCCTTAAATAGTTGTGCCGAAGAATTCTGACCGACTCTAGACAAGATTTCATCAATCATGTCTCCGGGTAGGTCTCTTAAAATATTGGGTTGTCTATCCATTTTGTGTTTTTATACTGTAAAATAGACAAGAGTTAGATTCATAAAAAAAATACTTATTAATACAAGCAATTTTTACATATATCATAAAGCATAAGCACACTATATTACATATATTACACCACACGAATACAACTATCTTATTCCGACTCGCTTGTTTCTTCTTCTTCGGTTTTGGTTCGTTTTGCAAAGTTTCTAGGGATATATGATGTTCCCCTAATACGAGCCGTCGTTTTCCACATTGGTTTAGAAAAACCTGGTGGTTTAGAGGTTCCCGGGTCATTGTTACAACTTAAGGACTTCGGGGGTTGACGATTCATATAAAGTTCATCGAGGTTGGAATTAGATTTCTCTATTTTTATGCCCTTTCCCTTATTATTTTCTTTTGCCTTTTTAAATTCAGTTGGGGTAATTTCTATAACATCATCGGAATTCTCGTCGGAATCCGATTCATCGGAGAATTGGTAATCCTCCCAATATTTTGCTTCCTTGGCGGAAACACCATTGACCATAATTAACCTTGGTCGGTTGGTTGAGGATTTTCTTTTACTTAACCGTTTTATTATTTCCCCCACCGGTTCTATTTCTTCATCCGGTTCCGATTCTTCTTCCGGTTCCGACTCTTCTTCCGGTTCCTCTTCGGGAACTTGTGAATCAGTCCACGAATCATTCCAATTTACATTTGACTCTTCATTATTATTAGGTGAGTCAATGGGACTTGTTCTAGAGGTAGACATCTATCACATAATATCAAACGCGTTAAGAGATTAATATATCACATAATATTCACATGTTAAAAATATATAGTTTCCAACAAAATTTGTTAAGCAATCATTTTTCAAGTAAACACGGTCGAAGTCCAGACTCACTAATGCATTCTAACAAACTCGATAAGACACACTAATGCAAAATTCTGGTTCTCTAAGACCAACGCTCGGATACCAACTGAAATGTCCCGTTCTTATTGATTAAAAACGTTCCATATTAATTGATTTCGTTGCGAGGTTTTGACCTCTATATGAGACGTTTTTCAAAGACTGCATTCATTTTTAAAACAAACCATAACCTTTATTTCATAGATAAAGGTTTTAAAAAGCTTTACGTAGATTATCAAATAATGATAATCTAAAATATCCTGTTTACACACGACCATTACATAATGGTTTACAATACAAATATGTTACAACAAAATAAGTTTCTTGAATGCAGTTTTTACACAATATCATACAAGCATGGACTCCAAATCTCGTCCTTATTTAAGTATGCGACAGCGGAAGCTCTTAATAATCCCCTGAGAATAAACATGCTTAAAACGTCAACAAAAATGTTGGTGAGTTATAGGTTTAACCTATATATATCAAATCATAATAATAGACCACAAGATTTCATATTTCAATACACATCCCATACATAGAGATAAAAATCATTCATATGGTGAACACCTGGTAACCGACATTAGAAAGATGCATATATAAGAATATCCCCATCATTCCGGGACACCCTTCGGATATGATATAAATTTCGAAGTACTAAAGCATCCGGTACTTTGGATGGGGTTTGTTAGGCCTAATAGATCTATCTTTAGGATTCGCGTCAATTAGGGTGTCTGTTCCCTAATTCTTAGATTACCAGACTTAATAAAAAGGGGCATATTCGATTTTGATAATTCAACCATAGAATATAGTTTCACGTACTTGTGTCTATTTTGTAAATCATTTATAAAACCTGCATGTATTCTCATCCCAAAAATATTAGATTTTAAAAGTGGGACTATAACTCACTTTCACAGATTTTTACTTCGTCGGGAAGTAAGACTTGGCCACTGGTTGATTCACGAACCTATAACAATATATACATATATATCAAAGTATGTTCAAAATATATTTACAACACTTTTAATATATTTTGATGTTTTAAGTTTATTAAGTCAGCTGTCCTCGTTAGTAACCTACAACTAGTTGTCCACAGTTAGATGAACAGAAATAAATTGATAAATATTATCTTGAATCAATCCACGACCCAGTGTATACGTATCTCAGTATTGATCACAACTCAAACTATATATATTTTGGAATCAACCTCAACCCTGTATAGCTAACTCCAACATTCACATATAGAGTGTCTATGGTTGTTCCGAAATATATATAGATGTGTCGACATGATAGGTCGAAACATTGTATACGTGTCTATGGTATCTCAAGATTACATAATATACAATACAAGTTGATTAAGTTATGGTTGGAATAGATTTGTTACCAATTTTCACGTAGCTAAAATGAGAAAAATTATCCAATCTTGTTTTACCCATAACTTCTTCATTTTAAATCCGTTTTGAGTGAATCAAATTTCTATGGTTTCATATTGAACTCTATTTTATGAATCTAAACAGAAAAAGTATAGGTTTATAGTCGGAAAAATAAGTTACAAGTTATTTTTGTAAAGGTAGTCATTTCAGTCGAAAGAACGACGTCTAGATGACCATTTTAGAAAACATACTTCCACTTTGAGTTTAAAAATAATTTTTGGATATAGTTTCATGTTCATAATAAAAATCATTTTCTCAGAATAACAACTTTTAAATCAAAGTTTATCATAGTTTTTAATTAACTAACCCAAAACAGCCCGCAGTGTTACTACGACGGCGTAAATCCGGTTTTACGGTGTTTTTCGTGTTTCCAGGTTTTAAATCATTAAGTTAGCATATCATATAGATATAGAACATGTTTTTAGTTGATTTTAAAAGTCAAGTTAGAAGGATTAACTTTTGTTTGCGAACAAGTTTAGAATTAACTAAACTATGTTCTAGTGATTACAAGTTTAAACCTTCGAATAAGATAGCTTTATATGTATGAATCGAATGATGTTATGAACATCATTACTACCTTAAGTTCCTTGGATAAACCTACTGGAAAAGAGAAAAATGGATCTAGCTTCAACGGATCCTTGGATGGCTCGAAGTTCTTGAAGCAGAATCATGACACGAAAACAAGTTCAAGTAAGATCATCACTTGAAATAAGATTGTTATAGTTATAGAAATTGAACCAAAGTTTGAATATGATTATTACCTTGTATTAAAATGATAACCTACTGTAAGAAACAAAGATTTCTTGAGGTTGGATGATCACCTTACAAGATTGGAAGTGAGCTAGCAAACTTGAAAGTATTCTTGATTTTATGTAACTAGAACTTGTAGAATATATGAAGAACACTTAGAACTTGAAGATAGAACTTGAGAGAGATCAATTAGATGAAGAAAATTGAAGAATGAAAGTGTTTGTAGGTGTTTTTGGTCGTTGGTGTATGGATTAGATATAAAGGATATGTAATTTTGTTTTCATGTAAATAAGTCATGAATGATTACTCATATTTTTGTAATTTTATGAGATATTTCATGCTAGTTGCCAAATGATGGTTCCCACATGTGTTAGGTGACTCACATGGGCTGCTAAGAGCTGATCATTGGAGTGTATATACCAATAGTACATACATCTAAAAGCTGTGTATTGTACGAGTACGAATACGGGTGCATACGAGTAGAATTGTTGATGAAACTGAACGAGGATGTAATTGTAAGCATTTTTGTTAAGTAGAAGTATTTTGATAAGTGGATTGAAGTCTTTCAAAAGTGTATAAATACATATTAAAACACTACATGTATATACATTTTAATTGAGTCGTTAAGTCATCGTTAGTCGTTACATGTAAGTGTTGTTTTGAAACCTTTAGGTTAACGATCTTGTTAAATGTTGTTAACCCAATGTTTATAATATCAAATGAGATTTTAAATTATTATATTATCATGATATTATCCTGTATGAATATCTCTTAATATGATATATATACATTAAATGTCTTTACAACGATAATCGTTACATATATGTCTCGTTTAAAAATCATTAAGTTAGTAGTCTTGTTTTTACATATGTAGTTCATTGTTAATATACTTAATGATATGTTTACTTATCATAGTATCATATTAACTATATATATATATATATATATATATATATATATATATATATATATATATATATATATATATATATATATATATATATATACATATATATCCATATATATGTCATCATATAGTTTTTACAAGTTTTAACGTTCGTAAATCACCGGTCAACTTGGGTGGTCAATTGTCTATATGAAACATATTTCAATTAATCAAGTCTTAACAAGTTTGATTGCTTAACATGTTGGAAACATTTAATCATGTAAATATCAATCTCAATTAATATATATAAACATGGAAAAGTTCAGGTCACTACAGTAAAAACAGCGCATGTATTCTCAGTCCCAAAAATGTAAAGAGTAAAAGGGAGCAAATGAACTCACAATATTGTATTTTGTAGTAAAAATACATATGGTGAAATTGAACAATGCAGGGTTGGCCTCGGATTCACGAATCTATATCATTTATGTATATTAACACATATATTTGTAATCGAACAAATTTATATATATTATATCTTATTTTATATGTTATATGTATTTAATTTTTATATATTTAAAATGATTAATATTTATACATGTAGATATCTTAATATGTATATTAGTATTTTATCAATAATTTGTTATTTGTAATATTTATAAAAATAATGTCAATATGTTTAGTATATAATTATATGTAATATAAGTATAATATTTATTTGTTATAAAAATAATAATAAAAATGATAATTGAGATAATAATGATAATTAAAATAGTAATGATAATAATAATGATAGTTTTTAATAATACTATAAATTAATAATAATAATAATAATAATATTAAAAATAATAATGTTTTTAATATAAAAAATCATTTCAATAATAATAATAATAATAATAAATAATTATATTACAAATAAAAAAATAGAAGTAATAAAATGTAGTTGCAGTTGTCGTAATATTACTTCTGTTTTTGCTTGGGTATCAATTTAAAAGGAAAGAAAAAAAAATAGAAGTAGTTCATAGCTAGGAGTTAATTACGATGGTTGTGGTTGGGGTGAAGATAATGAACGAAATCGAAAACGTAATCGAAGGCAATATCAGAAATTTGGTAATGGTGTTGTTCGATGGTAACTATTGTGAAATTAGAAAACATAAATATACGAGTAAAAGTAGCACTTACAGGTTTTATTAAGAGTTGATGATGATGTAATGATGATTGGTGAGGTGTTGGTTTTAAGGGTGGTCGTGTGGTGGTTGGAATCATAAAACGTGAAGGTTATGATGGTTTGATCAAGGGTGACGATTGTAGATAAATGTAAACATAAACAGAAATAGTCCAAGCAAGTGGTTAAACATATGGTGAAGGTGGCCGGTGGAAGTTAACCGGTGGTGGTTGATGTTTCAAGTTTATGGTTTGTGTTGGTGATCGAGTTAAATCTCAAATTGATGATACAGTGAACGGGTTTTATAGAAGTTTAGGAGGGTGATTGTTTTTAGAGTGATAAAGATGGTGAGGTTCGAATGGGTTTGTGAATGTGAGGTGATTGATGGCTAACAGTGGTTGTTCGTGGTATTTTTCAGAGATGGTGAAGTTAGTTGTCGATGGAGATAGAAGGTTGAAGATGGGTTTGTGGGTTTATATCTCATAAGAGATATATAAGTACTTATATATATATATAAAATGCAGATAGAGATAGATATTAAATTTATATTATATAATATATTTAATATATAGTAACATATTCAATAATGAAGAGTGGATGGAAACAGAATCAAATAGTGAGCCATCGAGATATTTGTTTTTAATCTACCGACAGTTTATCACAGATAGCTATATCGTGTTCATTGCTAAACAGTTGTCGTATCAAAAATGTTCCTAAAAATTCCAAACTTTTAGATTAAATATAATTAATTATTCCACTCATTAACTGTTTGAAACCTGATCAAAAAGGTTCGATAATTGTTTATTTTCTGTTCCAATTTATATGTACGGAGTACTAATATTTAAACTTAAAAAGGAAAAAATATTTTTAACCAATCTAAAATCTTCGTAATCAATTTACAATTCAACTTTTATCATAATCATTCATGAACATGTATTATATCTATATTAAAACTAACGAAACGTCAACCGAGTGTCACTGACGTTTACTAATTAGGCTCGAAATCATCCATTTTCAATATACACATTATATATATATATCAAATCTTAATTAACAAGTTTAAGTTAATAAATATATTAATTATATTCTTTTAAACAACTAAATATAACATTATATAATTACAAGTAATATTTATATATATATATATTTTTTATATCTATTATTATATATATATATATATATATTTAAATATATATGTAACTATTTACAAATAGTTGTTCGTGAATCGTCGGGAATGGTCGAAGGTCAATTGCATTCATGTAATCTGTTCTAAAATTTTGAGACTCAGCTTTACAGACTTTGCTTATCATCTCGGAAACATATAAAGATTAAGTTTAAATTTGGTTGAAAATTCCCGGGTCATCACAGTACCTACCCGTTAAAGAAATTTCATCCCGAAATTTGAGCGAGGTGGTCATGGCTAACCATAAAAATATTTTCATGACGAATATGAGTTGATAAATTGAGTTTTATCATCATTGAGTAATATGGATAAAAATAATTCGATTGCACGAAGCGTCGAGTGAAGCTATCACAAAAGAGTGGAATGAGAAAGAAAGATTTGTCTTAGCTTTTGATGTAGTCAGGTTGAATTTAGAAAATACGGTTCGTCTTAACTTTTGACGTCGTCTTGGTGGAATTCCGGAATTCAAGGGATTTTAAAAAAAAATTCTCGAAATCTAAAAGATTTGATTCTTCGGTGAATAAGGGAAATAAGATCTCTATAATTAAATGCGGTGATCTGCCTCGATTACTCTGTCTGATATTTTCATTATAAATTTACCTTTTTCGTTCCATTAGTTTCCACCACTTCTATACCTTCTTTCTCAGTTCATATATCCAAAAGATTATAATAATGCTTAATCCAGTTCTAATCCTTGTTCTTATTCTGACTATCGCAATGATCGTTCTTCTTTTCCTACTCTCACCGGAAGAATTTGTTTATTTCTACTATGCTCTAGGGATTATTGTATTTATAATTCTCCCGTGTCTTTATATTGCCATACGTACTGATATCCAAAGTTTGTAATTTTGGTGTTGTCATTGGGCTTTATATTTCCTCTTATATTTTAGATCTCTTTGCCTTGTTATTATCCTCTCGACCTCTAGTAAAGCGAGCAACGGTCCAGAATTCATAGATATGAATTTCGGAATGATCATAGTTAATGTTTTAAGAAGGAAATTATAATGGTACGATCTTGACTTGTCAAGTTACCAGAATATCACGGAAAAGATAGAACTATCAAGAAAAATATTTTCTTGATATGTTTATATATCAGATAAGATGTAAGAGTCGTGTAACATGGCACATGATGACATTATAATCTGTGAATCATCATGTCCCATTTAGAAACTCAGCATGACTTACTGTAATATAATCACGTTGATAAAGTGTCATTATATTATACTAACTCATGCATCAATTCCCAACACTACTTCAAAACATTCGTATTTTAACCTCGAAATTTTACAGAATATAGAAACTAACAGTTTCTATATGATGTAACACTGATAACACTAATAGATTAATGATTTCAGATAAGAATAGTTATGAAAATATCTTCAGAAATATGGAGGATATTTATAATGAATGATACGATGATATCTTGGAATTTCTAATATCGAAGGATGGTGAAGAAAATTTGTCCTCGAGAGTTTGGAGTCAGAAGCAAGGTATTCGCTAAAGATTTCATCAGAAACAGAATCATCAGGATTCTTAATGTACAAGTTTAGTCCTTGTGATTTGTTCAGAGACTCCTTCGTAGTTTGCTCAATCAGTTTTTCAGTTTCAAACTTTTTCTGAGATTTGCCAACATACAACTCTTTATCATCAACTTTTGGCTGTTGAGGTGGTTTACAGTTTTTGTTGCTTCATTCAACTTTTCAAAATCCAGAGTATTAATTCACAGACTGGGTGCTTTTCAGAATTTCAGAATGGAAGATCATAGTTCTAAAAGATAAATGTGATATGGATACATATAACTGTTGTTGTAGAAACGTTGCGAGACTCACAAAACGGATTTGCTGATTTCCGGTAATTGGTATGGCAATTCTTGTTACAAGATGCGGATGAGTACATGATGAGACTTCAATAGATAAATATAGTGATTTATCGTAGAGATTTGAGCCAAGGAGCAACGAGGTTGCTGGTACGTCGGCTGATAATATAGTGGAATATAAAAGAATTCTCCTGTATCAAAAGGGTAATCGTATATATCAGGATTATAGTAAGGCTACTTCGAATGAAAAGTCGAAGTCGACTTGCTGGAGCTGTGACAAAATTGGCTACTTTGAAAAGGGATTGCAAAGTTATTTTTGCTAATAAATGCCAAAGGATCTGATACGGCTACGTGTTAAACTTTTACTCAGTTGTCGAGAGTTTCTCAGGTGCAATACTATATACATAAATCTTTCCTTCCGTAGATGAAGCGCGGTTGGTTCATCCTCTCGATTGAGGTGTTTTCATGAATCATGAAAGGTTTGAATGCAGATTGTAATCGTCAAGATACAATGAGGTTTAAGATGAAATCAAGTGGCAAACTTGAAGAATAGTTTAGTTTCATATGTTATAATCAATATTTTAATTCATTTTAATTGTCCAAAGTGGGTAGTCCACAGTTAGCAATCCACAATTACTAATTCAATCATTCATATACAGTTTATAATATTCGAATTAATTAATACGTATCGTGACCCGTATACGTCTCAGACTCGATCACAACTCAAAGTATATATATTAATTGAGTATCAACCTCAACCCTGTATAGAGAACTCGATCATTACTGCATATAGAGTGTCTATGGTGATCCCAAATAATATATATAGATGCGTCGATATGATATGTCAAAACCTTGTATACGTGTCCCGATATTTAAAGTGCGTAAAATAAATAACAGAAATTAAATGACGATAAATAAAATTACAAGAATATAAATTGCGATAATTAAATTGCGATAAATAAATTGCGATAAATAAATGTAATCAGTTAGCTAGGAACAGTTAGCATGGATTCTTAACAAAATTTTTCGTAGTTAATTTGTTTGTTTCTATCAAATTTTTATTTCGTCAAATGTTTTCTTCATTATGCCACTTGTTGGATTCTGATAGGTCAAAATCCAAATATGAAATTGAATGAAAATGGTTATTCTGCGGTGAACGGATACGTATATCAGTGGTTGTAAGTAGAATAGTAAATGACTGTTGAATCAGATTCGAAGAATGTACAGTGTAACTTATTAATATGAAATCTAAATAATCCTCGGGTATTACCTACCCGTTAAAATGTTTTCATCATTAACAGTTTGTACGAAATAATTTTTAATTACAATCTTTATGAAAACATATATACACATATATTTTCTTCAGATGTAATACAGATTTAATGAGTTAATATAATATTAATCTCATTTATTTTACCGTTAGAACTAGAATACATAATCTCTAAAATATTAGAGATTACATAATCGCCATGTTGAACGAAGATAAATGATGTAGAATGATTCGTAGAACGATGATTATACTCGAGGTACAGAATGAGATGTTAAGGCATAGATTGTTGATGGTACTTGTGCTGTTTATTGATGGTACTGTTGGTGCCGGTGATGTTGCTGAAGCTGGTACATTTTGTACCATATTCTCCAGATTGATTACTCGAGCGTGAAGTTCGTTGACTTCTCCTATTATTCCAAGATGATTGTCGGTCGGAACGAGCAAATGAATAAGGTTTAGAATTTTAGATAGAATATAACCGTGACAAGCTACCCTGGAAATGAGGCTAAAAATGGTGTTTCAGATAGGTTCGCCGGTAAACGCTTCAGGTTCATTGTCAAGAGGTGAATTCCGTTGGTGGAAGGGATCGCCTTCTTCGCGTCTCCATTGATTAAGTCGATTACGAATGCATCAGATGAATTGGGGACGGCTGATTGATTGATTCATTCTGGTGACATCGCTTTCGGAGCTTAGGTAAATATCCATGTCGGAATAGCTGTCAGAATCCGAGGAATTCGAACTGATTGAGGGATTCATCTCGTACGATCAGATGAAGGACTTTTTGATAAGAATTAGATTATAGGATGTAGATTAGTACCCTGAAATACATAATTTACATATGCATATATAATACTAAAATCCCATAAGTTGCGGAGGAATCTACGGAATACGACAGGCAAAGTTTACAGTAACAGGTACGCTAAGATATGGATTAGCAGATAAGCTAAGATATGAATTTATCTATACACTGTCTATGCAATAGAGGCAGTAAGACGTGTCTAGATTTTAAGGATGATAAGCAATTAATTTTCGACACTAAATGATAAGCAAAACTTTTGACATGCAGACACGGTCGAAGTCCAGACTCACTAATGTATCCTAACGACTATCAGTTAGACTCACTAATGCAAGACCTGGTTCGCTAAGACCACCGCTCTGATACCAACTGAAAGGACCCGTCCTAATCCATCCGAACGAAGTCCGTATCGATTATAAACGATTCACAACAGTTGATTACATTGGGAGGTACTTGACCTCTATATGATACATTTTACAACATTTCATTCGTTTTGAAAAGACAATCTTTCATTACATCTAAAGTTGACAGACATGCATACCATTTCATAATATATCCAACTATAATTGACTTAATAATGATCTTGATAAACTCAACGACTCGAATGCAACGTCTTTTAAAATATGTCATGAATGACTCCAAGTAATATCTTTAAAATGAGCAAATGCACAGCGGAAGATCTCTTTCATACCTGAGAATAAACATGCTTTCAAGTGTCAACCAAAAGGTTGGTGAGTTCATAGGTTTATTTTAAAACAAAAAAAATTCATCATTTTGATAGACCACAAAATTTAAATGCTGCATGGTACAAATGGGCCCGAATTCTATACCCACCTGTAATGTACATGCGATATCTTTTAAAGACAGTACACCTTTCTCGTGTACGAAATCATCTTTCATAAATCTTAGTACCGTACCCATATTTCGTGCACAAAAATAAAATACACATAACCTGTGTATAAAATCATTCTCTCGATACATAACATTTATATCAATTGGTGGCAATTATCATGTCCACATAATTCAATGGTGGCAATTATCATGTCCACATAATTCAACGGTGGCAATTATCATGTCTACATAATTCAACAATAATCCGCAGAACTTCTGTCTGCTTAATAATTCATTTGAGGAATGTTTTGCTTGTGTCTATCTCGTCAAACATTTATAAAAGCATTTCATGTATTCACAGTTCAAAATATATTTCAAAAGCATTTAATAAAGCAGTTGTAAAAACAGCGCATGTATTCTCAGTCCCAAAAATGTAAAGAGTAAAAGGGAGCAAATGAACTCACAATATTGTATTTTGTAGTAAAAATACATATGGCGAAATTGAACAATGCAGGGTTGGCCTCGGATTCACGAACCTATATCATTTATGTATATTAACACATATATTTGTAATCGAACAAATTTATATATATTATATCTTAATTTATATGTTATATGTATTTAATTTGTATATATTTAAAATGATTAATATTTATACATGTAGATATCTTAATATGTATATTAGTATTTTATCAATAATTTGTTATTTGTAATATTTATAAAAATAATGTCAATATGTTTAGTATATAATTATATGTAATATAAGTATAATATTTATTTGTTATAAAAATAATAATAAAAATGATAATTAAGATAATAATGATAATTAAAATAGTAATGATAATAATAATGATAGTTTTTAATAATACTGTAAATTAATAATAATAATAATAATATTAAAAATAATAATGTTTTTAATATAAAAAATCATTTCAATAATAATAATAATAATAATAATAATAAATAATTATATTACAAATAATAATAAAATGATAAAAATAATAATAAAAATAAAAATAGGAATTATACCATTATTATTATCATGGTCTCCACCATTCATCATCATCATCATCATAAGCATAATCGTGTCATCATCATCATGATCATAATCATTTCTTTAATCATGATCATTATCATTATTTTGAATTATCATCATTAGTTATCACTAACGTTTCATCACTAACATCGTCTCATGATCCTCATGATCATCATCAAGTCGTCATCGTCACATCGTCCTTTCATCATGACCATCATCGAAACTCTCATCATCATCCATTACATTCAACAGGATCCTCACCATTCACTGTCATCATCAACATCATGCATCATCCTTTATCATCGAGCATCATCATTATCGTACATGCTCATCATTAACACCTCGATCATCATCTCTCGTTATCTTCACCATTACATAGCATCGACCTCATCGTCTTCATTACATCCTCGTGTACCATCTTCATCATCACATAACATCATCATCTATCTCATTAACAGATCATTGATCATCTTTATCATCATTATGATCGTTCCAGTATACTAACCATCATCACAGTCCATTCGTCATGTACAAGAACATAGATATACCAGTCCAAGTTGACCCATGTTTTTACGGTCCATTTAGGGTCCAAACTAATAGTCCATTAGTGAAATTATTTTGCTTCATAGTTCAAAATAAATTAAGGTCCATTAATGTTTAAAGAGTTCAAGAGTATAGTCCATTAAATGGATCCACAAACCCAACAACACTTTTAATTAAACCGCTCGATGCATTATGGTTGTGGGGTTTTATAGTTTAATGGTTGTCGGCCATCAAAAGAAGAATTTAACAGTGACTTCTTTACATCCACTTTACAGCAACTCAGCCACTTTGTATTATAGTAGTTGGGTTCTCGATAGTGTAACAGGAGAAAAGAAAAAAAAAATATATATATATATATATAAGGGATTGCAGGTTATTGAGGTAATGAGTAAGGTGCGGTTTTGTGTGGTTTCAAAACACGAACATAAAATAGATAATTAAACGTAATTGTAGTTGCAGTTATCGTAATATTACTTCTGTTTTTGCTTGGGTATCAATTTAAAAGGAAAAAAAAATAGAAGTAGTTCATAGCTAGGAGTTAATTACGATGGTTGTGGTTGGGGTGAAGATAATGAACGAAACCGGAAACGTAATCGAAGGCAATATCAGAAATTTGGTAATGGTGTTGTTCGATGGTAACTATTGTGAAATTAGAAAACAGAAATATACGAGTAAAAGTAGCACTTACAGGTTTTATTAAGAGTTGATGATGATGTAATGATGATTGGTGAGGTGTTGGTTTTAAGGGTGGTCGTGTGGTGGTTGGAATCATAAAACGTGAAGGTTATGATGGTTTGATCAAGGGTGACGGTTGTGGATAAATGTAAACAGAAACATAAATAGTCCAAGCAAGTGGTTAAACATATGGTGAAGGTGGCCGGTGGAAGTTAACCGGTGGTGGTTGATGTTTCAAGTTTATGGTTTGTGTTGGTGATCGAGTTAAATCTCAAATTGATGATACAGTGAACGGGTTTTATAGAAGTTTAGGAGGGTGATTGTTTTTAGAGTGATAAAGATGGTGAGGTTCGAATGGGTTTGTGAATGTGAGGTGATTGATGGCTAACAGTGGTTGTTCGTGGTATTTTTCAGAGATGGTGAAGTTAGTTGTCGATGGAGATAGAAGGTTGAAGATGGGTTTGTGGGTTTATATCTCATAAGAGATATATAAGTACTTATATATATATATAAAATGCAGATAGAGATAGATATTAAATTTATATTATATAATATATTTAATATATAGTAACATATTCAATAATGAAGAGTGGATGGAAACAGAATCAAATAGTGAGCCATCGAGATATTTGTTTTTAATCTACCGACAGTTTATCACGGATAGCTATATCGTGTTCATTGCTAAATAGTTGTCGTATAAAAAATGTTCCTAAAAATTCCAAACTTTTAGATTAAATATAATTAATTATTCCACTCATTAACTGTTTGAAACCTGATCAAAAAGGTTCGATAATTGTTTATTTTTTGTTCCAATTTATATGTACGGAGTACTAATATTTAAACTTAAAAAGGAAAAAATATTTTTAACGAATCTAAAATCTTCGTAATCAATTTACAATTCAACTTTTATCATAATCATTCATGAACATGTATTATATCTATATTAAAACTAACGAAACGTCAATCGAGTGTCACTGACGTTTACTAATTAGGCTCGAAATCATCCATTTTCAATATACACATTATATATATATATATATATATATATATATATATATATATATATATATATATATATATATATATATCAAATCTTAATTAACAAGTTTAAGTTAATAAATATATTAATTATATTCTTTTAAACAACTAAATATAACAATATATAATTACAAGTAATATTTATATATATATATATATATATATATATATATATATATATATATATATATATATATTTTATATCTATTATTATATATATATATATATATATATATATTTAAATATATATGTAACTATTTACAAATAGTTGTTCGTGAATCGTCGGGAATGGTCGAAGGTCAATTGCATTCATGTAATCTATTCTAAAATTTTGAGACTCAGCTTTACAGACTTTGCTTATCATCTCGGAAACATATAAAGATTAAGTTTAAATTTGGTTGAAAATTCCCGGGTCATCACATCAACCACTTAGAATATTTTTATTAAAACGTTTATGAATATGAAATCTTGTGGTCTATTAAGATATTAAAATGATTGTGATGATAAACCTATGAACTCACCAACCTTTTGGTTGACACTTTTAAGCATGTTTATTCTCAGGTGGATAAGGACGGGTCTTTACACCAAAAGTGTTCACCTTTCAAGAAAGGGATAAAGTAATACTTGTGAAATATGTGGTGAGTAAAGTCACAAGAAGAAGAGATGTTCAACTATAAATGAGCCTACAAGAGTGAATAAGCCTACAAGTGGGAGTAAGAGGAAACTAAACACTACATCTGAAAATGGGAGCAAGAAGAATAAAACAAGCACTGGAGCAAATATACTATAGAATGCTTTGTAGTATGTTTTAAAGTATTTTGGTATGAACTAGTTTACTTTAAACAGTTTATGTATTTGAACTTGTGTAGTTTGGTCATGTTATGTATTTGAACTTGTGTACTTTGGTCAGTTTATGTATTTGCTGCAACTAATGTTATTTTGGTCAGTAATCAAATCATGTTATGCGTGTTAATTGTTTAATTTATATATTTGCTACAACTTATGAATGTGCAATGTTGTGTTAATTGCTAATGTATATGTGACAACCCGGAAATTTTTGACCAAATTTAAACTTTATCTTTAAATGATTTAATATTTTCGACACGATAAGCAAAGTCTGTAATGTTAAGTCATGAAAGTTTTGGAACTTTATTCATGTAATCAATTAATCTTTGACTGTTCTCGAAAATTCACGGACAATATATATATATAACTTAATGTGCATATATATATATATATGATTTCAAGTTATTTAGTAAACGATAGTAACATTCGATTATTTATTCGTTTGATATTTAGATAAGTTAACTAAAACGTTTAAGATGAACCAGTAAAACACTAATTTGCTACAGTATTTTCGAATTTCTACAGTACCCGAAAAGCTACAGTGTTTTCGAAAATCACTATTTTAAAATGAGAATGTGTATATATATATATATATATATATATACTACGAGACGATGCTTTATAGAAGGAAATAACCAAAACACTTAATTGATTAAAGCTACACTTCGAGTGATATAGTTTATCAATGATTAAGTTTAATTTTTGATAAAGGTACACGTCGCGTAACGAAAAGTACTAGTTTTTTAAGCATACGAAAATACATTTGAAAAACCGAAACCGGGACATAAGTCGAGTGACGACGTACGACTTATCGGAATAAAAATTACAAGTCACCTATACACGAGAATATAATATAATATATAATTAATTAATTTAAAATATACATATTATATATAATATATTTAAATATGTCGACGAACTACAAACAAATCTAATGTGAGCTGTCATTTAAGCTCATGCGATTGCATGAGCATACCATAGAAACTCCATGCGATCGCATGGAGACTGGATCCAGAAAACATCTATAAAGCAAGTCGATTTCTGGTTCTTTTTGTCATATGTTTTCTCTCGCACTCTCTCACAGAAATATATATATATATATATTTATATTTATTATATAATTGTTATTATTATTATTATTATTATTATTATTAAGATTAATATTATTATTATTAATCGTATTATTATTATTATTAGTTGTATTATTATTAGTATTATACATAAAATACTACGACGAGGTTTTGCTCGCATGTTTTCAAATGGATTTTTCGAGAGGAATAGAGCTAAGGAAATTATGGGTTATAGCTATGGAGCTTATAGGTATGGTTCGGGGTTTTTGCTCCTGAGTCAACCTAGTGTTTATCATCTCTGTTGCGTCTACGTACTTTCCTGCAATATTGAATCTCAATATTGATACGTGAGCATTCATATCTTATCTTTTATATATTAATAGTGTATCCATGTCTAGTGCTCGAGTATATATGTTTATGCATGTTTGTATGCTAAATTTCATCGTTAAACAGTTTATGATGAATCACGAATTAAATACATATATTACTGATAAAAGGTATATGATATGCATGTTTTTGGAAAGCTGGCGAAAAATCAATAACTTTTCATTTAGATATCGAATAGTTTCGATGAACGGATTAAAAGATATGATCAACTGAATTATGATTGACGTTAATTGAAATTGATTTTGAATCTGCAATTAATATTTAAACAACTTGTTTGTAAGATTGATAAATTGGATTTTTGAATATTACCAACCGAGTAAATGAATCCTTATATAAGGTACGTCTCGTTTTGTTGAACTATTGTCAAAATTGACTTTTTGAAACGACTTTGGATAACTTTTGTATGTCGATCTTGAGCATTAGGATTGTGATACACTATGACCTGACCTAGCTTGATAGACATTTATTGACCAACATATGTTCTCTAGGTTGAGATCTACGGTTATTTGGTAATCCGAGTTTCGGTCACATTTTGGTGAACGAATTTATATGCTGCTAAGGTGAGTTTTATTTGCTCCCTTTTTAATTGTTTTTGCAATATATATTTTTGGGCTGAGAATACATGCACTTTATTTTAAACGCAATGGATACAAGTACATACTAAATTCTACACCGAGTTTGAACCGAAAATCCCTTAGCTTTGGTAACTAGTAACTGCCGGTTATAAGAACTGGTGGGCGCGAGTAGTTATATATGGATCCATAGGGCTTGACATCCCCGTCTGTTCCAGGTTTAGAAACCCTAGCCTGAACTATAAAACAAACTTATGCTATTTGAGTTTAGTACACGTTGGATTGCGTGTATTTTACATGTTGGTTGCATGTATGTTAAAACAGGGATACTTATTATAACGTTTAAGTTTAGTTACCAGGGTGCTCAACTTCGTAGAATATTTTGATAAACGTTTCTTGATGAAACAACTGAAATCTTGTGATCCACCTTTACGTACAGATTATGCAAAACATTAAAACTATGAACTCACCAACCTTTGTGTTGACACTTGTTAGTATGTTTATTCTCAGGTTCCCTCGAAGTCTTCCGCTGTTTGCTTATATGTTAGACAAGCTATGTGCATGGAGTCTTACATGGCATATTTTTTCAAGGAAACGTTGCATTCACCAAATCATCACCATGTATCTTATTTTGACTGCATTGTCAACGGAAGTACTATTGTAAACTAATGTTTACGGTGATTGTCTATATGTAGAAATCATCAGATGTCGAAAACCTTTGATTTAAATATTCATTTATGGTATACCTTTTCAAAAGAATGCAATCTTTATAAAACATATCATATAGAGGTCAAATACCTCGCAATAAACTCGATGAATGACGTATTCGTCCATATGAATTTGGAGTGATCGTCACAGTATACAACAACATAAGTACACCAAATCAACAAATAATGAAATAAGTAGCCATTTCATTTCAAAATATAAGATACAAAATACCAATATCACCTGGCATAGACAACAACAAAGTTCTTTCCACAAAATAACATTAAACATGGAACAAAAAAGCAAAAAGAACAACACAAATACAAAGTAGAAACAACTTATACATTCTTGCACTTTTTTAGTAGACTTTAACTCTTCTATTGATAGTCCTCAACAAACCATGAATGATAGTTCTTCGATCGATCACAAGCTAATTTTTCCCATCACGAGCATGTGTTCCGGATAAGGTTGTTGAGGAAACTATAAATCTTTTATGCTAAATAATAAGCCCTTTCAGCTTCGTTTATGCTAGGAACTTTGCAAATCCCCTTCTTAGGCATGACTCACCATTCACAGCCGGCAAGAAATATGGCCGGTAAATCTTTTTTCGAGATAAAAAAGAAAGTTTCTTTCCAACCCCCCGGGGAAGTCGATCTCCATCTCCCTGAAAAAATTGTATCCGAGTTTACGATATATTGACAATGACCCATTTATGAAGCAATGACCAAAAAAAGTAGCCGTAAAGATGGACGAACGTGTTGTGAATGAAAAAACATTTTCCACATAATCAGTTTCTGATAGGATGTGGATGAAGTTGAGCAGGTGAAATATCATAAAATTTGAAAAGTTTATAGAGAAAATAAGTCAGCGACAAGTGAAGATTTTTGATGGTAATAGCGGCACTGTAAATAGTGACGGTTTTTTTGTGGTGGTTTTTGGGCCCTATGATGGGGTTAAGGTAGCATAGGTTTATAGGTTTTGATAAAGGGAAAGTCGGTGTACATTCTTGCCATATAAGAAAGATCAACTTTACTCTGAACTCTGTCAATGTTCACTTTGTTCTTGGCACCACGGTCACTTGTTGATGTAATAGATTCATCGGCCATATTATAAAAATAGAGAATGAATTTAAAAAATTAAAAGTTTTTAATAAGAAGATGAACTGACCTTGGATTGATGAAGATATTGAAGATATTGAAAGTATTTGCGGAGTATAAGAGAGGAATAATAGGATGAAGGCGTGAAAAATTACAAATTGATCATCAAGGGGTATATATAGAGTATCAAATTGAAATTGAACGGTGGATATTAACGACACGTGTCAGAAGGTTATGGAAAAAGCAACTCTATGGACGTTTTACACGTCATTGATTAGAAATTAAAACAAAAAAGAAAAAACAGAGGAAAGACGCGTTGGTAAAAGGGTCTTTTCCTTAGAAGAAGTATTTAATGCAGGTCAAATCGGTCATGAGTATTATGCCAGCTAACATTACCAAACTGGGAGTATTAAATGATACGACTTAGAATTCGTATCAAATAATCATCTTTTTTATATAAATTATCTAGATTATAAATGAACCTGGACCGGCAAGGATCATAAAATGATCCGACACCAATTAAAGATTAGCATGTTCAGAAGAAACAAAGGATAAACTGAAAAATGATGGCATATTGATTAAATGTAGGATATAATAGCTAAGTTTAATGTAGTGGTGTTCTTCGATTTAATTGTTTTAGTTTGTTCACTTTTTAAAAAGCTAAATTATACTAATAGTTTGTGGTTTGTATCAAACTAGGTTTTGAGCCCGTGCGTTGCATGGCTACTCAAAATCTGTTTTAAATAAGTCACTTATTTTAATTTTATGACGCTTGATCTACATTTTCAAACAATATTTGTGGTTGCGTTTAAGGGGAACATGTCGACCCAATAGCTTAAGTGTGGTTAATTTGAGCTCATACTCTATTTTCAATGGGTCATAGCGGTTACTATTTGAAAGTTTAGATAAAATGGTAATGGGTTTAATTAGTTGACCAGATCAAAAGAGTCAAAATTTACCCATTTTGTTATTGATTCATTGAAATATTTTAAATGTGTCTTTCAAATAATATGTTATATCATATTTTGACTACCACAAATAACACAGAGGAATCAAGAAGACTAAAATGAAATAGACAATGAAGTGTTGGAGCCAAGTTCATAATTTAGAGGTTAGAGATGTATAGTCGGTCTAGCTCTCAGAATCAGTTATAGCTTCCATCAAGTTCATACTTTAGAGGTTTGAGAAGGAACACACATATATTTTATGATGCAGATTTATAAACCACTCTTTTTCTACCTTCTCTCCAACAAACAAATTACGTATCAATTTTCTTCTTTGACGTTATATCTCCACAAACAAATTATGTATTCCTTCCGTCCCAATTTTTTTCATTTTAAATACAAAAGACAAATTAATAAATCTTTAATTAATGATTGTTCTTAGAAACAAAACCGTCCATGTGTCAAATTTTTCAATGTGCTCCGATGACGCCGAAAGCTCTTAAGAATTGACGCATTTCTAGTATGTTAGTATGTCTCGTTGACAGAACGGAACTATAAGATACATATATATTTCATATTGCGTGTAGTTGCAACAACAAAAAATTGCTCGAGTTATATCAGATTTAAGAAATCGGTTGAATCTAATTATGTAATGGTATAATTTTACTAATACAAAGTAATACGTTACCATTCCCTCAAAATTAGTATTAAAAACTGTTCGGTAATTTTTCTTATGATTGTATATGAACAAATGTGTATGAATATACTATAATAATAGGACATGTGTGTATGAACAATTGTCTGTAGTTTTTTTGATGATCGTAGTAGTATATAGGAGTAAGATCAAATAGGAATTAAATTATGTAAAATTGGGTTTAGTGAATTTTTTAAATTAAATGGATGCATATGATAGTTTTAGTATTTAAATTGCGTATATATGATATTATATGATTTACTTGAGTAAATATGTGATTTTAAAAGTTGATAAGGGTATATATGAATAAATGTGACATGTGAAAATTATACTTAGCTTCATGTAACTTAATCAAATTTCTCTTTTATATAGATATATAGATAGATAGATATAGATATAGATTGTTTTACATTTTTTTGCCGTTGTTAATTTCTCCATTAAAATTGAACATATAGCGGTTTGACGCGGAGCTTTTAGGAGCTTTTAACTTTTAACTTGAAAAAGCTACAAATTAATAAAAAGCTCAGATTAATTAAACAAGTTTAAAACTTTTAGACCAGATGGAAAAAGCTAAAATCTACGTATTCTTTATTCCATTTTAATCTTCATTTCATCTTGCCTAAATTATCCATGAATACACAAGTTCCGTAAATTCATCTTCATCCAAAAAAACTATAATTCTAAAATTCATAAAACATATATCCAAAATTCATAAATTCATCTTCATATTCATCAATTACACGTTTGGTCACTGTGTTTGTCAAAAATTGCAATTTTAGTCACTATGGTTTTTTTTTTTGCAAATTTAGTCACGGAAGTTTCAAAAAATTACAATTTTAGTCACGGAAGTTTCAAAAAATTACAATTTTAGTCACTCACGTCAACAGACGTTAGTTTAGTTCGTTACATCACAGTCATGTGCCAAACATGTGAGGGTATTTTGGTACTTCTACCATTCCCCTTCATTATTATTCTTCACAAACTTTTTTCTTTTTTTCTTGACAAAAAACTTGGATTAAATTAAGAGAATCTTTCACAAAGTAAAAAATTGAGAGTACGAATATATGGCAAGTTGAGCTACATTATACATCCCACTTACGAAAATCCATTCAATCATAAGGTTATCAAAATAAAATCATATCATATATCCACATTTGAACTCCAACCCGAATACAGTAGCATCATTGGAGAGTTTATCCATACATGAAAATGAAAGAGTGGTCTGATTCTAAATGGAGATGGCTTAAGCTATCACTAATAATCGATTCCTTTCAAGAACAATTAATCAATCCTTTCAAGAACAATTAATCTTCAAGGTGACGGTGGCGTTGACGTCGATGGTGGCGGTGACCACGTTTTCGGCGACCACTTTCGTTCCACCATTTCGTCGATCAGGTAACGATTTCCAGCCACGATTATTCAGATCGTCTTCATCATATCTGTTTTCAGATCTGGAACTTCAGTTCATCATGGATCTGTTCAGATCTGGACTCGTCTTCATCGTAGATCTGTTTTCGGATGTGGAACTTCGGTTCATCATGGATCTGTGTTTAGATTTGGAACTCGTCTTCATCATCTTCGTTTCAAATAATAAAAAGGGGTTTTCAGATCTCGTTTTCCAGTTTGAAAACCACCATAATTTTTTGAAACCATGAAATGTTCATGAACACCACCGTATTTAGCTGTTTAATTTTTTTTTCCTGAAGCTTAAAGGTAAATTGGTTATAAGTGTTCAATTGTGAAGGTGGTTGGTGTGAAAGTTAGAAAAAAGTGAGTTTTATTTTTTTCGGATGTATACATTGAATATATGTTTGATGTATGGAAATTGATTGAAGAAAATGGTTTGGAAAAGTGAGTTTGTGATAAAATGTTTGATGTATTTTTTTCCAGATTTAATATGTTTGATTGTAAAATTTAAATATATGTTTGATGTTTGGAAATTGATTGAAGAAAAGGGGAAATAAACTTAGGGTTTATTGATTTTAGGTGGAGAGGAGGAGGTGAAGAAAAAGAAAAAGTAGAAGAAAAAATTTGAATGACGAAAATACCCCTTACGTGATCAGCACATGATGTCTTCTAACAGAGCAAATAAACATCTGTGAGACTCAGTGACTAATATTGTAATTTTTTAAAACCACAATGACTAAACTTGCAAAAAAAAAAAACTATAGTGATTAAAGTTGCAATTTTTGACAAACTACAATGACCAAACGTATAATTAAGTCTTCATCCAAACACCACTGATCCGATTTCAAAGATAAAAATCAAGTTTCAGTTTCTTTTTTTTATCATGACTATAGCTCCCTACCCAAGTTTCAAAAATCAAGTTTCTGTGACGAACAGATCTAAGACGTGAACCAATAAAACGACACCACCCTTGTGGTCTTCTGCTCCGACCATCATGTCTCGCCATCCGATCAACGACAACTATTATACTCCGACTATCGTTTCACGGGAATAAAAGTTATAAAATTAGAGAACTATTAATTAGATTTGTAAAATGAGTCTTGGTTCTATTAATTGATTTTTCGAAGGATTAGTTTGATTTTTGGAATGATTAGTTTGATAAGAGAAAGGTTCTATTGATTTGTCTAACGAAAGCTGTGAATGGGTTATTTAAATGTCACACACTTTTAGATACCCCTGTAAAATGAAATTATGATAAAATTGTAATTGAATTTGAGGTTCTTGATTTAGATGAACATGGTTTATATTGATTTTAAGTTCTGTAGTTAGCATTTGATTTTAATTATCCTAATATACTACGGAGTATTTCTTAAATTACTAACAATTAGGATTAATTATTTTGAAAGGACATGGAGCTGAAGAGTACTAGAAGGGAAATGTAAAATTACAAACATACCATCACAAGCCTGGTACATGCTAAATTTTATGCAGAAATTAACTACGTTACTGATACTGATTAGGACTATCCATGCAATGTGGTTAAACGATAATGACAATCCGCATCATAGAATTTTTTTTTTTTTTTTTTTTTTTTTGTGTATGTGTGTGTGTGTGTTTGTGTGTGACTATCCTATCAATTTGGTTCAAACCACAAGGATTATATGTGTCATTTTGGAAACGCATTCTAGTTTGGTGGAATCTTGGTAACCACACTTTTCAAAGCATCGAAGACGTTTGTCGATTGAATGATAGCTCGGGTTTCTCTTCTTCCATTTGGCAAGGTGTAAAATGGGTGGGTTGTTACTACATTTGGCAAAATAGAAACAATCACATCTTCAAAGGCAAAGGAAGTAATGGCCCTAACATTATCAATGAAATTCAAGCAAAATCTTTTGAGTGGATATCGAAACGCGCAAGAAAATCTCATGTTGATTGGCACCGTTGGCTGTTAAACCCAAGAGAGATAGACGATCATGGTTAATTCGTTGCTGGTGGTCTGTGTCACAGTTTCTTTTAGTCTTGGTACCATAGAGCTTTTTTATTTTGGTATTGTTCTCTTTCATCCTATTGGCATATTCTCAAATGCCTTATGTAATCTTCTTTTTCTTTTAGTCATTTTATATTTTTGAAATTCTCCAAGAAAAACCAAAACTAAATCGAAAACTAAAATCAAATTTTTAAACCAAATCAAAACGGACCAAATTCAAATTTGATTTTCGATTCAGTTTCATTTGAAACCAAAAAACATAAAAAATTAATATTTGATTAAAAACATCATTCAACATATGAAGTTACAAAATATCTATAATCTGATTATACCAAGTACTTATATATATATAAAACCATTAGTATGTGTTATTTTATAACTAATTTCAAGTTCACAAAGCATCATATCATCAATGTAGGTGATGTCTTTACAAAATCATTATATGTCACAATCACATCATAGAAATTTTTTTCAAGTTTTAAAACGCTAAACTATTTAATTCTCTTAAATCGGATTCGTAAAAACGCACATGTATGTTGAATTTAATTTTCGATTTAACCGAATTCAAAAAATACAAAACCGAAAATTGAGTAAAAAAAACCAAATTTTGAATTCGGTTTCGGTTTTAATTGATAAAAAAACTGTTTTTCATATACGCTTTTTTAACTCGTTTGAATTCGATTTGGTATTCGCTTTAAACTGTATGAAACCAATGTTGAACATCCCTAGTTTAATGTTAATATAGAAATATAGAGTTAATTAATTTATATGATAAAAATTATATTAAACAATTGTTTATATATATATATATATATATATATATATATATATATATATATATATATATATATATATATATATATATATATATATATATATAGTTATTCATTAATATATTTAAAATGATTAATATTAATAGTACACTTTTAAATGTAATTAACTATATATTTGTTTCTGAAAAATCAACTTTATTAAAAAAAACAAACATAATTACAGCTGATGAGGCTTAAGCCTTATAAACGTATACGGAAACAATATACAGGTTATGTATAAACATGGAAGAAGCACGAAAACACTAACAACCTAATACAAAGAGGTCTCGGTAGCAGGAAAACACTTTACCCCCTTCAACATTAACCTAGAGGTAGACGTAACTTTAAAGACAAGCTAAGATGACCACGAGATACAGTGCTGACAATTCAGCGACAAAGTACACCGTGCCACCCCAATTTATCTCCAACTAGGCGAAAGTTAAAGGGACCAGGCAAAAACCCTAAGCTCAACCGATTCCATCTTTTTTCGTTGGGTTTACAACTTTACATCATACTCTAATGGGTTGTTCATCCAGCTTAACCATTCGAGACTTAGTTTCTTTCCTCGAAAATTTAACCATTCGAAGTTTTTTATTTGTATGTCAGAGACAATCTTTGGACAACTCGCACTTGATTTTCCGAAAACGAGGTCGTTTTTGTTTTTCCAAATATAATAGCATGAGACCCAAACGATTGCTTGCCAAATACGAGCACCTGTAGGGGTAATAAAGGTGGGGTTGTGAGCTTTTGCAATTTCTGAGAGGTTGGAAAAATTAAGAAATAATAATATTGTTTTGTACCATATATAATACACTATCACGTCACATATTGTATATAAATATAAATATATTTAATTTAAATATCTAAATCTAAATATTAAATTCATATCAAAGCCATATAGAAAAAAGGATGTGATGCATGCGTGATGCCTTAAGGTATTCATTAGGCGTCATATGGTCAAGAGTTTTTTTGAATGGAACAACTTTATGGAACAACTTTCACTTTACACTCTATTCTTGACCATATGCTCTTCTTCGGTTTTAAAAAAATTGGATAATATACAAGTTTTACTTAGTCTACTTAGTCTCAAAGCCGCATTATTGGTCGTTTTAATTTTTTAATAATTTTTATGTATGTGTATAAATTCATTAAAAAGGGGTTGCTAGAATAGTACTTGGTTGGACACTTTCGTCATTCATATCATAGATTAATTTGTGTGTGAAACACAAATTTGTATATGAGTAGTTTTAATCAGTCGTAGTCGTGTGTTTGACTATAGAAAAGGACCTTATAGATATAGACCCCCAAATGGTTAGATACCATGTTATTCGGAGAAAAGCTAGCTAGATTATGACACATAAAGATATTGAAATAAGCAATTATATGAAATGAAAAGGAGTACAACTATACTTGGTTTGTTCAAATCATATAAATCATTCCAACACAAGAAAAAAATAACATAGGCTCCGGATCGAATATATTATATCAAATTGAAATGATACATATTTATATCCGTACTAGAATGATATATACGAATAAATGTTTATTTAAGAGAATGTACTCAAAGAGATATGGGAAAATTTTCTTTATTCAATCTAATTTCACATATAACTTGGTTTTAGTTTTAGTGTTTTACCGTGAATATATATATATATATATATATATATATATATATATATATGGGTAGGATCAAGAGGGAAGTAACCAATCGGGGGGAAGCGGGGGAGGCAAATTTTTATTTTATTTTTTTTCGTTTTTTGAAAAAATTTTGTTCACGAACATTATAGATGAGATGAAAATATGAACATTTAGTAGAGACACTTTGTGATAAATGTTTTTATTTTGGCGGGAAAACGCTCGAAGAAGTAATATATAAAATTATCGTGTTTTTTGAGCGTATTTTGAAGTTTTAGCTATTGGGGTTTAGATATTAGGGTTTAGATATTAGGGTTTATAGGGTTTAGATATTAGGGTTTAGAAATTTAGGGTTTAGGGTTTAGATTTAGGGTTTAGATTTAGGATTTAGATTGAGTTTTTAACACAAACGGTTTAGAGTTTAGGGTTTAGGGTTTAGGGTTTGGTGTTTTGGGTTAAGCTTCCACCCAATAGAGGCGCAAGTTCGATTCTCAGTCTGGGCGCCCCGCATGGAATTATTTCTCCCTCCGGGGGGGAGTTTGTGAAGTGCTTTCGGGGGTCTAGCTAGCTGGGGTGAAGATCGCCTTGCCGTCACTGTGGGTAACTGGGAGGAGGTAATTTTCCAGCACAGGTCTCTTTCGGGGTGGGATTGGTGGGTGCTACGGCACACAGGGTTAGCGTGTCCCTGCCAACTTACACGTTTTCCACCCAAACCCTAAACTCTAAATCGGGCTAAATTTTACTTCACAAAACATGAAAAAAAAACGTTCATATTCTTCACGAACAATATTATCTTGAATGTTATTTTTGTCGATCGTTTTCCCGCCTAAATAATAACATTCATCACGAGGTGTCTCTTCTAAATGTTCATATTTTCGTGTGATCTTGATGCCGGAAAAAAAAATTCAAAAAAACGAAAAAAAAAATAAAATTTTGCTTCCCCCCGCTTCCCCCCGATTGGTTACTTCCCCGTTGATATATATATATATATATATATATATATATATATATATATATATATATATATATATATATATATCAACGGGGAAGTAACCAATCGGGGGGAAGCGGGAGAATCAAAATTTTTTTTTCTTTCTTTTTTTGGAAATTTTTTTTCAGGCATCAAGATCGCACGAAAATATGAACATTTAGAAAAGACACTTCGTGATGAATGTTATTATTTAGGCAGAAAAATGATCGACAAAAATAATATTCAAGATAATATTATTCGTGAAGAATGTTAACGTTTTTTTTCTTCATGTTTTGTGAAGTAAAATTTAGCCCGATTTAGAGTTTAGGGTTTAGGGTTTGGTGTTTTGGGTTTATTCCATAAACTCAAAACACCAAACCCTAAACCCTAAACCCAAAACTCTAAACCGTTCGTGTTAAAAACTCAATCTAAACCCTAAATCTAAACCCTAAACCCTAAATTTCTAAACCTAATATCTAAACCCTATAAACCCTAATATATAAACCCTAATATCTAAAACCTCAACATACGCTCGAAAAACACGATAATTGTTATATATTAGTTTTTCGAGAGTTTTCCCGCCAAATAATATCATTTATCACAAAGTGTTTTTATTAAATGTTCATATTTTCATCCGGTCTATAACGTTCGTGAATAAAGTTTTTTCAAAACACGAAAAAAAAATTTTTTCTTCCCCCGTTTCCCCCCGATTAGTTACTTCTCTCTTGATCCTACCAATATATATATATATATATATATATATATATATATATATATATATATATATATATATATATATATATATATTGGTAGGATCAAGGGGGAAGTAACCAATCGGGGAAAGCGGGGGGAAGCAATTTTTTTTTTCTTCGTTTTTTGAAAAAAAACTTTGTTCACGAACGTTATAGATTGAATGAAAATATGAACATTTAATAAAAACACTTTGTGATAAATATTTTTTTTGCGGTAAAACGCTCAAAGAAGTAATATATAACAATTATCATGTTTTTCGAGTATATATATATATATATATATATATATATATATATATATATATATATATATATATATATATATATATATATATATATATATATATATATATTTGTGTGTGTGTGTGTGTGTGTGTTTGTGTGTGTGTGTGTGTATATATTGGTAGGACCAATGGGGAAGTAACCAATCGGGGGGAAGCGGGGGGAAGCAAACTTTTTTTTTCGTTTTTTGAAAAAACTTTGTTCACGAACGTTATAGATTTGATGAAAATATGAACATTTAATAAAAACTCTTTGTGATAAATGTTTTTATTTTGGCGGAAAAACGCTCGAAGAATTAATATATAACAATTATCGTGTTTTTCGAGCGTATGTTGAGGTTTTAGATATTAGGATTTAGATATTAGGGTTTATAGGGTTTAGGGTTTAGATTTAGGATTTAGATTGAGTTTTTAACACGAACGGTTTAGAGTTTATGGTTTAGGGTTGGGGGTTTGGTGTTTTGGGTTTATGGAATAAATTCAAAACACCAAACCCTAAACCCTAAACTCTAAATCGGGCTAAAATTTACGTCACAAAACATGAAAAAAAAACGTTCACATTCTTCACGAACAATTTTATCTTGAATGTTATTTTTGTCGATCGTTTTCCCACCTAAATAATAACATTCATCACGAAGTGTCTTTGCTAAATGTTCATATTTTCGTGTGATCTTTATGCCGGAAAAATTTTTTTTCCAAAAAAATGATTTTTTTTTTTTTTTGCTTCCCTCCATTTTCCCCCGATTGGTTACTTCCCCATTGATCTTGCCCATATATATATATATATATATATATATATATATATATATATATATATATATATATATATATATTCATAAGAAAAAAACCCATATTAACCACGCAGGCTTGCCTGAGTGGCTACCGAGTTGCCCAATGAAGCACACCACATGGGTTCAATTTCTATCTAAGCCAAATTGTTCAAAAAGTGAGTGTGACAAGAGGATGCGCATAATGCGTAATTCACCCGGTACCAGGTCTCGCGCTTGGAGGGCTTGATTACCCGATGTTTTACCTTCTATGGGGGAGCCAATTGCCCGTTCATAGAAGGTTTCCTTGCTTACCCAAAAAAAACCCCATATTATAAAAATATTCATATACACTTTCCGTTTGATTCAATCGCACTTAAATTTTAAATATAGTTAGCTCACGGTAGAGTTACGATCAACATTCTCGGTATATTATCGATGTGTCAATGTGTTCAAAGCTTTTTAGGAATGACATGATATCGCATCATATACTAATTAACCATTAACCTTAACTAGCTATTATAGTCCCTTAACTAGCTATTATAATCGTTTCAAATCAAAATAGATCGCTTGAATGATATCAATAGTTAATAAATCCAACTTTTTACGTTCTTTCGGAGAATCAAAGAACGGGAATTGGTTGAAAGGTCTTGCTAGTTTTCTTTTGTAGTAATCACTGTAATTAGTAAGTTTAGATATTCGAATGGCTTCTGTTTAGGATAAGTATATTGTACATATGCATAGCTCGTTGTTTCAATGATAAAAACAAGTATTTAGTGACGCGTTTCGCTGCGTTTGAAAAGCAGTTTGTTCACCTGTTGCACGTGATTATATGTTTTCGAGTAAAATAATATAACGCTAATTGTAGACATACTATGGACCTTAGATCAAACGTATTAACCTAGATTAACGGTGGAAACGATAACTAGGGTGAGTCGAATACTTGATTAACTATCGGGATCAATCTAACCAACAAATAGTTGATATAATCGATGCCTAGAGCCTTGTATTCGGTTGGGGATTGGTCTGGGACGGTAAACACAGAGTAATTCGACGGCAATAGGGTTTTTGGTGTGTAACCTAAAAATGAACCACAAAACCCGTATATATATATAATTCCAGTGACCATCGGCCGGTGGTCTGGGACCTACGACCGATGGTGAGAGTCCCTAGACCGATGGTCCCTACCATCGGTCGATGGTCTGAGCAGCCAACCAACTGCTCTTAACCATTTCACGACATTATACTAAGCAATTCAAATACAAAGTATTAATGACGATGTTCATACATGACTGAAATACGAAACACAAAACTAATAGAACTTATTACATAATAGAACTCGGGATTATGCACCAACAAACTCCCCCTAAGACCTAGTTCTATTTCAAAAATCTTCAGTCATCATTTACTTCATTCGTACGGATCGATTACCATGTTGTTCAAGTAGCACAGCTTAGCTACTTTCACATACTGTTCAGCCTGTACACTGTTCTCACGACGATAGAGCATACATTTGTAATACAACGTGAAAATATCAGCCTCGGTACAGTTTCTCAACCAAATCGGATCCAATACACGAATGCATTCAATATCATTCTCATTCACCTTATTCAAAACAATCACAGCTTCTTCAGAACGATCATCATAAAACCACCATCTGAATCTCTGACTCCAATTTTGCGGCAATTTCCTCAATGGAACCTTCTTCATAGTCTTTGCCCGCTTGTACTTCACAATTCTTCGAGATTCACCAGTTCTAGGATTAACTTTGAAACTAATCCTAGGAAATTGTGGCCTAAAACCTTCCCAATTCTTTGAATTAAAAGCTATTCGAATCTTCTTTACCAGCAACGAAGATCGATCGTTCATTCCACAATACAACATTCTCAACCTGGCAATCTGCATTAGCTCAAAGTATGGTAGCGACTTGAATTCGTGACCATGTTTGAAATAATCAACGCCAAATTCTCGCTTAACTGCAAACATGTTGAATTCTTCAATGTAAGCCCAGGCTAGAATTCTTCCTTTCGCACTCTTTCTCAGATTAATCATCTTCAAATATTTCGGCTCAAGCTTCGGTTTCTCACAATACTTTCTAATCCTCAAGATATCTCTCCAATCAACTTCTAACTTTTCAGTTCTTTCCTTGTGATATTTGACTGGCAAAAATCCTTCAAGCAGGACTTCAGTTCGTTCTTTCTCTTTACACTTTCTATCCAAAAGTTCATCATTTGTTCTAAACAACTCCTCAAAACCAGGAAGATCCTCATTCTTATCATTTTGATATGTAGGAAAATTTTCATGAGTAACATCCTCAACTAAATCATCTAAATCTCTATCACTAAAATCCTCTGTAATCTCAGGGCCAAAAGAATCATCCTCAGATGGAGAATCGTCGGACTGTGCGTCAGCAGCTTTAGCTTCCTCTTGCTCTAGACGCATCAGTTCGTCCAGCTCTTCTCTAGAGAGGTTGTGAGGGATCTCTCCCTCTTCTAGTTCATCATAAACAACAGAATGCTTGAGCTCATCCTGTTTAGAAAAGAAATCACTAAAACTATAATCAATTTTAAGAGGAATTACTGACAGTGCTGTAGCTTTGGAGGAACCAGGAGCCTCCACCATTCGATTATCAGTCTCATCCTCAGGCATCTCAAGCAGATCAAACTTCTCTTCCCACGCAGTCATCTTAGCCAGAGCTGATGCAGCCAACTCCTTAGCTTGAGAAGCTTCTCGTTTCGCATCAGTTAATAACAACGATTGATCACCAACTTTTCTTTGCAACATGTCAACTTGCAACGATAGCCTTGTAACATCTTCAGACTTAACACGATTCTCCTCCTTTAACTGCTCAATTTTCTCATCCATTTCCTTCATCATTCTCAAATTATCAGCCATAGCTTGAACATACAAATCATTCAAATTGCGAAGAATCGAGGAACTAACACCTCCTTCAGTTCCAGCTTGAATCGGAGCTTCCGAAGTAGGAGTAGAAACAGTCTCTTGAGAGACTTGTTGAACCACATGTGGTGACTGTTGCGTTGACAGACGTTGTTGTTGTTGTTGTTGTGAAGTTTGTTGTCCTTGAGTCTGCGGTATCGGTGTCACTGGTTGAGTTCCAGCCGAAGATCCACCAGCATCTTTATAAACCAGCTTGAACCTTCTTTTCAATTTTAGCTTAGTTGAAACCTGAGAACTCTCATCTTCAACCATTCTTCTTTTTGATCCCCTTGAAGCTTCTTCAACACCAACATTTGGATTAACATCACCACTCTCATCAACTAAACCTCCAGCACCTGACCCACCAGCAGCTTGAGTATTCACTGGTTATTCCACTTCTTCATCACTATTCGCTACCTCAAAATCAGGCTCTCGATCGGATAAGCTATTTTCATTTCTCCACTTCTTCCCTGGAGGACACTGATAAGATTCTTTCGCAATATGACACACAAGCTTGCCATCATTAGCACTCTTCATCTGATTCAGTCGATTGAAAGTAAGATCAGTCATATGCTTCAACTCAATGACGTCTTTCCTCAATCTAGGCAAATCAACAGTTTGACGATTGATCATAATTTGTAAGAACCTCGGATAAATCAGATATGACTTGCTCGTCACATTCTCCACCAGTAGATCAAAGATGACCCCAGAGAAATTGAAATCAGCTTTTATGACTAAAGCAGCAAACATTCCTTGATAGATTTCACTCAATTCATCAAACCCTCCTTGCAGCGGACTTAAACACCTCAGCACAACAAGTGACAAATATCTATACGGTGGAGTGAATCCACTTCTTTTAATCGTTGCTCTCGTAATATTACCAGAATACTTGCATCTTAACACACATCCAATAATCTTTGTCTTTGACAACTTCTTCGGCATATTCTCATTATCCTCGAACAAGAAAGTGTTTCGAATCGTATCTTCAGAAATCTGAATCTCCTGACCACAAACAGTACTCATAATTACCTTCCTGTCATCTACAGTCTCAACTCTTGCACGTTCCCAGAACTCTCTCTGATGTGAGTAATATGCCGTACAGGGCATAGAGATAGCTGCAAATACTCTTGAACGTTTCAGAAACTCAATTACACCCTTGTACTTACCAGCATTAGGACCTTTCTCATTTAGACATGCAGTGAGATTGGAACCACTGTTAGCTTTCAATCCTGGAAGATCAATAGAAAACGGACCTCCCGAAGACTCAGTATCTGATTCATGTGCAATGTTTTCTGGATCAGCTTGAACACCTGACATTATGAAAATAACTGCAAACACAATTCAAATCAGCACAAAGTATTCATGACATATTTAGACATCACATGGTGGTCATAACAGAATATATTACATCATTCAATCTATGATATCAAAGTCACAATACCCTGTTCGAAGTACGATTATTACAGACATAGAATAGTGTATCAATGCTAACAGACTAGCATTATCAAATTACATACTAAAATGAAAATACATAATAACAAAGACAAACACAGAAACATAAACTCAGAAACACTTATTACACAATGGGATTCTCTGGTACTAGCTTTTCCTCATATTGAACCACACCAAGTTTCTCAAACACATTATTCAATAAGGCTGCATACGGAAATGGTTCTTCCATCTCAAGAAAATCTTTCATCACATGAATGAGAAAGTGGCCCATATTCACTTGAATACCCTCTAGAAGGCAATACAAAAGCAGAGCTTCAGTACTAGACAATAGATTATCTCCTTCTCTCCTAAAGGTCACATTACTTTTGATTATTCTCAAGTGAATCTCATATTGTTGTGACACCTCATCATCACTAATCTCAACCCTACCGGTATTGACTACTTTCCCTGACTTGCATAACCTTGCAATTATGTCAGACAATTTGAATCTATTGGAAATCTTTCTAAGATCTTTGCTAGGATATAGTATTTTAACCCCAGTATGAGGAACATTCAACAGGTCTGAGAATTCCTCCAAAGTCCACTTATACTGTTGGTTAAATAGGCCCGAGTGCACAAATTTCTTCTTACTATCTTCTAAGGCAACATTGGCATAGAATTCCCACAGTAATTCAGGACAGAAGTAATCCCCGATGTCTAAGAAAGCTTGACACCCAATCTGTTCCCAAGGACTATAGGTCTGTCGAGTCGCAATGACCTTTTGTTCCACTAAGATGGGTCGTCCTCTAGCTAGAATTCTTCTACGGTCGATGTTAAACATCCATTGCCCAACAAAGGAACCTCCTGACATTCTAATACATACTACAAGCACTAGCATTAGAGAGGGATAACAGAAAATACCAGAGACCAAAAAATTCAATTAAATTCAATATAAAAATCTACCATCGGTTCAATTAAGTGACCATCGGTCGATGGACTGGACCATCGGTCCGATGGTCTAGACCTACGGCAGTTGGTCTAAAGCACATCTACAAACTGATCAATTTAGGACCTACGGCCGAGTGAAGTGTCATCCGGCCGAGTGTGAGACACCATCGGTCGAGGGTCAAAGACCTTCGGCCGAGGGTAGTTCATCAGATCTGTTTTCCTAAACTATTCAAATCGATCAACCTGTTGTTTCTGGATCGATTTCTGGTCACAATAGCTGCTAAAGGGGCCGATTAACATATATATATTAACAACTTCAACAGATATCGAGCAAAAGACAATCGATTTAAAAAACAAACTACGAATCTACAATCAACGATTTAAAACCGAATGAAAACGAGTTAGATTACCTCATTAACGGCGCTTGAATCACGATAAAAAGTTGTATCTACGACTTAAAATCAAAAGCTCATTCCTGAAACTTGAAAATCGATGGTAAAATCACACAATTTGCACAAAGTGACTGACCCGTTGGACTCTAGGTCCTTTTATACCCTGTTAGCGACCATCGGCCGATGGTCTAATCCTTCGGCCCGAGGGTCTTGACACTCGGTCGAGTGTCTTTGTCCATCGGCCGGATGTAATTACAGTCGGCCGGTGGTCTGGGCTTTTGAAAAACTTTAAAACTTAACCCTTTTCAAATTCAAACTATACTTCTTTTATCACATTTACTCCCCCTGGGACTGATCTCCACAGTATAAATCAAACACGCTTTGTTCCTTTAAGCTCTAAACAACTTATTTTCAAATTAATGAGAAACATAGGGTTCCTTTCACAGAAAACCTTTCCGAGAACTGAGTTGTTAACCTTAAAAGATGAGACAGAAATGCACATGCAACTAACATATGAATGCAAACTATCTCAGATATGCATGCTCATGCAAATACACAAAGAAAATAACTGTACAAGACTTAGTGTGTCATGATTAGCAATATTATAACAGACGTAATCAGTAACATTTAACCTTTTATATCTGTAGTGAATTAACTTCTAACATCAGTTTCATTAAACATTAACATTAACAAATGCATGATGTTATCGACATAAGAACAAGTAAAACTACTTATCATGAATCACACTTCAAGGAGTATAGCACATCTTTTTGTGAGTTGATATATCAAATTGATTAAATCTTTTGATTCGGGGATTAGAACTGAACTATATTGACAAGTTATTCCACAGTTCATTCAGAAACTTATTTGATAAAGCATATACAGAACAACTTTCAAATATATCAGTAAACATTTATCAACTTTCACCCTAGGCTTCGATGATCACGTTATATTAATTACCTTAACACTTTTCAATGTTAGACTTTGATCACGAAGTCAGTCCTCATTTGAGATCGCACGATGTTTCAGGTAGAACAATTGAGCACAACATGTTGACGCTGTCCTCTTATCACATCAATGTACTTTCAATTTGATTGAACAGAACCATCTTACGATGTTTCTAGCAACCCTGTCAGCCATGAGCTTCTACCTTAAACTTACACCTTTCGTTTCAGATAACCTTGTGAATCTCAAATTTATTGCATACTTTGTTAAGGACGCATACCGGCCGCTATAAACCCCATACTTAAACGGAAATTGTATGATGTATGATGTTTGATGGATGGAAGTGATAAATATATTTAAGTGATGGAACGGTAAGATATCCTCCAGAAGATATTCCCTCTATCCAGGTCAATAGGCACAATCCCATATCCCAGACAAAAGATGTAAAATTCACTAATTGAGATGTGAACTGAATGATTTAAGTTCTCTATATCTGATGATCTGATAAATTCTCCCCCTCGGATGCAGACAACTAAATCGTTCATAATAAGTCTCCGATTGGAATATATGTTGTCGCAGACTTCGAAAACCGAGGAATCTCTGAAGCTTTGTTTAATTCTTGATCCATGATTCTCTTGCAGCTAGGTGGCGCATCAAATTATTTACAACTTTAAATGAATAAACATAAACAAACCATAACTTGCAATTTTTTTTTTAGATTTTCTGATGTTGCCTTTTCTCCATAAATAAAACAAAACAAAATAAATAAATAACTACAACTATACATGATGATGATGCACCACTGTCTTTGACTTTAGAAGAAACTTCACGGAAACCCAAACTTCTGATGTTGAAAGCTAGAACCCGATGATGTTGCATATTCAAATCATTCTATGTCTGTGATACAAGATTGCACTTCTCAACCCTTCAAAGAGAGAACACCCCCCTTTGGATACCCGAAATATATGATGTAGACTTTCAGTCTAAGCATTAAGGTACATAGAAACAGGTATGCACTCTAGACAAAGTATGCTCACCTTGGGGACTCACAAAATTATCCTTTTGCTACCGAGTATAAATCGTAGTAGGGGAGACCTCAACCGTCTGTTGAGTTTCTGAACAACCATTTCTCAGTACATATTCAGTGATAAGTAGGCGACTACCCTCAACCGCTATAAACCTTTCCATGATTTCCTTATCATGATATTTACGCTTTGTTAATGTGATCATCTCCATCTAGAATTAGATTAATAAAGTCCACTAATACATTATCAGTAATTCTGTATCACTTGTTTTCACAACTTACATGTCAGTTCAGTGTTGCAATCACTTCCCATAATAAAGAATACGCAACTCATTTTCAGGTTTTTTAAAATTTTTATAGGTTTTCTTTTTTTTTTCAATTTTTATTTGGTTTTCTGGTTTTTCTGATTTTTATGTCCTTTTGATTTTCTCTGTACAAAAACATAAAACTATCTAAAAACATAAGCAAACATGCAGAAATATCATCAAAAACTAATCTATCATGCAAATGGAAAGTAAACATGCAGATGATCTACAAACTACCATGCAAAGCTACACATATAATACAGGCAGTTGCAAATCCTTCACAACTCAGTCTCTTGGTTAGATTCCTCTGTGTCAGGAACCTCAGTTTCAGGAACCACGTCAGTAAGCAATTTAATACCTATTTCCTTTAACAGAAAATCAAAGCGCGGTTTATCAAAAGCTTTTGTGAAGAGATCAGCCCTTTGGGCTGTTGTGTCTATCTGCACTACATCTATCAGCTTTTTCTCATAGCAATCCCTAATGAAATGGTATTTAATCCCTATGTGTTTCGTTTTAGAATGATTTACGGAATTCTTAGTGACAGCTATGGCAACAGTATTATCAACATAAATAGGAGTGTTAGAAATTTGCAAACCGTAGTCACGTAGTTGTTGTTGAATCTAGATGACTTGAGATGTACATCTGGCCGTGGCAATGTATTATGCTTCACACGTGGACTGAGCCACCGCTGTCTGCTTCTTACACTGCCATGTAACTAGTTTGCTTCCAAGGAACTGACAACCTCCCGATGTTGACTTGAAATCCTTCTTACATCCGCCATAGTCAGAATCACTGTAAGCTGTGAGATCAAACCCATCCTCACACGGATACCATAACCCTAAGCTCGGTGTATCTTTCAAATACCTCAGAATCTTCTTAACCACTAACATATGATGAACATTAGGATTTGCCTGATAACGAGCACACAGACAAACCGCAAACATGATATCTGGTCGAGAAGCAGTAAGATACATTAGAGAACCGATGATTGCCCTGTATAACGTTTGGTCCACTGAAGTACCCTCACAATCAGGTGATATCCCATGGTTCACAGACAACGGAGTCTTAGCAGGTCTTTCTGCTTCCATTTGAAACCTCTTCAGAATATCAACAACATAATTGGTTTGATGCAAGAAGATGCCTTTATCTATCTGAGCTACTTGTAGACCCAAGAAAAACTTAATTGTTCCCATCGAACTCATCTTGAACTTCTATTGCATGACTTTCTCAAACTCATCAACCATTCCCTGATCTGTTGACCCGAAGATAATATCATCAACATAAACCTGCACTAACATAAGATGTTGTCTCTTCTTCTTGATAAAAAGTGTCTGATCAGTGACACCTCTCCTGAAACCGTTTTCAATCATGTAGCTTGACAATGTAGCATACCATGCTCTAGGAGCTTGGTGAAGACCATAAAGTGTCTTTTCAAGTCGATAAACCTTTTCTGGGAAATGCGGGTCTTCGAAACCAGGTGGTTGTTCAATAAACACTCTTTCATTGATCTCGCCGTACAAAAATGCACTTTTAACATCCATCTGAAAAACTTTAAAACCCATGAAGGATGCAAAAGCCAAGAAAATCCTGATTGCTTCCAGTCTTGCAACCGGAGCAAAAACCTCATCATAGTCAATTTCAGGGATCTGTTGATATCCCTTTACCACCAGTCTAGCTTTATTTCTGATAACAATACCCTGTTCATCCTTCTTATTTTTCAAAACCCATCGAAGACCATAGGGTACACAGCCATGCGGTGGATTAACTAGCTTCCAAACCTTTAAGTGTTTGAATTGTAACAGCTCCTCTTGCATTGCACTAACCCACTCGTCAAACTTCAATGCCTCATAAGCATCTTTAGGTTCAATTTGACACACATAACATGAGTGAGCATGCACAAATATTCTTCCTGTCTTATTCAACGTTGAATAAAAGGCTGTTACCACATTCGCACTCTCTGTCTGAACATCTTCCGCTACTGTTGAACTTACACTAGTCACGGGAACCTCTGATGTAGTCGGAACTTCAGATGTAGAGGCTTCATTAGACTTCCCTAGAGGAATACTAATGTGAGGAATGCCTCTTGAATCCACAAAATAATCATCAAGTCGTTTAGGTGGCAGAATCACACGATTGGATCTACGTACACCTCCTGCTTCAGTTGGCGGTTCAGTCACTGTTACAGTAGGTGGTTGATTATATAAAGGATTAAGATGTTTCTCAGTAAGTTGTGATCGACTAACTTCCTCATCATCTTCAAGATCACTATCTTCATCTGTATATACTACCCCGTCCTCATTTGAATCAAAATCACCTCTAATACTCTGCGGACTTGGTTGCAAGCTAGAAACCGGATTCTGAACCTGCACTGGAGTAGTGATAAAATTTTCAGAAGTGTTTTGAGAATCAAACAATATCTGAGTCAGAAATTCTTCATCTGTAGCGTCTGGCGGAAGATTGAAGGAATCAAATAACTTATCATATTCAAACTGCCATGCGAATCCTTTACTGACACGAGGTGGAGCATTGCGTTGAATATTAACCTCATAACGTTCTTCCACACACTTGGACTCAGTATTATACACCCGTTTGTTCGGATTCCTATATCCCAAGAAGATACCAGAGATCACTTTTGAATTAAATTTTCTTCCAGCGTCTCGTACCAGAATAGTACAAGGTGCACTAAAGGGTTCAAAATGTTTAATGTTTGGCTTTCTCTTGTGTAACAGTTCATAACATGTTTTACCATGTCTCTTCACCACTAGAACTCTGTTCATCACGTAGCATGCAGTACTCACGGCTTCACCCCAGAAAACAATTGGAAGACATGAATCTACTAGCATTGTTCTTGCGGTTTCAATTAGAGTCCTGTTCTTTCTTTTAGCAACACCGCTTGATTGAGGTGTATAAGCAGGACTGAACTGTTGTTGTATCCCCTTCTCATTACAGAACAGCAGCATCTGATTGTTGTTAAATTCCGTACCATTATCAGTACGAATCTTTCTAACCTTCAACTTATACAAACTTTCGAGCTTCAGAATCAAAACTTTAATATGATCGAAAGTATCTGACTTGTGTTTCAACATTACGACCCATAAAAATCGGGAATACTAATCTGTAACTACCAAGCAATACGATTCTCCAGTGAGAGTTTTACAATTAACTGGACCAAAGAGATCCATGTGTAACAGTTCCAAAGGAATATTAACATAATGATGCTTTTTGGTAGTATGTGACTTTCTCGTCTGCTTCCTTTGCTTACATGGAAGACAACCTTCAGGAATATGAAAACTCTTAACATTCACACCTTCAACCAATTCATTGTGGACTAGATTATTCATCTTCCTTAGACTCAAATGACCCATACGCTTGTGCCAAATAATCGACTCCTGTTCAGTAGCTTTAGAAACGAAGGCCTGATGGCCTGTGGCTGCCTTAACATGAGCTTTATGCATATCAAGGATATAGAGATCCTTCCACCCAGGATCCGTCATCAGAATCATGTCTTTCGGAATTACAAACTCTTTTCTCAAAATATAACAAAACTTATCATCAAAAGCAATGGTATACTTTTTGCCAGCAACTTGTGAAACTGAAAGCAGATTGTTCGACATCTGCTCTACATAATTAACTTTATCAAAGCTGACGTTCTCATTAGTAATAGCACCCTGAGCAGTAATAAATCCTCCTTCACTACCTGCAAAAGAAACTGGTCCTCCATCCACTGTTTTCACATTAGACAACAAAGACAAGTTCCCGGTCATGTGCCTGGACGCCCCACTATCAACAATCCAAGTACTGCAGCATGGATTGTAGTCGACCTGCACATTAAAGTAAGAGGATTAGTTAGAAAGGGACACCCTTGCCCTAATGGCAGTGGGTTTCCCATCAGCACCAACAACTGGCAATTCCACCCATTATCCTTTAGATCTAGAAGGACCTTCAGGATTTTGAACACTCTTAACTTCTGATTTAGGTTTCTAAACTGTGTTATTCGGTAATGGTTTTCTATAATAATCATTAGTTTGAAAAACCTTTTTATCATTTGTTTGCACAGAAAAAGAATTAAACACTGGTGAAGGTGATCTCCTATTAAATGAACGATTTGGGCTAAGATCAACCTTCCTTCTTGGTGTCTGTCGAATGGGTCTACAATTCATAGCCCTGTGTCCCAACCTCCCACAATTGAAGCAGTTAACATTATCAAAATCATGAGAATTAAACAATTTGCGTCTAATTGGGTAAAACTTTCTCCTAGGTGGTTTAGTATGTTGTCTAGTCGTAGGGGATGACGAGACTTGTTGCTTAACAGTCTGTCGACGACCAGACGGAACATACTTGGACACACTCCCAGATTTGGAACTTGCACCTGTTGGTGATTGTTCTACCTTAGGACCTGATTCATCTATCCTTCCCTTACTGACAAACTTAGATGACACTCCCTGGGTGTTCTTCTTCTTATTCTATTTGGGAGTCACAGTTTTCTTAGACTGAGCCTTTTGACTCTCAGTCATCTTACCAGCATTAACAGGATTTTTTAGAATGGTAACTGGTTTAGTGACAAGCTCAAAAGGTTTGCTGTCTTTCTCAGTGTCGATATCAGTATCGGACTCTGTTTCATAGACAACATCTAAAGGCTTCTTCGACTCAACTATCTTAATAGAACTCTCAACAGGTGTTTCTTTAGGCTTACCATATTCTAGTTCTACAACAGGACCCTTACTTTTCTCAACTGGTTTGTTAATATACTCACCTAAAAGTGGCGGGGCAACCTGGTTGTAACCTAAACCCTGCTGTTTAGGAGGATTCAAAGTCTGTTTCACATAAGACATCCTCTGCCAATTGTCAATCCTAGCTTTTTCAGACTCGTATTTCAACTTAAACGAATCCCTTTCTGCCTTAAGAGTCTCTATCTGTCCCAAATACATAGTAATCACTTTTACATCATCTATAACCGTTGATTTTAAGTGACCCACCTGATTTTCTAAAGACTTAATCACATCAACATAGTCTTTCTGTTTATTAAGGTAGAAAAGCGCATCATCATAGTTCTTTTTATTAGTCTGATTCTCTAAACTTAAATTCTTAAGGTCAATTCTAAGCTTAGGACAAGTCTCACATGTAACAGATATCTCATTAAGCTTTGTGATAACACATTCAAGCCTCTCAATTTCCTGTTCATAACCAATGCATTTAGAACAATTAGAAACTGAGTCAGTACATACCTTATCATTTTCGGGCATGTTAGCCATGAATGCATAGTCATTTCTTCCAACCTGAGAATCTGCATCTGATTCTGACTCTGACTCTGAGCTAGTACTATCCGAGTAATTAGCCTCATAACCTCCTTTACTCTCACCTTGATCTCCACAAACTGGACTCTGAACAGTAACGATCTTCTCATCATCACTCTTAAGATCACAGTTGAGCAAATGTTCCAGCTCCTTTCTGATCCAAGTACCAACATGACAACTCATCTCTTCTTCTTCATCAGAGAGTCAGTAGTAAACTCAAGATCTGATAAGTCCTGAGCTTTGCGAAACTTATCATACAACCTATCCTTAATCCTCTTCCTAAAGAAAAATTTCATCAGCTCTTCTGCTCTCTTCAACCTAGCATCACATTTGCACACATAGCATGTGCAATTCGAATTATCCTTACCCGTACAACCTGCATTTTTTCGAACAATTCTTTTCTCTTCAATTTCTGCTTCGCTTTTACCTACAAACACAACATTAGCCTTTTGTGTATCTACCGAGATGGACCAGTCACATACTTCATCCGCATACGTTGTAGTCAAAGTCTTGGATTGAACATAACCTGAAGATTCTTTCTCTACAATTACATGTTGTGGTGTAACTGAGATGGTTGTCTGGTGAAAAGGATCATGAAAACCAGGCTTGGGTGGTCTCGTGCAAGTCTTCTTAAAATGACCATATTCATCACAATTGTAGCACCTAACCTTTGACATATCAAAACCAAATTTCGAATCTCGATTCAAACTCAATGATCTTTGTCCTGTTCTCTTCAAGTACTTTCTAGCACGTCTCACAATGCTACCCATACAGTAGAGTATATCCATTCTCTCAAGCTCGTCCTCATCAATCTGATCATAGTCTTCATTTTCAAGATGACTATTAAGCACTTGTCCACCAATCATATCGTTGTATGAGTTAACAACAATAGCTGCCAATGCCATATCTTCCTGAATAGATTCGTGAGATCTCTTCTTGATATTCTCAGTTTGAAACACAGGAGTTTGAGTCTGAGTCTGTTGAATCGGAGAATCCTCAATCATCTTAATTGTAGAATTTTGAGCTTGTAATTTAGCATTAAAGTAGTCCGACTGAGACGATGGTGCAGACATTTGTGAAGCATTAGCTGATATGTATGCTATCTGTAGTGGAGCATGAGTACCAGAAGACGAAGCTAAAGATGATGCAACAGCTGCTACAGAACCAAGTCTCTTTCTCTTTGCTTCATCTTGAATGTCCTTCTCCATCAACTTCGACGTAAAAGCTGTTAGTTTCAACGGACGACCTGATGAGCTGTACCTATTCTGAATCTTTTCAATCTCATGATCCCACTTTTCCGGAAGACCATCTTTCAACACCCTTACTGCCTTTTCATCAGGCACCTCAATCCCATAATCTGCCATCTCTGCAACCAATAATCGATATCTTTCCAAAGTCTGTCCTAGAGATTCTGATGGAAGAGCTGCAAACACCCTCCATTCATCCTTCAAAATCTTACCCTTAGTCGCACGATAAGTAGCTGTACCCTCTGTTGCTGATTGAAGAGCCAACCAGATAGTATACGATGTTTTGTTTCGGTTCTTAAATTGCTGAAAAATCTCCTTAGACAAAGCTTGGGTTAGCTGAGCATAACATCTACACTCAAGATTGTACTCTTCACGCTCTGTGGGACTAAACTGTGAAGTTTCTTTGGGTTCACCATCTGCTCCACATGGCCATACATACGGATTCTCAATACATTCACAAAGTCTAGAGTCGACACCGTTTAAGTAAATAACAAACCTAACTTTCCAGTCCAAGAAATTCTTAATGTTGTCAAGTCTAGGTAGTTTATTCGCTGATCCAGATTCACTTTCATTAAGTAACAGTTTTTGTAGTCCAGGTGCAATTACTAACGCGCTGTATTCATTTGTCATTTGTTCATTAGTGTCAGACATTTTGACTGATTAAGATTGATTAAGATTAATTAAGTGCAATTAAAAGATTCTGTCTCAAAAGAGGATCGGCCGATGGACGAGTCGATCGGTCGGAGGACGGTGACAATCGATCGGAGGTCTAAGACTGACGGTCGATGGTGAAAACTCAGTACCTCAATCTTAGCGTAAGGACCTTCGGTCAATGGAAGAGTCAGTCGGCCGATGATAACAGACGATCGGTCGATGGACAAAAGACGAACGATCGATGGTTAAGACAAACGGTTCTAAGTTATGAAAGACCGTCCTCCGGTTCACTGCTAAACGATCGGTCGATTGTGTCTGACGTACGGTCGAGGGTCGTGACGAATGGTCGATGGTCTAGGACGATCGGCTGAGGGTAGTTCTTACGAATTCTGGGCAGAAAAAGCTAGGGTTTTTTCGACAAAAACTTCAATTTTGATCAAATCTGACGTTCTAGACTTAAACAAAACCGATAGAAATCACAGAAAAACACCCTTGAACAAAAATAGACTCGAAAACACAAGATTTAAACGTAAAAATTTCAACTTTTGATTGAAAACCCATTTTGACCAAAACCCTAAAACAAAAACTATAAGATCGACTCAAAAACGTTTGGATCAGCAACTCTAAGCTTTGATACCACTTTGTAGACGTACTATGGACCTGATATCAAACGTATTAACCTAGATTAATGGCAGAAATGATAACTAGGGTGAGTCAAATACTTGATTAACTATCGGGATCAATCTAACCAACAAATAGTTGATATAATCGATGCCTAGAGCCTTGTATTCGGTTGGGGATTGGTCTGGGATGGTAAACACAGAGTAATCGACGGCAATAAGGTTTTTGGTGTGTAACCTAACAATGAACCACAAAACCCGTATATATATATATAATTCCAGTGACAATCGGCCGGTGGTCTGGGACCTACGGCCGATGGTGAGAGTCCCTCGACCGATGGTCCCTACCATCGGTCGATGGTCTGAGCAGCCAACCAACTGCTCTTAACAATTTCACGACATTATACTAAGCAATTCAAATACAAAGTATTAATGACGATGTTCATACATGACTGAAATACGAAACACAAAACTAATAGAACTTATTACATAATAGAACTCGGGATTATGCACCAAGACTAATAACCAAAACATAATCGAAAAAACAAAAGCTGATTCAACAAACCAAAACATACATATGTTTTGTTTTTTGGAAACAAAGTAAGAATTTATTTTTTTGAAATTGTAAAAAAGATAACGAAATAATTATGAAAGTAGCAAATATTTTAAACTATTAAATGAAAGGAAGAATTTTAGGGTGTAAATTGAAAGATTAAAAAAATTAAAGGGTCAAAAGCATAATAAATAAAAAATGTGAAAAGGGTTCAAAATAATCCGGGAAAAAAAGCTGGGATCCGGTCTCGAACCCAGGTCCTGCTGTTGACAATCAGTCACAGCAACCATAGCGGCACATGCTTTTGTTTTACTTATCCAAGTTTAATTATATATCGTCTTTAAACAACCGAGTTTTCTAAAAAGAAACAAAAAGTCAACAAAGGCTGTTGTAGTGTTGATTGTTTTTTAGTCAGTTACTGTTCACGTATCTTACCCCTCAAGTTAGAACTTATTACATTTGTGTCCTAAATGAACAGTGACAATTGTCAATTTCAATTTGAATATATATACAATCTCTTAATTATATATAAAAAAAATCAGAACTATTTTGGAGTGTATTATTAACGTGTATTTTAGGCGATTGCCACCTCTAAAAACATATCTATTTGTTTAGAGTTTAAGCTACTGAGTAGTCATATGTTTTTATTTTTATTCCAATGTGGACTATATACCTAGAAAAATATTATTGTAGTTTATGTACTTTGAAAAAGTGTGCTAATGTAAACAAAGGTGGCCGGTTACCTGTTAGAATGGTAAACCGATTATGTGTCATTCTTTTAAATTGAAAATATTACACTTACAGTCCCTGCGGGTTGTTCATTTTTTTTGTGCAGTCCCTAAAGTTAACGGATATTAAAAGGCCCGTTAAATCGAATCAATTACCACTCATCTCACCTTCATACTATTAAAACACTTTTTCAAAGTACATAGTCCACAATAATATTTTTCTAGGTATATCGTCTACATTGGAACAAAAAATATAAGTATATGACTACTTAGTAGCTTAAACTCATTTATTTATTATAGAATATTTTCTAAATATAGCCTAAGTAGTAATTTTAAGAAACTAATTCAAACATTATTGAAGATACATTATGATTAGTGGAGTGTTTATTAAAATATTAGTTTAATAAATTATTACACGTTAAAAAATTATTATAATTCAGAAATAATCCGCCCTTTTAGGGCGATCCAAAACACTAGGAAAATTTCGACGACGCCGGAGATCAGAAGCATGGGAGGTTGAACGTATTATCGAAAAGACGAATACAAATAGTTATTCAAGGTATGGAATAGGGTATGGAATAGCAGCAATAACGCTAAATCCATTTCGAATCCATATAATAAAAATGAAACTAGGGTTTTAATCATGCGCATATCCGCTTATGCGAATTTTGCGCAGTCGATTGCGCTAATATGCAGTACATAAGGAAAGTTACTGCGCATCCTATGCGCAACTATCAACCAAATCTATCTATGCACGCGTAGCTACCATGCGGTATGCAGATCCTGCAACTAAGTTCGGTCATCAGAGCCTATCCAATTAAGGTTATTATCGTTTCCATGATTATATATGATATTGTGGAGAGTTATGGAATAGATTTACATGGTTATGAATGATTCTAGAACTAGAGTTTGCCTATAAATACAAACTCTAGATATTCAAAATGACACAACTTATTATGTAGCTACTGGTCCCTATGTCTATAAATTCGACCTTCCAAATGCTTGCTGATACGACAATGACATAATTTACACCAGGTAATGGTGTATCCTAGGGGAAACACGCATAAAAGGAACGTTTTTGTATAAAAGAAAGGATCAAAAAGCATAAAAGATAGCAATAATTGGCAGTTTTTAGTTCCGTCCAGCGCTCACCTGGCCGCCCAGCGTCATGCGTAAGCCCTACATGCATATTCTATGCTTAAGCCCTTTGATTAGGCGTGTGAGCGGCACGCAGCCATGTCAGCTACTCCAAAGTCGGTTTCGGATATTTTGCATAAGTAGACCCCTTGGGTCACCACATTTCACATCCGAACTTTAGTCAGAGAGAAGTACACTTTCTCTCTCACACAGTTCCTTCTCACTCTAAAACATTACGTATCAATTCCAAATTTAACCAAAGACTGATTGAGGCCACCCCACGGATTTCTCATCCGCGTTCCGGGTCTGCAGGGATTACTTCCCGAGGGTAAACATCAGTCGGCATCATATCGCTCAACGCTAGGCTGTTATTGTATTGTACTGGTACCTTTCACCCGCTATACGGAAAATAGTACCAACTGTAACAACCCGACTTTTTTCCGTTTACTTTCGTTACTTGTCCGTTAAGTATTTAACGGTGTTTACTTAGACTTGTGTGTTTAATAGAATTAAATACATGCTTATTAGAGAGATTTCTGAATTAATATGTTATATTAATTTATGAACTTATTTCGGATAGCGAAATAACTAGGAAACGTTACGATTAAGAATGTCGCATAGAAAGCTTTACGGTTTACGGAACTCAGAAAAACGACGAAATAATTATTTTTAATAATTATTGACTTCGAGAAAAACTTATTTAATTTATCATTTATTTAATGAATTAAATTCGGTAATTTTGTTTCAACGACTAGTTAATGTTCCGGAGACCCGGTACGATTAACGACATTCGAAACGGACCACGCGCGTATGAGCAATTAAGCAAAACGAGTCCAATGACTCCCTAGAAGGGCCATTCGGCCGAACCCTCCCTAACACCCCCATATTGGACTTATTTTGTGTAATGGATCATTAGTTTAGTGTAGTCAGGCCCTAAACTAATTAAATATAAATAGCACTAACTTAACCTAAACCTAATTAGAAACCTAAAAAATTACGTAGCTTCTCCCTCCCTTGCTCTCACCATCGACGACCACCATCACCACCATAACACCACTCACAACTCAAAATTAGATCAAACATTCAACACGAACGTTGTTCTACGCATCGTTCTCTATGCGATAGTATAATCAATTTGATCATTAGAGGTATAATTGCTAACCCTAGTATTTATAAATCTGAATTTTGTTCAATTTCATAGTGTATTAGAGTCTAGTGCTCAATTAATGGTGTCTTGTGTTGTTAATTATCGTTTGATTGCTTGATTAACGTTGTTTGCATGAAAAACGAATTTGTATTTTAATGATCTGATTAAATTAACATGAGAACTGATCTTGTAATATGTTTTAATGGAATAATATCGAAAAGTTATTAATTTTAGACTCCGATTTTGCGTGATTTCGTTATCGTATGCTTAAGATATGCTTAATCGAAGATTTGACTAGGTTTTGTTCGTAATCCGAACTTTCTGTGTTGCATGCTTTGTGTTTTAGCTTATAAAAAGTGTACTACTGTATAGGTATGAGATCGGTACAGGTACCGTACCGAACCATACCGAAACCGAAATTACCGAAACCGAAATTGCTCAAAAACAAGAAACGAATACCGAACCGAACTTAGAAAACGGTACCGGTTCGGTACCGGTTTTTTTGGTATTTTACCGAATGGTACCGAAAAATAAATACAAAATACATTTCTATGGATTCTATGAATTGCTTACTGTAAGAAACATACAAACATCTATGTGTATACATATATCGAGTTTTCAACTGAGGCCTAATTTAATATGTTGGACTTAAGATGAACGATGACGTCTCATTGTAAGATGAACAAGAAAGTATTTTCTTTTATTTCATTAGATGTTTTTCAATAGTTAACTTATACTACTGACTAACTATTTGATCTCTTCAATTGTATTTTATTATTTGCCATGTTTTATCAAAATTTTAGTAGCAAACAGAATGATGGATATGAATTAGTAATCAACAACGACACTATTTGTTGACTAGATTTGTCCCTCTTGACCCATTTACAGATGCCACCTCAGTTAAAACAACTTCAAATAGTTTGTATAACTCCATAAAGTTCATGTAACATTAAAACACAGTACATGATTTCTTATCTTTCATGAGTACCGTTTGTTGCTATAGTGGAAAACTTTATATATTTCATATTCGGTACCTTACTTCGGTTTCCCTGTACCGAACCGGTACCGATATCGAAAATACCGAAACCAAAAATTCCAAAAACTAAGAACCGAAACCGAATCCCTATTGGTACCGATTTTCGGTACGGTACCGGTTCGGTTTTGGTTTTTTGGGACTTTTACTCATCCCTACTACTATATTACTTATGAAAAGTTATGCAATTTGGACTTAAGATTTGCGTCAAAAGGTTATGTAATGCTCCCGTTATGTCAAAACGAAGATTTGGTTCTTAAAGTGAGCTGAATCAGTTTTTAAAGTTACATAAAAATTGCTAGAGTGAACTAGGAATTGATTGAGACTTTGATATTCTAGAATATGTTATTTTATATGTTACTTGACATATTTCGTTTGTATGCGAACTTGCGAGAACATGATTTGCCATGAGATATATGCTCGTCTAAGTGATGTGTCTAGTTGATGATTAAAAACTGATAGCTCTGTAAGGGTTTGCTAAACTGTACGAATTGGCTAAAGCAATGTTTCTGATTATTTTATCACTAAAACTTTGAGATGTTTTGAGATGACTCCAATTGGCCGTTCATCAAAAGCTATTTTCTATAGTTTTTGAAAAATGTTTAAAAACTGACGCGCGGGCAGAAATTGCTGTAATGAAAAATATTGGACTTTTATATATCGTATGAGGCTTTGGCCGGACTTTTTGGAATCGATTTTAAGTTTAGTTATGATCTGGAGTTGTTCATAATTTTATAATTTGTGCGCTATGAGCTATAGTTGAATCTTTCTATGACGTACAAATTTCTAAGACATGCTTTACGATGCAAAAGTGCAATTTGCTTAACTATGACTTGTAAAATGATATTTGACCCAGGTTTGACTTGTTAACCATGTTTGCATGACCTACTGATTTGTTTGACTTTAGTTGACCACTTTGACCGAGTTGACTTTTGAGTTGACTTTGGTTGACTTGCTTGGATTAGTTGACTTTTACTTGTTAGTTGAGTCAGTCTGAGCACTAGGACTTTGCGTACACTATGGGTTGACATGGTTCCACCTATAAGTGTATACTTAAGATGATTTACTTGTTTAGGTTGCGTTGTTCAGTCGAGATTGTTCGACAACCGTACGTTTTGCTAAGATATTTACAAGTGCTTTTGCTAAGTTGAGTCTACAGTCCCTACTACATTTTTACAGGGATGAGATGCATGCTTTTTACAAATGTTTTACATATTAGGCATATGTAACTTAAATATACACATACGAGTTCAGATCAAAAATCCCTTAGCTTGATTTTATTAGTTACTTTGTAAGCTCGACTTATAGGGACGGTACCATTAGGTTTGACAAACCTCACCGCAACATAAACTGGTGCTTATTTTGTTGTTACTCGTACACTTGATTGGTGTATCGCTAAGATAGGGTAAACTGAAGACGTGTGGCTCGGCTATACACAAAGGTTAAAGCTTTATAATCAAGTGCTCATGATAATGTATACTTTTCTTACGATGTTTTCCAAGAAAATCTTGTGGCCTAACTTACGAAATGATTTACTAAACCTGTAGATTCAGTCAACGTTTTTCGTTGACGTTTTGCATGTCTTATCTCAAGTACATAGAGGTAGTGCTTTCGCTTAACAGAAGTTAATGTGTTGTTTGCTGCTAGAACTGGACGGCGTCCAACATATTTTATCATTTTCATTTCAAGAACAAATATTCGCATTTAAACTATTTTCTTTCGAGATGTTTTGGGGTTCATTTACATTAGTCATTTATGTCAAACGTTTTCCAGTTACATTTTCTTTAATAAATGACTTTGCTTTGATAATTAATGAGAATACTTTTCGAAAACGTCTCATATAGAGGGCGTGACCACTAAACTGTGGGACCGGAGTTAATATTCTGTTAGTGGATTCTGACGGGGTATTACTCCAACATATGGCGCCATCCGTTTCGAAGAACAACAAGAATATCAAGAACGCAAAAGCAACTGAAATGACTTCAATACGAGCACCACTTGACCCGATCACTGAAAACCTTGTTGAAAATATACCGAACTTTAGAAGAAACTTCAATTGAAGAAGGATATCATGTAAGTACTGGTACAGTAGAAGAACATGTGAATGATACTGTACCACGATTGAAGAAAATATTGTTGGAAAACTCAAGTGGAGGAGTATGGAAAGCTAGGCGGGGAACACACAACATTTCTTTTAAAAGAACATCTGATGTAAATGCTAAACATACAAGTAAAGGAAAGGCAATTCCAACAATAATTGTTCAACTTATTCAATCAATTGCAAACTCTGGTGGATGATTCTGAACATGAACACATTGATGAAGGTTTCTAGAAAATATATGGGAATACGGACAAGAAGAGGAGCAATCATTTATTTCTTAAGAAATGGCAGGGAAGTTACTGGACAGGATCTTAACCAAAATAGCACCATCAAAATACAAGCAGAAGTTGGAACAACCCCCCATCCGTGCAACGGTGGTGGAAAACTTGTTTGCTTTAATCACATGAGATGAAGCTATCAAACCTCCAGTAAGGGCAGAGTCAACTCAATGTTTCATCACTCGAATTGCAGATTATGCATTGCCTAGAAACCTGAGGATTCTGTCTATCGGTGTCTAAGACGAAACAACTGATCCAGAAGATTTTCTTACTGTGTTTGAGGGTGTTATGAGACTGAAACATTGGGAAGATGAGGTTGCATGTCATATTTTTTCTATGGTGTTGCATAAAATGGCACGAGAGTGGTTTGCAAGTCTTCTGCCCAGGAGCATTACTAGTTTTCTTGACTTAAGAGCAAAATTCGTCATGAAATACCAGAGTATGAGGAGTTGTACATTGTCTCATCTGGATGCACATAAAATCATTATGCATCAGAACGAATCCTTAAGTAATTTCATGAAGCGTTATAATATTGAGTGTCAAAAAAGTACCTGATATACCAGCATCTCAACTTGTGTTTGGTTTTATTTTTTATCTTGATTAACGTCGATTTGCAAGTTTGATTCACGCGTTGCGGTATGATGTCCCAAAAACATTGCACCAAGCATTGGTTGTTGCGCAGGAGCGTTTGAGGGCTGGAGAAATCGGACATCCAAGAGTATATAACTATTAAAGGAATTTTAGACAGCAGAATGGAGGACGAAACACGAATGACAACTATCAGCGTCAGCGCGGGTATGATAGTGGTTATCAGAGACAACAACATGGGTGGCGGGGCAATAATCACCCGAATGATAATTACTATCATCGCAAACCATTAGAAAGAAACCCACTCATCATGGCTTTAAAAAAAACCCAAAGGAGATCTTATTCACTGAACATATCAAAGATACTTTCAACCCTCCAGCACCAATGGAGGAGCGTGAAGGGCCAAAGAGTGACAGGTGGTGTGATTTTCACGAGGCATATGGGCATGACACTGACAATTGTAAGTCATTGATGAGGAAAATCATTGCTAAGATCAAGGCTGGTGAACTTAACCACTTATTACCAGGAATGCAATACAGAAGGAATGACCCAAACAAATGTTTTGCTTGGCAAGGAAAGGTGCATCTGTTGGGATTTAACAAGTTCATAATACTTAAAACATTTTGAGAATCAAACTTCGCGGAAGCATGTAAGTATTACCATTTTAGAACATGTTAATCTTTAACCAATTAAAGTTAAATCCCAAATAGGATCAAGTTGTGAAACATACTTACAAACTACAAGTAAGAAAGAAGTTTATACCTTCTCCAAGCTAGGTAGTGAATGATGAAGATGATGATGATGAATGGAGCTCCAAAAGAATGAAACCTCAAGTTGTTATACCCCAAACTTATGCACCAACACCCTAGCTTTTGGTTAGGATTTAATTACACTTGAAATGAGCTTGCAAAAAAAGATTTGAGAACCCTTTCTCCCTCACTAAACTCACGGCCAAACAGCAGAAAAACCAAGGAGTTTTGTGCAGTTTTTTTTGAAGTATAATTGCATGTATGTGTTTCTCAAAGAGTCATGTTACTTGTATATGGAAATGAGAAAGCATAATCTAAGCCTAGAGCATGTGTATCTCATTCCCTATGCCACTTCCCCATTTGTTTTATAAAATTAGTTTTATATAAGTTAAATTTTATAAAACTTTTTTATAAAACTTCCATATACATTTGTTATGTACATTTATATATATAAAACCAAGTTTTTATAAAATGTAACATAACAAAGTCAATTATTTAACCTATAAATAATTAAACTCTTATTCTATAAATTATTCCATAATTTATATATACACATCAAGTAATATTTCAGAAAACAATTTTTCTTAAAGTTCAAGTATCGCGTATTTAATCAACGATCCAATCGCTAAGATCAAATACGAATAAGGTGTCGGTAAGTTTGTTATTGGGTATGACCCGACTTGGATAAAAAAATATTAGCCACGTTAATTTAATATGTCTCTCGGGCATACGAAATACCTTCAATCTCCCACTTGCACGAGAAACATAAGAAATTAATGCAAGTGATGGATACCACCTAACGACCGTCCATCACCCCCCAATATGTTATGAATTTGTGCCATTCAATAACATCATCCTTTTCGAGTTCCCATCTCGAATATGAATAGGTGAATCTTTCATCACATCCTTTTGTCCTAGATGTCATGTTTAATCCAAGAGACACAGAGTGATCACTCTCTTCTAGATTTAACTTTATCAGGCCTTAGACATCTGACTCTCAACGAATAAGAGGGACAAATTCCATCTTGACTACATACGTCCTAAATATATACCTTGCATTATACCTGAGCTCTTCCTTATTAACTACCATATTTCAGAATAGTGAAGGAAAGAATCAAGGCACAATACTTGGTAAATATCTGAACCCAATATGTATCTCTGGTAAGAGGATAGAATGATATTCGCCTTTACTCAAGATTACATGTGATCAACCACAAAGGCTCCATTTAGTAAATCTTGAGGGCGGGTCTTCCAATATTTGTATCCCACAAATACCTATGAACCTTGGTTGCAACCTTGCCCCACATTCATCCCGTGAATGTATACCAATCTAAGTTCATAATAGTCTAAACCTCACACTTGCTCCCACAAATGTGATCGACTACGCAATTTAGAATAATTACTTATTCATGGATAAAATATGCAAAATAGGAACCTGACGCAAGATAAATTAATACCATAATTATATTAATGAGTTTGAACCACCTTGTTCCATTACAATACATAAAACAGATCACAACTAATCACTAGAATATCGAAGCCCTAATGCACTAACATGCCCTTGATGTTTTGCACCATGTAAGAGCTTCGTGAGTGGATCCGCTATATTAAGATCTGTGTGAACTTTGCGAATACATATCTTTCCTTTTTCAACTTCATCCCTTATGTAGTTGAATCTCCGCTCAATGTAACGGGTCTTTTGGTGAGCACGAGGTTCCTTGATTTGAGCAATCGCACCCTCGTTGTCACAAAAGATCTCAAGAGGGTCCTGAATGGAAAGGACTACTCCTAAGTCGTCGATGAATTTCTTCATCCATGCAGCTTCCTGAGCTGCCAATGAGGTGGCAATGTACTCTGACTATGTAGTGGATAAAGCAACGAAATCCTGTTTTGAACTCTTCCAAGAGACCGCACCTCCATTTAATGTGAAGACATAACTGGATCATGATCGAGAATCATCTTGATCAGTTTGGAAACTCGCATCCACGTAACCTTTTACAGCGAGTTCCTCCTCACCAGACCTGTATATTAGAAACATATCCTTAGTCCTCCTAAGGTATTTCAATATACTTTTGACAGCAATCCAATGACTGTTTCATGGGTTATTCTGGTATCTACTTGTTAAGCTGAGAGCGCATGACACATCCGGTCTAGTGAATATCATTGCATACATGATTGACCCAATAGCAGATGCGTACGGGACTTTCTTCATTCTCTCTTTTTCATCTTTCGTGGTAGGACACTGAGATGAACTGAGAAGCGTTCCTCTTTGAATAGGTACCAAACCTTTCTTAGAGTTGTCCATCTTGAACCTTTTCAAGATCTTTTCAATGTATGCATTTTAATCAAACCTATCAGTTTCTTGGATCTATCCCTGTAGATCCCAATCCCCAAAACGTATTGTGCTTCTCCAAGATCCTTAATGGAGAAGCATTTACTTAGCCAAGTTTTAACACCTTGCATTGCTGGAATATCATTTCCAAATAACAATATGTCATCCACATATAGTATAAGGAACATGATAGTGCTCCCACTAGCTTTCTTGTATACACAAGCTTCATCACCATTTTTAATGAAGCCAAATTTCTTGACCTCCTCATTAAAACGATGATTCTACATTCTAGATGCTTGTTTCAATCTGTAGATTGATTTTTTTAACTTGCATACCTTTTTAGGATATTTCGGATCAACAAAACCTTCAGGCTGAACCATATAGACATCTTCCTCAAGATGTCCATTTAGGAAAGCAGTCTTGACATCCATTTGCCATATTTCATAATCATAATGAGCAGCAGTGGCAAGTAATATCCTAATAGACTTTAGCATTGCCACAGGCGAAAAAGTTTAATGATAGTCAACCCCTTGAGTTTGAGTGAAACCTTTTGCTACAAGTCTAGCTTTATATGTATCCAAGTTTCCATGTATGTCGGTTTTCATTTTGAAAAGCCATTTACAATCAACTAGCCTTGAGCCAGTAGGTTATACAACAAGTTCCCAAACTTGGTTGTCATACATGGATTGCATCTCAGCGTTCATGGCTTCCTGCCATTTATCTTTATCAATCCTTGATAAAGCATCTTGGTAGTTTATTGGTTCATCCAAATCAACCACATAGCAATCATCCATGAGAAACCCATATCTCTCAGGAGGATTACTAATCCTACCAGATCTACGAACATCTTGTACACTTTGATCATCCATTTGATCATTCTCAATATTTTCATGTTGAGTGCTAGTGTCAACCAATTGTGTGTCATCTACTTGATTTTGAACCTCTTCAAGATCTATCTTCCTTTCACTATTTCCTTCCATTAGGAACTTAGTTTCAAGGAATTCAGCCTTCCGAGCAATAAATACATTCTGCTCGGAAGGATCATAGAAATAGTATCCCATACTATCCTTGGGATATCCTATGAAGATACACTTTGTGGATCGAGCATTCAACTTATTAGGGACGTAACGCTTATGATAAGCTTCACATCCCCATACCTTTAAGTATGATAGAGATGGAGGTTTTCCAAACCACATTGTAGTGACCAGAACTTTTCCATGTTTATATATATTAAATGAAATTGTTATTTACATGATTAAGTGTTTCCAACATATTAAGCAATCAAACTTATTAAGACTTGATTAATTTAAATAGGTTTCATATAGACAATTGACCACCCAAGTTGACCGGTGAATCACGAACGTTAAAACTTGTAAAAACTATATGATGACATATCTATGATTATATATATATAGTTAACATGATATTATGATAAGTAAGTATCTCATTAGGTATTTTAACAATGAGTTATATACATAAAATTGAGTTTATTGAATTAAGAAACTCGAAACGATATATATAACGATTATCGTTATAACAACGTCTTACTAAATACATATGAATCATATTAAGATATTGATACACTATATTTAATCATGATAAATGATAAGTAAACATGTCATTAAGTGTATTAATAATGAACTACATATGTAAAAACAAGACTACTAACTTAATGATTTCGTAACGAGACATATATGTAACGATTATCGTTGTAACAACATTTAACTGTATATATATATCATACTAAGATATATTAATATATCCTAATATCATGATAATGTAATAATTTAACATCTCTTTAGATATAATAAATAATGGGTTAACAACATTTAAAAAGATCGTTAACCTAAAGGTTTCAAAACAACATTTACATGTAACGACTAACGATGACTTAACGACTCAGTTAAAATGTATATACATGTAGTGTTTTAATATGTATTCATACACTTTTGAAAGACTTCAAGACACTTATCAAAATACTTTTACATAACAAAAATGCTTACAATTACATCCTCGTTCAGTTTCATCAACAATTCTACTCGTATGCACCCGTATTCGTACTCGTACAATACACAGCTTTTAGATGTATGTACTATTAGTATATACACTCCAATGATCAGCTCTTAGCAGCCCATGTGAGTCACCTAACACATTTGGGAACCATCATTTGGCAACTAGCATGAAATATCTCATAAAATTACAAAAATATTAGTAATCATTCATGACTTATTTACATGTAAACAAAATTACACATCCTTTATATCTAATCCATATACCAATGACCAAAAACACCTACAAACACTTTCATTCTTTAATTTTTTTCATCAAATTGATCACTCTCAAGTTCTATCTTCAAGTTCTAAGTGTTCTTCATAAATTCTATAAGTTCTAGTTTCATAAAATCAAGAATACTTCCAAGTTTGCTAGATTACTTCCAATCTTGTAAAGTGATCATCCAACCTCAAGAAATCTTTCTTATTTACAGTAAGATATCTTTTTAATACAAGGTAATACTCATATTCAAACTTTGATTCAATTTCTATAACTATAACAATCTTATTTTGAGTGGAAATCTTACTTGAACTTGTTTTCGTGTCATGATTCTGCTTCAAGAACTTTCAAGCCATCCAAGGATCCTTTGAAGCTAGATCTATTTTTCTCATTTCTAGTAGGTTTATCCACAAAACCTGAGGTAGTAATGATGTTCATAACATCATTCGATTCATATATATAAAACTACCTTATTCGAAGGTTTAAACTTGAAATCACTAGAACATAGTTTAGTAATTCTAAACTTGTTTGCAAACAAAAGTTAATCCTTCTAACTTGACTTTTAAAATCAAATAGACACATGTTCTATATATATATATATATATATATATATATATATATATATATATATATATATATATATATATATATGATATGCTAACTTAATGATTTAAAACCTGAAAACACGAAAAACACCGTAAAACAGGATATACGCCGTCGTAGTAACACCGCGGGCTGTTTTGGGTTAGTTAATTAAAAACTATGATAAACTTTGATTTAAAAGTTTTTATTCTGGGAAAATGATTTTTCTTATGAACATGAAACTATATCCAAAAATCATGATTAAACTCAAAGTGGAAGTATGTTTTCCAAAATGGTCATCTAGACGTCGTTCTTTCGACCGAAATGACTACCTTTACAAAAATGACTTGTAATCTGTATTTCTGACTATAAACTTATACTCTTTCTGTATAGATTCATTAACTTAAGTTCAATATGAAATCATAGCAATTGGATTCACTCAAAACGGATTTAAAACGAAGAAGTTATGGGTAAAACATGATTGGATATTTTTACTTGTTGTAGCTACGTGAAAATTGGTAACAAATCTATATTAATCATATCCTAGCTAACTTATATTGTATAATATATATATTCTAATATATTATGTAATCTTGGGATACCATAGACATGTATGCAAATATTTTGACATATCATATCGACCCATATATATATATATATATTATTTGGAACAAACATAGACACTCTATATGCAGTAATGTTGGAGTTAGCTATACAGGGTTGAGGTTGATTCCAAAAATATATATACTTTGAGTTGTGATCTAGCATGAGACGTGTATACACTGGGTCGTGGATTGGGTCAAGATAATATATATCAATTTATTTCTGTACATCTAACTATGGACAACTAGTTGTAGGTTACTAACGAGGACAGGTGACTTAATAAACTTAAAACATTAAAACGTATTAGAAATGTTGTAAATATATTTTGAACATACTTTGATATATATGTACATATTTGTTATAGGTTCGTGAATTGACCAGTGGCCAAGTCTTATTTCCCGACGAAGTAAAAATCTGTGAAAGTCAGTTATAGTCCCACTTTTAAAATCTAATATTTTTGGGATGAGAATACATGCAGCGTTATAAATGTTTTACAAAATAGACACAAGTACATAAAACTACTTTCTATGGTTGAACGATCGAAGCCGAATATGCCCCTTTTACTTGGTAACCTAAGAATTAGTAAACCAGTCTACTAAGTGACGCGAATCCTAAAGATAGATCTATTGGGCCTAACGAACCCCATCCATGGTTGCAGATGCTTTAGTACTTCGATGTTGTTTTATCATGTCCGATGGATTTCCTGGAATGATAGGGGATATTCTTATATGCATCTTGTTAATGTCGGTTACCAGGTGTTCACCATATGAATGATTTTTATCTCTATGTATGGGATGTATATTGAAATATGAAATCTTGTGGTCTATTATTACAATTTGATAAATATATAGGTTAAACCTATAACTCACCAACATTTTTGTTGACGTTTAAAGCATGTTTATTCTCAGGTGATTATTAAGAGCTTTCGCTATTGCATGCTAATATGTGGACAAGATTTGGTGTCAGCATGCTTGTATAATATTGTTTAAAACTGCATTCGAGATTTATTTTGTTGTAACATATTAATATTGTAAACCAATATGTAATGGTCATGTGTAAACGGTATATTTTAGATTATCATTATTTGATAATCTACGTAATGCTTTTTAAACCTTTAAAAATAAAATAAAGGTTATGGTTGTTTTAAAAATGAATGCAGTCTTTGAAAAACATCTCATATAGAGGTCAAAACCTCGTGACGAAATCAATTAATATGGAACATTTATAATCAATATGAACGGGAAATTTCACACATCTCATGAGGAGTTCGTTCCAATTTCTTGGTTGGGGCCATATTTAGAATACGAGCCGCGGAGCATAGTCAATAACCCCAAAATGATAGAGGTAACGAGCTTCTAGCCATCATAGATCGAACCATATCCATTAGGGTTCGGTTCCTTCTTTCGGAAACTCCATTAAGGGTGTTCCAGAAGGAGTGAGTTGTGAGATAATCCCACAACTTTTCAGATGATCTTGGAAAGCATCGCTTAGGTATTCACCTACTCTATCGGTACGAAGTACCTTGATTATCTTATTGAGTTGATTTTGTACTTCGTTTTGATATTCCTTGAATGCTTCAAAAGTTTCATCCTTGTGTCTTAACAAGTAGACATATCCGAAATGACTAAAGTCATCAATGAAAGTGACGAAGTATCTTTCACCTTTCCTAGTCATGGGCTTAAAGGGTCCACATACATCCGAATGTATTAATCCCAATAAGTCTTTAGCCCTTTCATAGGTCCCTTTGAAAGGTGCTTTAGTCATTTTGCCTTGTAAACAAGATTCACATACATCAAATGAGTCCAGTTCATTTGATTTCAAAAGTCCATTCTTTTGAAGTGTATGCATTCGATTCTTGTTTATGTGACCAAGGCGACAATGCCATAAGTAGGAATCACCCAAATCCCTTTTGAGTTTCTTGGTGTTTGCATGGAACATTGAGCAATTATATGATGTGTCATCATGAACCAATTCATAAATACCATTCAAAGGCGAAGCCTTAAAATAGAACACATTATCTAAATAAACATGGATATCATCATTAATGAAATTAAGATTAAAATCATATTGTTTCAAACGGGATACAGAAATAATGTTTCGAGATAAATCGAGTGCATACAAAATATTTTTCAAAATAAGCTCCAAACCACTTGGAAGCTTCAAAACAAAGTCTCCTTGAGTTTTCACTTGCACCCTTGCTCCATTTCCCATAAAGAGACTTGTTGTTCCCGCATCTTGGATTACTTCTTTTGAACCCCTGTAAAGAATTGCAAATATGAGTTCCACATCCTGTGTCTAATACCCATGTATTAGAAGAAGTAATACTAAGCTCAATGTATACCATATATACATTACCTGATGTTTGCCCTGCATCCCTCTTTTCTTTCAACTCCTTTAGATAGATCGGGCAGTTGCGTTTCCAGTGACCCATCTCACCGTAACCAAAGCACGGATCTTCCTTGGGGTTTTCTTTACCAGCAACCTTTTGCTTCTTGTTATTGTTGGTTAGGGTAACCATCTCCCCCTTTCCCTTGCCCTTGCCTTGGTAGGTAGGTCCTTTCCTCTTAGCCACCTTTGGCTTAGAAGTGTTATTGTTTTTAGACCCGCCTTCATTGATCATAAACATGGGTGAAGCCCTTTTACCCATGCTTGCTTCGGCCGTCTTAAGCATGGCATGTAATTTTCCAATGCTCTTATCCCAAACATTCATATTGTAATTCAATACAAATGTGTCAAACCTTTTTGACAAAGAATTAAGGATAAGGTCCGTGGCTAATTCATTAGACACGTTGCAATTTAGAAGGTTCACTCGATCAATTAGGCTTTTCATCTTAAGGACATAAGATGAAACGGATTGGGAGTCGTCCATCCGACATGCATTAAGCGCTCGAACGGTTTCGAAGCGCTCGACATGAGCTTATTGAAGGAACATCTCCTTCAATTGTGTGATCATGTCATATGCACTATGATGCTCGAAGTCCTTTTGGAGTTCGGGTATCATAGTCCCAAGCATAAGGCAAGCGACTTGCACCGAATCGGTGCAATACTTATCCCAATAAGCCATGCCTTCCGTATCATCCTTGTCGGGTTGATCGGGAATGGGGTCTTCCAACACATACGCCCTATCCTCAAGTTTGAGGACAATTATTAGATTGCGAAACCAATCCATGAAATTTGTATGGTTGAGTTTTTCCTTTTCGAGGATTAACCTCAACGATAGGTTGTTAAAGTTGATTGGTGCGTTTGGAATGTTGTTGTTATTGGCGGCCATCTACAAAATTTAACAAAGTTGTTTAAGTATCAATTTTAATTTAACAATCAATACCCTTTAAATCCAATTGAAATTTATTAAATTTTAGAATCCAACGGTAAACCAAATTTCGGTTAGGTGACCTTTATCCCGTCATTTGATTTACCTTGGTAGTCATTATATGAAAATTGCAATCCTTTTGCAACTTCTAAGTTATGGAATCATGCAATCCTTTTGCATGGCATATTTATTCCATCAACGCCTATTTGTTCCTCATGCTTTGGTGACCCTAAGTTCATGATTCCCAAATCAAGTCGTCCTACTTGTGTAAACGTGTAAATTTAACATACAAGTGGTTAGGTGACCTTTATCCCACAAGTGTGCGAAATTCACCTTAATCATATTAGTTTGCTCATAACGGTTAGGTGACCTTTATCCTATTATGAGTTCCCTAATATTTTTAAGTGTCACACAAAAGGATGGTGTTTAACTTGTTTGCCTTGTTAATAAGGGATTTTAAGTTTTCATTATATCTAGTTTAAGAAAACTATTATACCATACACCAACATGCATTTAGTGTATGGTTTATTTGAAAATCCATTTTTCATGTCTTGTAATTAAGCCAATTACTTGATATAAACCATTTTATATATATGATCCTTTTCATGTTCTTAATAACCGTTTATCAATGTCCTTTTTTAATTTAACCAATTAAATTGTCGTTTTGCATGTCGTTAATAATGTCTAATTTAACCAATAAAATTGTCATTTTGCTTGTTGTTAACTTGTGACTTACTTGTAGCAACCAAACATACAAACACAATAAACAACCACGCATGCAAAACAAATATGTTCAAAATCAAGCCAATTTGGTAGACATTTGTTTAGCTGAAAACAAATGCCACCGGTTAAGGGGTTATATCACAAAGTAGGAGATTTTAAATCTCCCACTTAATCTTGCATCCAAATGCTTCTTCTTGTGTTCTTCCAAGTCTTCATCTTGTATCTTCATCTTTTTACAAAATATATCCTAATACATTTTGTCTAGAAAATTGTAGCGACCCGACAAAATTGTCATTAACGGCGCCGTCTACTTAGGTCTCGTTACGTGATCATAAGTCTTTAAAACAACGTTTGACCAAAAGTATGTCGCATTCATTTAAAAAGTAAAGATGTTTCAAGGTTTACAAAGTAGTTCGACAACTAGTTACATAACAAAGTTTAAAGTACAATTGAAACATATGCGACACAATTTAAAAGTAGCCAAAAGATGCTCCACGTATGCATGTATACTCGACATCCAAGCAAGTATCAAAAGTAATGAGCGGAAGCATGTATCACAAAACGTTCAAGGACCTGAGAAAAACATAGAAATCTGTCAACGAAAACGTTGGTGAAATCATAGGTTTAAGTAAGTAAATACAAGTGAACCACAAGATTTGTAACATTGATATAATAGTAATACATTCCAAAAGTTAATATTCACGAGCACCCAATTATCAATGCTTAACATTCCTTCCATAGAACCCCATCACAATAGTGTTAGAACATACACTGTTTCTCGAAAATATATTCCATTCGTAAACGGTAGCGAACCATCTGAATGAGGGTTTGTCAAACCCATATGGATCCATACAACATAAGTTCTCGCTTACACCCGGCAAGTGTAACTAATGATAATCGAATTGAGGATTTTGTTCTAAACTCGCATGTTGAATGTTTGTTTTCCTGTACTTGTGTTCACTTAGTAAAAAGAAACGTTTATGTTTTCTCATCCCAAATGTAAGTTCAAAAAGAGTAAAAGTGGGACTATGATCTCACCTTGAGTGCACGTATGTAAAAGTACTTCAACAAGTAAACGTGTGGAAGAACGAATGCTAGTTTTGACCTAAACAAATAGGTTTGTATCAATATCGGTAAACACGGTCGGTCAAAGCGTTCAATTAGTCCTATGGCTCGTTAAGACTAGATTATAATAGCATGTGAATCAAATTGTCATGTTTCATGCAAGGTACAAGTATAAAATCATGTTAGAACGATTGCACAAACATTTGGTTAAGTTTGATTAAAAGTCAACTTTGGTCGGGTCAAAGTCAACGAAAAGTCAACACGTTCGGTTCGGGTTCCGAACTATTTTTCTGAGATTTTTAATCATATATGAGCATGTTAGAACAAGTTACATGTGAATCGGAGGTGCATAGCATAGCAAACATTTTTCGTAAAATGGTAAAACAAAACAGAAACTGGCAGTGTAACTGGACGGCGTCCAGATTTGCTGGACGGCGTCCAACATTGAAGGCCTGGATGGCGTCCAATAATCTGGACGGCGTCCAGATTGTTATGCAGACCCTGTTTCTACTACAACAAATAAATGCACGAACCAAACTTCAAACATTCCCAATTTATGACCCGCAAACAACCAAAACATGTATCTTATACCATCGGGAAGGTATTTTGATGAGGAAAACAACTAAACACATTTCAACAAATAATTCAATACTTGCAACAACCCAAATCACATTCAATGCTCATCATTTAATGCATTCAAGTTCATAAATGCAATTCAATGATTCGGGCAACCAATTTACACGAAAGATATGCCGTTTCGAAGATAATTAAACATACAATACAACTAAACACTTACTAATAACATCTCATGTCATTCAAAGCATCAAAGGTTCATTTCAAGTTCCTCAAACCCTAACCCAAATCCGCCAAACTCAATAATCAAGTTTATGAAGTTTTTTAAAGCAACCTACACATCAAATTGAAGCTAGTGATACTAGGAACACATTTAATACTTGCAATTTATCATAACAACAACATTAAATCATCCAAAACTCAAAATCAAACACACACTTTTCATGTTCATGCTAGTTACACTAAAACAACGAGATCGAGCATATAAATCATATATTCATGTTAAACTTGAGCAATAGATACTAATTAACAACTTTATAAGTTAAAAACATCACGAACACAAAATCTAGTGATTTTAGAAAGTTACCCAAATGTAATGAAATCGGCATGGAATCGAAGAGGAAGTTGCAAGGATTTAAAAAATGCAATTTGTTTTGTTGCTAGCTTCCTAATCCGAATTTAGATGATGAATTCTTGTTGGTGTTCTTGCGAGAAAAAGGAAGTAGTAAAAGTGAAAGGAAGAAATGAATGGATGAGAGTGAAGTGTTGACCCTTTGACCTAGTCAAAGGTTTAGTCATTTGGCAAGTTTGGTCCCTCTAGTTTCATTCGGGTGCGTGAATTACCTAAATGAGGTAATTTAAAACGCGTATCAACCGGAGATGTTATATATATATATATATATATATATATATATATATATATATATATATATATATATATATATATATATATATATATATATATATATATATAACGGACTTTAAAATGAATAAACGAAAAGTAAACGGAAAAAGGCGGGATGTTACATTACCTACTCCTTAAAAGAAATTTCGTCCCGAAATTTAAGTAGGCGTAGTAGTCGTTGTTTCTTCCTCGGGATTTTGCGTTTCCGAATTCGCGAATAGATGAGGATACTTCCTTTGCATTTGATCTTGTCTTTCCCAAGTAAACTCGGGTCCCCTTTTGGCGTTCCAACGGACCTTGACAATTGGAATTCGGTTTTGTTTTAGCGTTTTGACGGAGGTGTCCACAATTTCAACCGGTTCCTCCACGAAATGAAGTTTGTCATCAATGGTAAGCTCCTCGAGAGGGATGAAGATATCGGGTTCGGAAAGGCACTTTTTCAAGTTGGATACATGGAAAGTAGGATGAACGGAGCTCAATTGAGGCGGAAGATCTAAACGATAAGCAACGGTTCCAACACGCTCCAAGATTTCGAAAGGACCAATATACCGCGGATTTAGCTTCCCGCATTTCCCGAAACGAATTACACCTTTCCAAGGTGCGACTTTTAACATTACGCAATCAACGACTTGAAACTCAAGGTCGTTGCGTCGTTTATCGGTATAGCTCTTTTGACGACTTCGGGCCGTCCTAAGCCTATCTCAGATTTGAACGATCTTCTCGGTTGTTTCATGAATGAGTTCGGGTCTGGTGATTTGTATGTCGCCTACTTCGACCCAACAAAGAGATGGACGACATTTTCGGCCATATAAAGCTTCGAATGGTGCGGCGTTAATACTCGCGTGATAACTATTGTTGTAGGAGAATTTTGCGAGAGGCAAGTGCTTATCCTAAGCTTTTCCAAAGTCGATAACACAAGCTCGTAGCATGTCTTCCAAAGTTTGAATTGTGCGTTCGCTTTGTCCGTCGGTTTGTGGATGATATGCGGTGCTCATGTCTAAATGCGTCCCCAATGCTTCTTGTAAGGTACGCCAAAATCTAGAAACAAAACGGCCATCTCGGTTGAAGATAATCGATAAGGGTACACCGTGTCGGGCTACGATTTCTTTAATGTAAAGTTGTGCGAGTTTCTCCGTGTTGTCGGTTTCCTTCATGGCTAGGAAGTGCGCGGATTTGGTGAGACGGTCAATAATAACCCAAATAGTATCATAACCGCCAACCGTCTTTGGTAGTTTGGTGATAAAATCCATTGTTATCCTTTCCCACTTCCATTGCGGGATTTCGGGTTGTTGAAGTAGTCCGGAAGGTCTTTGGTGTTCGGATTTGACTTTGGAGCAAGTTAGGCACTTTCCAACATAAGTAGCAACGTCCTTTTTAATGTTCGGCCACCAATATTTTTCTTTGAGGTCGTGGTACATCTTATTTGCACCAGGGTGAATCGAATATCTTGACTTATGGGCTTCGTCTAAAATAAGGCTTCGCAAGTCCCCATAACTAGGCACCCAAATTCTTCTGGCGAAATATCGGAGTCCGGTTTCTTTAACTTCAAATCGAGAGGTGAGGACGTTCAAGTGTTCGAGAGAGATGTTTTCATCCTTGAGAGCCTCGTCTTGGGCTACACGAATTTGACTATTGAGGTTGGTGTGTGATGTGGTAGCGTGGGGGTACGTGATAGTACTATATTTTACTACGAAATACGTTACAAATTACACAAGTTTTAATTATTTATTTACAAATGGGATATACCTAAACCTTGCTACAACACTATAGGTAGTGTACCTAATCGTAGAGTAGTATAGTTTTTAATAAGTCCGGTTCGTTCCACAGGGAGCGGGCTTATTGCACACTATATTTTTAAACAACTATATTTGTACAAAATATATATAATTATATATAATAATATATAAAAGGGGGTTTACCGTTTAATGACCGGTTTGTCGATTTATATTTTAAGTTACAATTAAAACCTAATGCAAAATATAAATGATGATAATTAAAGTAGCGAAAAATAAATGACAATAAATAAATGACGTTAAATAAAATAGCGAGTAAATAAAAGTACGATGAAATATGAAATAAAATATATTATGCTTATTTAAACTTCCGTAACCATGATGGTTGACGTGTTGATTTTAATTTTATGCCCATGGGTTAATTGTCCTTTGTCCTGGATTATTTAATATGTCCGTCTGGTTTTTGCTCATAACAGTCCATCGGTCATAAATTTAAAGTGCGAGTGTCCTCGTCAAATTATCCTTATACCCGAAGTCAAATATTCCAACTAATTGGGGACTTTAACTGTAACAAGGTTTTAATACTTTGTTTAATAATTACACCAGGATATCGACTGCGTGTAACCCAAGGTTTTAATACTTTGTTATCAATTATGCCAAGTGTCCTTGTACATAATTTCACCCCTATTTTAATAATTCCATAGACTATTAATCCATTCCCGTGTCCGGTTAAATGAACGATTATTCGTACATATAAATATCCCGCCCATCGTGTCCAATCGAGTGTATATGGTTATTTATAGGGACGTCCAATTGTAAATCTTTATATTAAAATTAACAAACTATCATTTAGTTAAACAAATATAAAGCCCATTAATAGCCCATAGTCTAATTTCCACAAGTGTCGTTCTTTTGTCCAAACCCCAATTAAGGTACAAAGCCCAATTACCCCGTCTTTAATATTTAGTCCAACATCATGATTACTTTGGCTCAAATAAGCATAATAATAACTTAAGTACGAGACATTAATTTAAAAAGGAGAACATAACTTACATTGTTTATCGCGTAGTGTTACACGGACAGAGCTCCGACTTTAAAACCCGTAAAATAACCTTTACATAACCCGAACTAATCTAATATAAAACTACCCTATACTATATATATTATATATATATATTTATTTATTTATTTATTACAGAGTATTATTATTATTATTTTTTATTTTTACTCGCAGAATTCGTGACCTTTTATAGGCATTTTGATTTCTGACAGCTCCGCGAGTCGTGGAGTTTTTGGCCTTCAAACTCCGCGAGTCGTGGAGTTTGAAAATCCAGCTCAGGATCCTTTGTCTCATAGCTTGTCGACATGATTATATATATATTTATAATATATAAATAATTTATATAATTATTTATATATTATATTCTATTCTTGTGCATAGTTGACTCATAAGTTTTGGTCCATTGCGTCGGGCGTTGATAGTTGACTCATGTCCCGGTTCCGGATTTTTGAACGTCCTTGCGTACAATTTAATATCTTGTACTTTGCATTTTGTAACTTGTACTCTTGTCATTTTGAGACGTTTCTCATCAATAAATTGAACCTTTTGAATTGTATCTTGTACATTTGAGCTTTTTGGACGTTTGTGTCTTCAAATCTTCGTTTTCGCCTTTTGTCTTCGCACTTATTTATTTAAACAATTACAATAAAAATATAATACAATTACATATGAAAACCTATTATTTAGGAGGGATATTGCTATGAAATATATGTTCCTTTTTATCCTTATCAAATATCCCCACATTTGAGCGTTGCTTGTCCTCAAGCAATACATAACTTGAAATAAAATCACACTTCACTCGAATCACTTTTTTATTCTCACACTTTATACATCAGTGATTTTGATACGGCGGTATAAACAATAATAGTAACGATAGAACCATGGTTAAAGGTGGGTGTGTCATCCACAGTTGCCTCGGGTTTAGGTCAACGACACTTGCAATCAAATAGCCGATTTACTTTCGGTTTCCAAAGCAAAGTGCACATTTGAAAGGCGGTTTACAGTCCCACATGACTATGAAAATTTAGATCTGTTAGAAAATTGGATCTTTATGAAAATATTTGATCTTTTGAAAATTCAATCTAGCTTTTACCCTAGACAAGTTTTCCGGAATAACCTTTCACCGGTGTTTGCAAAATATTTTTGTGGGTTGTGTGGGTTTCAGATTTGAAAATTTTAGCTCAACACTTGTGGTTTTGTGTTACCCACTTGCTAACCTTGTATTAGGAAAGCAACACGTACAGTTCACTTGTCCCGTATATTACCTTTCGGCAAACTACCGTCCGGTTGTAAAGGAAAGCGATGAACAAGCAACTGTTAAGGCAATGTCTAATGACATGCATTTGATTATGGTCCAAAAACGTGTCGGATGCTATTACTATCCTTTGTAAGAGCAATAGTAAAGATCATCCTATGATTTTTTCGGTCTGGCACAAGGTCCTGTCTTCAACCATGCTATGCAACCACCGTTCTTACGGTTGACACCCAATTTGGTTCAGGTGACCTAATGAATTCCAGGTGAATTCCTAGGATTTTACGTTCAATGGTAATAAACGCATTGAAAATAGGTTTTCAGAAAACAAATCGGTTTTAATTTTGATCAAAATATTTTCTCGTTCAAGCTCGAGTTTAGATATCATTGAATTCCATGAGTTTGAATTCTCAATCTTTAAGGTCAATCTCAAGGATTGAGTAATATCAGTCTTAAATGCTGATTTTTAATCTTTAAGGAGATTATCCTTTCTGGGGATCTGATTCATTAGTCTTATCAAGCTAATTTGCACGGTTCCCCCACATTGTACGAGATAGATCCTTCTCATGGTTAGGATAAATCTGACCACTTGGCGACCCTGTTTGATGCTAAGGTCCGTGGATTTCCTGCTGATTTTAGAGATGACTTTTCTAGATTTTTCGTCTACCTACAGCTAGTCTGGACGACAACTTCTTGACCTAAATCAAGAAGCGCGTGTCTTTTCCGGAAGACTTTACTTCCTTTTAATGATGGAATTGATTCATCGTGTAGATCCATCTTTTCTTTTCTTTCATCGGGTAAAATAGTTAATTTAGTCCAAAACAAAAGCATCTGCAATAAACTTTACAGAAACATGTGCTAGATAGTTTTTAATTGAATAACTAGGTACATTCTCCCCACACTTAGTTTCTTTCTTTGCCTTTTTATTCTCCTTTATTCCATTTTAAATGAATTCAAGCGTTTTAGGGTGTTTCTCAATTTATGTCCTTTCCGAGGTAACGATAATTTCGGTATTAACACCTAGTTTTCATCGTTCATAAATATGTATAAACATGATTTTGAATTCATTTAGTTGAAATTTTTTTAAATTTTCACAAAATTTGGCAAATAAAATCAAGTGTAAACCCGAGAGAATTTATAACCCTTCCCCACACTTGAGATCATGCAATGCCCTCATTTGCATGAAATCAGACTCTAATTATAAATTCATGAGGGTGATTAGTGTAGAAAAGTGATTGAAAATACCCAGTTTGTAATTACAAAGCTCGTCGAATGATAGATGGCGCGCCTCATCGTTCATTCCTTCTTGTTTTATCACACATGCTTTTTTTTCAAAAATGGCTGCTTTTCTGAACTGTTTACTAATATTTGAAAAAGCGTCTTTTACCCTAATCATGCATTTTTATTAACGAGTTATGCACTAACCCGAACCCCTAATTTAACGTTAAGTGGGGTTAGACTTCCCCATACTTAGCTGACGACATGTGAAGTCGGTAGAATAAGTTCCACGAATTAAAATAGTGAGCCAGTTATTTACATCTCGAGTGGTGTATAATATATCAATGGATTTAAATTTTAGACCCACCCGATCGTCACTACTTAATTCTTTTTTAAGTGTAGCTTTTAGTAAATGGATATGTCTCTTTTCTGGTTTTTGGTCAAATGGATTGATATACACCGACATACATATTATAGGGTGGACAATTCCTAACATTTCCTTCCTTTTATTCTCGGGATTAAAGGTTTCACCTCTATTACTCAATTAGGTGAAATCCGAGGTGTCATTATCTATTACAGCTCGTAGTTCATTTCCGGTGGATGACTCGTCTATTGAGAATATTGGGTTGGAAGGTTGTGGAATGGTGAAGTTCGGTTTGGCCTCGGGGGTAAAATTTTCAACGTTATCGTATTCCCAAGAGTACCAATTTGTCACCCTTACTTCTTCTTCATCATCCATTGATGGATTGATGATTTCGTCGGTAGAGGCTAATGTGTCATTATGTTGTGAAATTGGTAAGACTGAATAAAAAGTATCATCGGGATAGTTGGTGATTTCGGAGCTCTCGAATTCATCAAAATTCGATGATATGAAATTTTCTTGTACAATACTCCTCAGATCAACAGGTGTGTAGTCTGATAGAGTTTCAGCTTGCCGGTTTACAAACTCTCTCATTTGTTCATTTTGAGCATTGAGTTCTTCGAGTTTGATTTTCATATTATCTAATAAATTTTCAGACACGTAATTTTCCTCGTATACTGGTTGTTGAGTTTGGAAATATTCTTGGGAATAATCCCAATTTGAATTGTATTCTTCATAATCATTCCATTCCCGTTCCGTGGGTGCGTAATTTTCCATACGAACGTAATAATAACATTCCCATGTTGAGTGATAATCTCCACAGATTTCACAACCAGTTATTGTTTCGTCATTCGTGATCCAAGATTGACCGAACAAATTGTCATCAACACCCGTTTGAGAGTATTGATTTAATTGATTTTGGATATCAAAAAGAGTTTCCATAGCCTTGTTTTCAAAATTTTCCATTTTATTGCGATGGCCAAATTTTAGCTACAATGTGGTGCATTTACTAATTATCCTATTAGTTATAAAAATAAAAAAACTTATATAAGTTATCCAATTAATAGACTTTTCTGCTTTTGCCCACGTTTCGAATAGCCAAAAGATGCAGCAGGAAGCCAGAACCCTTTAAATCGGAAGCTCACAACTCAGCCACTAACAAATCCAACTATTACTACGAAGCAGAAAATTGTCAACGTCCATTAATTTAACCATTTAAATAATTTTTCTTTCCGTTTGAGATATTAGATAAGAGATAGAGAAAATTTCTAAGTCCTAAAAACTAAAGCGTCGAGAAATAAGAAAGAAAAAGAATGCGCGTCGAAAAACGTCGAAAAATAAAAATAAGAAAATAGCGCGTCGTAACTTAAAAGTCTAAAAATTAAATCTAAAAAATTACGCCTAAAGGTCTAAAGGTAAATGCAATTTTATTCAGAAAACGGCAATTACTTAAAGGCACTAAAATCTATTTAAAACTAAAGCAAAAAACGGCGTCGCAAAATTCCAAAGCGCCTAAATCTTAATCTAAAGAAAAAGCACTTAAGGGATTTTACGGCAAAGCCTAAAAATCTAGAAAATAAAAATAAGCTACGGCAAAAACTATGTCTTAAAACTAGCTACGAACGAAAAATATACAAATATTACGCTAAAACAAATGAAAAGATACAAAATATAAAAATAAACTTAAAGTTATAAAAATTATTTATTTTTATAAAAATATTATTTTTATATTATTTATTTTATAAAAGTATTAATTTATATATATATATTTAATAATACTAATTAATATTTAAAATACAAATTAATTTAAAAACTAAAACTAAATATTAATATTAAATATAAACCTAATTAAGTTTTAATAATAATAATTAAATTATACTCGTAATAAATACCAAATTAGGGTTTTGGGTGCGTCTATCAGGGTAGCTCCGCGAGTCGTGGAGTTTTAAGCCTGCAAACTCCGCGAGTCGTGGAGTTTGAAAAACGTTTTTTTTATATATATTGTTTTTCTAAAATGATATATAAATATATTTATACAAAAATAAATTAAAAATATAGCGTTTTGCCGAGGTCCCCGACAGCGGCGCCAAAAACTTGATGTGGTAGCGTGGGGGTACGTGATAGTACTATATTTTACTACGAAATACGTTACAAATTACACAAGTTTTAATTATTTATTTACAAATGGGATATACCTAAACCTTGCTACAACACTATAAGCAGTGTACCTAATCGTCGAGTAGTATAGTTTTTAGTAAGTCCGGTTCGTTCCACAGGGAGCGGGCTTATTGCACACTATATTTTTAAACAACTATATTTGTACAAAATATATATAATTATATATAATAATATATAAAAGGGGGTTTACCGTTTAATGACCGGTTTGTCGATTTATATTTTAAGTTACAATTAAAACCTAATGCAAAATATAAATGACGATAATTAAAGTAGCGAAAAATAAATGACAATAAATAAATGACGTTAAATAAAATAGCGAGTAAATAAAAGTACGATGAAATATGAAATAAAATATATTATGCTTATTTAAACTTCCGTAACCATGATGGTTGACGTGTTGATTTTAATTTTATGCCCATGGGTTAATTGTCCTTTGTCCTGGATTATTTAATATGTCCGTCTGGTTTTTGTTCATAACAATCCATCGGTCATAAATTTAAAGTGCGAGTGTCCTCATCAAATTATCCTTATACCCGAAGTCAAATATTCCAACTAATTGGGGACTTAAACTGTAACAAGGTTTTAATACTTTGTTTAATAATTACACCAGGATATCGACTGCGTGTAACCCAAGGTTTTAATACTTTGTTATCAATTATGCCAAGTGTCCTTGTACATAATTTCACCCCTATTTTAATAATTCCATAGACTATTAATCCATTCCCATGTCCGGTTAAATGAACGATTATTCGTACATATAAATATCCCGCCCATCGTGTCCAATCGAGTGTATATGGTTATTTATAGGGACGTCCAATTGTAAATCTTTATATTAAAATTAACAAACTATCATTTAGTTAAACAAATATAAAGCCCATTAATAGCCCATAGTCTAATTTCCACAAGTGTCGTTCTTTTGTCCAAACCCCAATTAAGGTACAAAGCCCAATTACCCCATCTTTAATATTTAGTCCAACATCATGTTTACTTTGGCTCAAATAAGCATAATAATAACTTAAGTACGAGACATTAATTTAAAAAGGAGAACATAGCTTACATTGTTTATCGCGTAGTGTTACACGGACAGAGCTCCGACTTTAAAACCCGTAAAATAACCTTTACATAACCCGAACTAATCTAATATAAAACTACCCTATACTATATATATTATATATTTATTTATTTATTTATTACAGAGTATTATTATTATTATTTTTTATTTTTACTCGCAGAATTCGTGATCTTTTATAGGCATTTTGATTTCTGACAGCTCCGCGAGTCGTGGAGTTTTTAGCCTTCAAACTCCGCGAGTCGTGGAGTTTGAAAATCCAGCTCAGGATCCTTTGTCTCATAGCTTGTCGACATGATTATATATATATTTATAATATATAAATAATTTATATAATTATTTATATATTATATTCTATTCTTGTGCATAGTTGACTCATAATTTTTGGTCCATTGCGTCGGGCGTTGATAGTTGACTCATGTCCCGGTTCCGGATTTTCGAACGTCCTTGCGTACAATTTAATATCTTGTACTTTTCGTTTTGTAACTTGTACTCTTGTCATTTTGAGACGTTTCTCATCAATAAATTGAACCTTTTGAATTGTATCTTGTACATTTAAGCTTTTTGGACGTTTGTGTCTTCAAATCTTCGTTTTCGCCTTTTGTCTTCGTACTTATTTATTTAAACAATTACAATGAAAATATAATACAATTACATATGAAAACCTATTATTTAGGAGGGATATTGCTATGAAATATATGTTCCTTTTTAGCCTTATCAGTGTGAATTGTGATGTTTAAAGCTCGGACATGAAGAGGCACCGCTCTTTCCTTTCGACTTAAGGCATCGGCTACTACGTTTGCCTTCCCGGGATGGTAACGAAGCTCACAATCATAATCGTTTAAAGTTTCAATCCACCGTCATTGTCTCATGTTTAGTTGCTTTTGATCGAAGGTGTGTTGAAGGCTTTTGTGATCGGTGAAGATGGTACTTTTGGTTCCATAAAGATAGTGTCTCCACATTTTAAGTGCGAAGACAACGGCTCCGAGTTCGAGATCATGTGTCGTGTAGTTTTGTTCATGAATTTTAAGTTGTCGAGAGGCATAAGCAATGACTTTCTTTCGTTGCATCAACACGCACCCAAAACCATATTTCGAGGCATCACAATATACAATGAAATCATCATTGCCTTCGGGAAGTGACAAGATAGGAGCGGTGGTTAGCTTTGTCTTCAAGATTTGAAATGCGGATTCTTGTTCGGTTGCCCAAATGAATTTCTTTCCCTTGTGAGTTAACGCGGTTAGAGGTCGAGCAACCAAAGAGAAATCCTTGATGAATCTATGGTAGTATCCGGCGAGACCCAAAAATTGACGAATGTGAGTAGGAGTAGTAGGAGTCTCCCATTTACTAATGGCTTCGATTTTCGTGGGATCGACTTTAATACCTTGATCACTTACGACATGACCAAGAAATTGAACTTCCTTCAACCAAAATTCACACTTGGAGAATTTGGCATAGAGTCATTCTTATCTCAAGAGTTCAAGCACAAGTCGGAGATGTTGTTCGGGCTCTTCTTCGCTTTTAGAATAGACCCAAATGTCATTGATGAACACAATAACGAATTTATCGAGATACGGTTTACACACGCGGTTCATAAGATCCATAAACACCGCCGGTGCGTTAGTGAGACCAAATGGCATAACAAGAAATTCATAACTACCATAACGAGTCCGGAAAGCGGTTTTGGAGACATCTTCCCCCTTAACCCTTAATTGATGATAACCCGAGTGGAGATCGATTTTCGAATATACACAAGACCCTTGTAGTTGATCAAAGAGGTCATCGATGCAAGGAAGAGGATATCGGTTCTTAACCGTCAATTTGTTTAGTTCACGATAATCAATGCACATTCGTAGGGATCCGTCTTTCTTTTTAACAAACAAAATCGGAGCACCCCATGGTGAATGACTAGGTTGGATAAAACCACGGTCAAGTAGTTCTTGGATTTGACTTTGCAATTCTTGCATTTCGGATGGAGCAAGTCTATATGGTGCACGTGCTACGGGTTCGGATCCCGGTATATGATCGATTTGGAATTCTACCGGTCGATGAGGTGGAAGACCCGGCAATTCGTCGGGAAATACATCGAAAAAGTCACTAACAATTGGCACATCATCGATATGCTTCTCATCAGACTTGACTTTCTTAACATGGGCAAGGATTGCAAAACAACCCTTACGGAGTAGTTTTCTAACTTTAAGGCACAAAACGAGGTTGAGTCTAGTGCAACTCTTATAGCCATAAACAATCAAGGGTTCACCATTCTTGATAGGAATTCGGATTGCGTTAAGATCACACAGGATGTGAGATTTCGTTTTGGATAACCAATTCATACCGATTATTACATCGAAGCTTCCTAGTTCCATGGGTATCAAGTCAATTTCAAACTCATTACCCAAAATATTTAACGTACACCCCCGGTAATATGTGTCTGCACTCAATAGTTTCCCGTTGGCTACTTCAATGGTATAAGTGGTATCTAATGGAAGTGGGGGAGTGCTAAAAGAATGGGTCAAAGTCTTGGATACAAAGCATTTATCGGCACCCGAATCGAATAAGCAAGTAACATAAGAGTTGTTGAGAAGAAACGTGCCCGTGACTAATTCATTGTCATCTCGGGCTTCCTCGGTGTTGATGTTAAAAGCTCGGCCGCGCGTATTGGGGTTATCTTTCTTCTCCGGGCATGCATTTCTATAATGGCCCGTTTGGCCACATTCATAACAAGTGCCCGTCTTTGGTGCATTGGGCCCTTTTCGAGTGACAGGGGTGACACTTTACACTCATTGGCCTTATGACCAACTCCTTGGCACCGATGGCAAATTAGCTTGCCACATTCACCAAAGTGGTGTTTGTTACATTTGTTGCAAAGAGGTAGGTTTCCGGCATAACCCTTCTTGCCGTCGGAGGTGAAAGGCTTCTTGGCAAAGTTGTTGTTGCTTGATTGGGGGGTTTCCCATTTTAGTTTGTTTTTACACGACTTATCCTCGGCTTTAGGTGCCGGCACTACGATTTCGTCCACCGTTTCTATCAAATTGCGGGCCATGTTTAAAGCTTCTTGATGATTAGTGGGTTTGGATGACATTACCCCGTGTTTGATGCTCTTTGGAAGACCATCCATGTAAAGTTCAACCCTTAAAGATTCGAGGTTCACAAGGTTTGGGCACATCAAGGCTAGTTCGAAAAATCGTTGATTATAAGCCTTGAGATCGTTTTCGACCGCTTTCAAAGTTCTTAGCTCTTGTTCGAGCCTTCGGGTTTCTTCACGAGGGAAATATTCGACGATCCTCTTTTCCCTTAAGTCGGCCCAAGAGAGGGCGTGAGCTTCATCGGTACCCACCGATTGTACATAGGTGTTCCACCATGTGAGGGCGACACCAGCGAAAGTGTGAGTGGAGTATTTGACCTTATCTTGGTCCCGACAACCGCTTATGCTAAAGACGGCCTCCGTTAGTTCAAACCATCAAGTGAGAGTAACCGGTCCCCCGGTCCCATCAAACGTATGAGGTTTGCACCCCATGAAGGCTTTGTAGGAGCACCCTTCGCTTGAGTTACCGGCCCCTTGATTGTTGTTGTTGTTGTTGTTATTATTGTTTTTGTTGGAGGAGTGACCGGCCATGACCGCATCCATGGTGGTGGCTATCATCCGTTGAAGGGCTTGTTCGGGAGTCTCATGGCGTGGCACATGGCGAGGAGGCATTGTTCCTTCAAAACACAAGAATACCGTTGATTAGTATTTTCAATAATACTAAGCATGATATGGAATAAGGATAGAGAGAAAAATTTTCCTTAACTCGCCTTAAATTCTTTATGCCATAATGTTGGAACGTTCATATGAGTCACCGTAATATAATCCCGGAAATTATATTACCCTAATTCATATGTGCATTCGACATTATTTCACTAAGTCAAGGTGGCACGTCAATCAAATTAAACATCGTGAGATTAAGATGAAATAAGAGTAGATATGAGTAGAAACGTTCGAGTATAAATGCACAAGTAGTCAAGTAATTCCTACTTCAAGTCTATATGCCGGTTGTAGTCTAGACTCACTAATGTTCCCTATGACTCGGGGTTGACACCAATGAACTCTAAATCCCTACAACCAACGCTCTGATACCATCTGTAGCGACCCGACAAAATCATCATTGACGGCGCCGTCTACTTGAAATGTCCCGTTCTTATTGATTAAAAACGTTCCATATTAATTGATTTCGTTGCGAGGTTTTGACCTCTATATGAGACGTTTTTCAAAGACTGCATTCATTTTTAAACAAACCATAACCTTTATTTCATAAATAAAGGTTTAAAAAGCTTTACGTAGATTATCAAATAATGATAATCTAAAATATCCTGTTTACACACGACCATTACATAATGGTTTACAATACAAATATGTTACATCGAAATCAGTTTCTTGAATGCAGTTTTTACACAATATCATACAAACATGGACTCCAAATCTTGTCCTTATTTTAGTATGCAACAGCGGAAGCTCTTAATATTCACCTGAGAATAAACATGCTTTAAACGTCAACAAAAATGTTGGTGAGTTATAGGTTTAACCTATATATATCAAATCATAATAATAGACCACAAGATTTCATATTTCAATACACATCCCATACATAGAGATAAAAATCATTCATATGGTGAACACCTGGTAACTGACAATAACAAGATGCATATATAAGAATATCCCCATCATTCCGGGACACCCTTCGGATATGATATAAATTTCGAAGTACTAAAGCATCCGGTACTTTGGATGGGGTTTGTTAGGCCCAATAGATCTATCTTTAGGATTCGCGTCAATTAGGGTGTCTGTTCCCTAATTCTTAGATTACCAGACTTAATAAAAAGGGGCATACTCGATTTCGATAATTCAACCATAGAATGTAGTTTCACGTACTTGTGTCTATTTTGTAAATCATTTATAAAACCTGCATGTATTCTCATCCCAAAAATATTAGATTTTAAAAGTGGGACTATAACTCACTTTCACAGATTTTTACTTCGTCGGGAAGTAAGACTTGGCCACTGGTTGATTCACGAACCTATAACAATATATACATATATATCAAAGTATGTTCAAAATATATTTACAACACTTTTAATATATTTTGATGTTTTAAGTTTATTAAGTCAGCTGTCCTCGTTAGTAACCTACAACTAGTTGTCTACAGTTAGATGTACAGAAATAAATCGATAAATATTATTTTGAATCAATCCACGACCCAGTGTATACGTATCTCAGTATTGATCACAACTCAAACTATATATATTTTGGAATCAACCTCAACCCTGTATAGCTAACTCCAACATTCACATATAGAGTGTCTATGGTTGTTCCGAAATAATATAGATGTGTCGACATGATAGGTCGAAACATTGTATACGTGTCTATGGTATCTCAAGATTACATAATATAAAATACAAGTTGATTAAGTTATGGTTGGAATAGATTTGTTACCAATTTTCACGTAGCTAAAATGAGAAAAATTATCCAATCTTGTTTTACCCATAACTTCTTCATTTTAAATCCGTTTTGAGTGAATCAAATTGCTATGGTTTCATATTGAACTCTATTTTATGAATCTAAACAGAAAAAGTATAGGTTTATAGTCGGAAAAATAAGTTACAAGTCGTTTTTGTAAAGGTAGTCATTTCAGTCGAAAGAACGACGTCTAGATGACCATTTTAGAAAACATACTTCCACTTTGAGTTTAACCATAATATTTGGATATAGTTTCATGTTCATAATAAAAATCATTTTCTCAGAATAACAACTTTTAAATCAAAGTTTATCATAGTTTTTAATTAACTAACCCAAAACAGCCCGCGGTGTTACTACGACGGCGTAAATCCGGTTTTACGGTGTTTTTCGTGTTTCCAGGTTTTAAATCATTAAGTTAGCATATCATATAGATATAGAACATGTGTTTAGTTGATTTTAAAAGTCAAGTTAGAAGGATTAACTTTTGTTTGCGAACAAGTTTAGAATTAACTAAACTATGTTCTAGTGATTACAAGTTTAAACCTTCGAATAAGATAGCTTTATATGTATGAATCGAATGATGTTATGAACATCATTACTACCTTAAGTTCCTTGGATAAACCTACTGGAAAAGAGAAAAATGGATCTAGCTTCAATGGATCCTTGGATGGCTCGAAGTTCTTGAAGCAGAATCATGACACGAAAACAAGTTCAAGTAAGATCATCACTTGAAATAAGATTGTTATAATTATAGAAATTGAACCAAAGTTTGAATATGATTATTACCTTGTATTAGAATGATAACCTACTGTAAGAAACAAAGATTTCTTGAGGTTGGATGATCACCTTACAAGATTGGAAGTGAGCTAGCAAACTTGAAAGTATTCTTGATTTTATGAAACTAGAACTTTTGGAATTTATGAAGAACACTTAGAACTTGAAGATAGAACTTGAGAGAGATCAATTAGATGAAGAAAATTGAAGAATGAAAGTGTTTATAGGTATTTTTGGTCGTTGGTGTATGGATTAGATATAAAGGATATGTAATTTTGTTTTCATGTAAATAAGTCATGAATGATTACTCATATTTTTGTAATTTTATGAGATATTTCATGCTAGTTGCCAAATGATGGTTCCCACATGTGTTAGGTGACTTACATGGGCTACTAAGAGCTGATCATTGGAGTGTATATACCAATAGTACATACATCTAAAAGCTGTGTATTGTACGAGTACGAATACGGGTGCATACGAGTAGAATTGTTGATGAAACTGAACGAGGATGTAATTGTAAGCATTTTTGTTAAGTAGAAGTATTTTGATAAGTGTATTTAAGTCTTTCAAAAGTGTATAAATACATATTAAAACACTACATGTATATACATTTTAACTGAGTCGTTAAGTCATCGTTAGTCGTTACATGTAAGTGTTGTTTTGAAACCTTTAGGTTAACGATCTTGTTAAATGTTGTTAACCCAATGTTTATAATATCAAATGAGATTTTAAATTATTATATTATCATGATATTATCATGTATGAATATCTCTTAATATGATATATATACATTAAATGTCTTTACAACGATAATCGTTACATATATGTCTCGTTTAAAAATCATTAAGTTAGTAGTCTTGTTTTTACATATGTAGTTCATTGTTAATATACTTAATGATATGTTTACTTATCATAGTATCATATTAACTATATATATATCCATATATATGTCATCATATAGTTTTTACAAGTTTTAACGTTCGTGAATCACCGGTCAACTTGGGTGGTCAATTGTCTATATGAAACATATTTCAATTAATCAAGTCTTAACAAGTTTGATTGCTTAACATGTTGGAAACATTTAATCATGTAAATATCAATCTCAATGAATATATATAAACATGGAAAAGTTCGGGTCACTACAGTACCTACCCGTTAAATAAATTTCGTCCCGAAATTTTAAGCTGTTGAAGGTGTTGACGAATCTTCTGGAAATAGATGCGGGTATTTCTTCTTCATCTGATCTTCACGCTCCCAGGTGAACTCAGGTCCTCTACGAGCATTCCATCGAACCTTAACAATTGGTATCTTGTTTTGCTTAAGTCTTTTAACCTCACGATCCATTATTTTGACGGGTTCTTCGATGAATTGAAGTTTTTCGTTGATTTGGATTTCATCTAACGGAATAGTGAGATCTTCTTTAGCAAAACATTTCTTCAAATTTGAGACGTGTAAAGTGTTATGTACAGCCGCGAGTTGTTGAGGTAACTCAAGTCGGTAAGCTACTGGTCCGACACGATCAATAATCTTGAATGGTCCAATATACCTTGGATTTAATTTCCCTCGTTTACCAAATCGAACAACGCCTTTCCAAGGTGCAACTTTAAGCATGACCATCTCTCCAATTTCAAATTCTATATCTTTTCTTTTAATGTCAGCGTAGCTCTTTTGTCGACTTTGGGCGGTTTTCAACCGTTGTTGAATTTGGATGATCTTCTCGGTAGTTTCTTGTATAATCTCCGGACCCGTAATCTGTCTATCCCCCACTTCACTCCAACAAATCGGAGACCTGCACTTTCTACCATAAAGTGCTTCAAACGGCGCCATCTCAATGCTTGAATGGTAGCTGTTGTTGTAGGAAAATTCTGCTAACGGTAGATGTCGATCCCAACTGTTTCCGAAATCAATAACACATGCTCGTAGCATGTCTTCCAGCGTTTGTATCGTCCTTTCGCTCTGCCCATCAGTTTGTGGATGATAGGCAGTACTCATGTCTAGACGAGTTCCTAATGCTTGCTGTAATGTCTGCCAGAATCTTGAAATAAATCTGCCATCCCTATCAGAGATAATAGAGATTGGTATTCCATGTCTGGAGACGACTTCCTTCAAATACAGTCGTGCTAACTTCTCCATCTTGTCATCTTCTCTTATTGGTAGGAAGTGTGCTGATTTGGTGAGACGATCAACTATTACCCAAATAGTATCAAAACCACTTGCAGTCCTTGGCAATTTAGTGATGAAATCCATGGTAATGTTTTCCCATTTCCATTCCAGGATTTCGGGTTGTTGAAGTAGACCTGATGGTTTCTGATGCTCAGCTTTGACCTTAGAACACGTCAAACATTCTCCTACGTATTTAGCAACATCGGCTTTCATACCCGGCCACCAAAAATGTTTCTTGAGATCCTTGTACATCTTCCCCGTTCCAGGATGTATTGAGTATCTGGTTTTATGAGCTTCTCTAAGTACCATTTCTCTCATATCTCCAAATTTTGGTACCCAAATCCTTTCAGCCCTATACCGGGTTCCGTCTTCCCGAATATTAAGATGCTTCTCCGATCCTTTGGGTATTTCATCCTTTAAATTTCCCTCTTTTAAAACTCCTTGTTGCGCCTCCTTTATTTGAGTAGTAAGGTTATTATGAATCATTATATTCATAGATTTTACTCGAATGGGTTCTCTGTCCTTCCTGCTCAAGGCATCGGCTACCACATTTGCCTTCCTCGGGTGGTAACGAATCTCAAAGTCGTAATCATTCAACAATTCAATCCACCTACGCTGCCTCATATTCAGTTGTTTCTGATTAAATATGTGTTGAAGACTTTTGTGGTCAGTATATATAATACTTTTGACCCCATATAAGTAGTGCCTCCAAGTCTTTAATGCAAAAATAACCGCGCCTAATTCCAAATCATGCGTCGTATAATTTTGCTCGTGAATCTTCAATTGTCTAGATGCATAAGCAATCACCTTCGTTCGTTGCATTAATACACAACCGAGACCTTTCTTTGATGCGTCACAATAAATCACAAAATTATCATTCCCTTCAGGCAATGACAATATAGGTGCCGTAGTTAGCTTTTTCTTCAATAACTGAAACGCTTTCTCTTGTTCATCCTTCCATTCAAATTTCTTCCCTTTATGCGTTAATGCAGTCAAGGGTTTTGCTATTCTGGAAAAGTCTTGGATGAACCTTCTGTAGTAACCAGCTAGTCCTAAAAACTGGCGTATGTGTTTCGGAGTTTTCGGGGTTTCCCACTTTTCAACAGTTTCTATCTTTGCCGGATCCACCTTAATACCTTCTTTGTTCACTATGTGACCGAGGAATTGAACTTCTTCCAACCAAAATGCACACTTTGAAAACTTAGCTTACAATTCTTCCTTCCTCAATACTTCTAACACCTTTCTCAAATGTTCACCGTGTTCTTGGTCATTCTTTGAGTAAATAAGTATGTCATCAATGAAAACAATGACAAACTTGTCAAGGTATGGTCCACACACTCGGTTCATAAGGTCCATGAACACAGCTGGTGCATTAGTTAAACCAAACGGCATGACCATAAACTCGTAATGACCGTAACGTGTTCTGAAAGCAGTCTTTGGAATATCATCTTCTTTCACCCGCATTTGATGATACCCGGAACGTAAGTCAATCTTTGAATAAACAGACGAGCCTTGTAGTTGATCAAATAAGTCATCGATTCTCGGTAGTGGGTAGCGGTTCTTGATGGTAAGTTTGTTCAACTCTCGGTAGTCGATACACAACCTGAATGTACCATCTTTCTTCTTGACAAACAAAACAGGAGCTCCCCACGGTGATGTGCTTGGTCGAATGAAACCACGCTCTAAAAGTTCTTGTAATTGGCTTTGTAGTTCTTTCATCTCGCTGGGTGCGAGTCTGTAAGGAGCACGAGCTATTGGTGCAGCTCCTGGTACAAGATCTATTTGAAATTCAACGGATCGATGTGGGGGTAATCCCGGTAATTCTTTCGGAAATACATCGGGAAATTCTTTTGCAATGGGAACATCATTGATGCTCTTTTCTTCAGTTTGTACTTTCTCGACGTGTGCTAGAACAGCATAGCAACCTTTTCTTATTAGTTTTTGTGCCTTCAAATTACTAATAAGATGTAGCTTCGTGTTGCCCTTTTCTCCGTACACCATTAAGGGTTTTCCTTTTTCTCGTATAATGCGAATTGCATTTTTGTAACAAACGATCTCTGCTTTCACTTCTTTCAACCAGTCCATACCGATTATCACATCAAAACTCCCTAACTCTACTGGTATCAAATCAATCTTAAATGTTTCGCTAACTAGTTTAATTTCTCGATTCCGACATATATTATCTGCTGAAATTAATTTACCATTTGCTAATTCGAGTAAAAATTTACTATCCAAAGGCGTCAATGGACAACTTAATTTAGCACAAAAATCTCTACTCATATAGCTTCTATCCGCACCCGAATCAAATAAAACGTAAGCAGATTTATTGTCAATAAGAAACGTACCCGTAACAAGCTCCGGGTCTTCCTGTGCCTCTGCCGCATTAATATTGAAAACTCTTCCACGGCCTTGTCCATTCATGTTCTCCTGGTTCGGGCAATTTCTAATAATGTGGCCCGGTTTTCCACATTTATAACAAACTACATTGGCATAACTTGCTCCGACACTACTTGCTCCGCCATTACTCGTTCCGACACCATTTGTTCCTTTCGTTCTATTAACCCCTGGTCCGTAGACCTCACACTTCGCCGCGCTATGACCATTTCTTTTACACTTGTTGCAAAATTTGGTGCAGAACCCCGAGTGATTCTTTTCACACCTTTGGCATAGCTGCTTCTGATTGTTGTTGTTGTTGCGGTTATTATTATTGTTGGGATGATTGTTGTAGTTGTTGTTGTTGTTGTTGTTGTTGGGCCGTTTGTTGTAGTTGCGATTGATGTTGCGATTGTTGGGATAATTGTTGTAATTGCTGTTGTTGTTGTATTGGTGATTCTTATCACCGTTTTCCTCCCACTTTCTTTTGACTTGCTTCACATTGGCCTCTTCAGCAGTCTGTTCTTTAATTCTTTCTTCAATATGGTTCACGAGTTTGTGAGCCATTCTACATGCCTGTTGTATGGAGGCGGGCTCGTGTGAACTTATATCTTCTTGGATTCTTTCCGGTAATCCTTTCACAAACGCGTCGATCTTCTCTTCCTCATCTTCGAATGCTCCCGGACACAATAGGCACAATTCTGTGAATCTTCTTTCGTACGTGGTAATATCAAATCCTTGGGTTCGTAACCCTCTAAGTTCTGTCTTGAGTTTATTGACCTCGGTTCTGGGACGGTACTTCTCGTTCATCAAGTGCTTGAATGCTGACCACGGTAGTGCGTACGCATCGTCTTGTCCCACTTGCTCTAGATAGGTATTCCACCATGTTAACGCAGAACCTGTGAAGGTATGCGTAGCGTACTTCACTTTGTCCTCTTCAGTACACTTACTTATGGCAAACACCGATTCAACCTTCTCGGTCCACCGTTTCAATCCGATCGGTCCTTCGGTTCCATCAAATTCCAAAGGTTTGCAGGCAGTGAATTCTTTGTAGGTGCATCCTACACGATTTCCTGTACTGCTAGATCCAAGGTTATTGTTGGTATGTAGCGCAGCCTGTACTGCGGCTATGTTTGAAGCTAGAAAAGTACGGAATTCCTCTTCATTCATATTCACGGTGTGTCGAGTAGTCGGTGCCATTTCCTTCAAAATAGTTAAATGGAACAAGTTAATCATACAGAATATTAAGAGTAGTTAATAGTATTTCGTAGCATAATATGAACTCATTTATAAAAGCTTTTTCTTCATATTAGCGTTTTATAAGTTTAAATTCGGGTAGTACCTACCCGTTAAGTTCATACTTAGTAGCTAATATACAATTCAACTACTACAATTCTATATGAAAAACTGATTATAATAATATTTCGCGTTCAAACTTTTACACAACATTTTACAAACTTACAATACCGCTTATTTTACATATAGCATGAAATATAGCACACAATAAATTTGATACAAGATGGTTGTGAAGATAATTCTAGCTAGTACACAAGTCGTTCAGCAAAGGCAATAAAGACACGTAATTCATACGTCCAGAAACAAGTCATGCATTCTGGTTTTACTAGGACTACTTCCCATCCTTGGTCTTGTGGAACATAACCGTTATGGCCGTTGATAAGACAGCGTGTTGTAACGTCGTCAAAGGGACGAGGGTTACGTAATGTCCAACAGTCCCGTAACAATCTAAAAACCTCATTTCTTACCCCAATTACCGACTCCGTCACTTGTGGAAACGTTTTGTTTAATAGTTGTAGCCCGATGTTCTTGTTCTCACTTTGGTGAGAAGCGAACATTACTAATCCGTAAGCATAACATGCTTCTTTATGTTGCATGTTAGCCGCTTTTTCTAAATCACGAAGTCCAATATTCGGATATATTGAGTCAAAATAATTTCTTAACCCGTTGCGTAAAATAGCATTTGGGTTCCCCGCAATATATGCGTCAAAGTAAACACATCGTAACTTATGGGTTTCCCAATGTGATATCCCCCATCTTTCAAATGAAAGTCTCTTATAAACCAAGACATTCTTGGAACATTCTTCGAATGTCTTACAAACTGATCTCGCCTTAAATAGTTGTGCCGAAGAATTCTGACCGACTTTAGACAAGATTTCATCAATCATGTCTCCGGGTAGGTCTCTTAAAATATTGGGTTGTCTATCCATTTTGTGTTTTTATACTGTAAAATAGACAAGAGTTAGATTCATAAAAAAAATAATACTTATTAATACAAGCAATTTTTACATATATCATAAAGCATAAGCACACTATATTACATATATTACACCACACGAATACAACTATCTTATTCCGACTCGCTTGTTTCTTCTTCTTCAGTTTTGGTTCGTTTTGCCAAGTTTCTAGGGATATATGATGTTCCCCTAATACGAGCCGTCGTTATCCACATTGGTTTAGAAAAACCTGGTGGTTTAGAGGTTCCCGGGTCATTGTTACAACTTAAGGACTTCGGGGGTTGACGATACATATAAAGTTCATCGGGGTTGGAATTAGATTTCTCTATTTTTATGCCCTTTCCCTTATTATTTTCTTTTGCCTTTTTAAATTCAGTTGGGGTAATTTCTATAACATCATCGGAATTCTCTTCAGAATCTGATTCATCGGAGAATTGGTAATCCTCCTAATATTTTGCTTCCTTGGCGGAAACACCATTGACCATAATTAACCTTGGTCGGTTGGTTGAGGATTTTCTTTTACTTAACCGTTTTATTATTTCCCCCACCGGTTCTACTTCTTCATCCGGTTCCGATTCTTCTTCCGGTTCCGATTCTTCTTCCGGTTCCGACTCTTCTTCCGGTTCCTCTTCAGGAACTTGTGAATCAGTCCACGAATCATTCCAATTTACATTTGACTCTTCATTATTATTAGGTGAGTCAATGGGACTTGTTCTAGAGGTAGACATCTATCACATAATATCAAACGCGTTAAGAGATTAATATATCACATAATATTCACATGTTAAAAATATATAGTTTCCAACAAAATTTGTTAAGCAATCATTTTTCAAGTAAACACGGTCGAAGTCCAGACTTACTAATGCATCCTAACAAACTCGATAAGACACACTAATGCAAAATTCTGGTTCTCTAAGACCAACGCTCGGATACCAACTGAAATGTCCCGTTCTTATTGATTAAAAACGTTCCATATTAATTGATTTCGTTGCGAGGTTTTGACCTCTATATGAGACGTTTTTCAAAGACTGCATTCATTTTTAAAACAAACCATAACCTTTATTTCATAAATAAAGGTTTAAAAAGCTTTACGTAGATTATCAAATAATGATAATCTAAAATATCCTGTTTACACACGACCATTACATAATGGTTTACAATACAAATATGTTACATCGAAATCAGTTTCTTGAATGCAGTTTTTACACAATATCATACAAACATGGACTCCAAATCTTGTCCTTATTTTAGTATGCAACAGCGGAAGCTCTTAATATTCACCTGAGAATAAACATGCTTTAAACGTCAACAAAAATGTTGGTGAGTTATAGGTTTAACCTATATATATCAAATCATAATAATAGACCACAAGATTTCATATTTCAATACACATCCCATACATAGAGATAAAAATCATTCATATGGTGAACACCTGGTAACCGACAATAACAAGATGCATATATAAGAATATCCCCATCATTCCGGGACACCCTTCGGATATGATATAAATTTCGAAGTACTAAAGCATCCGGTACTTTGGATGGGGTTTGTTAGGCCCAATAGATCTATCTTTAGGATTCGCGTCAATTAGGGTGTCTGTTCCCTAATTCTTAGATTACCAGACTTAATAAAAAGGGGCATACTCGATTTCGATAATTCAACCATAGAATGTAGTTTCACGTACTTGTGTCTATTTTGTAAATCATTTATAAAACCTGCATGTATTCTCATCCCAAAAATATTAGATTTTAAAAGTGGGACTATAACTCACTTTCACAGATTTTTACTTCGTCGGGAAGTAAGACTTGGCCACTGGTTGATTCACGAACCTATAACAATATATACATATATATCAAAGTATGTTCAAAATATATTTACAACACTTTTAATATATTTTGATGTTTTAAGTTTATTAAGTCAGCTGTCCTCGTTAGTAACCTACAACTAGTTGTCCACAGTTAGATGTACAGAAATAAATCGATAAATATTATTTTGAATCAATCCACGACCCAGTGTATACGTATCTCAGTATTGATCACAACTCAAACTATATATATTTTGGAATCAACCTCAACCCTGTATAGCTAACTCCAACATTCACATATAGAGTGTCTATGGTTGTTCTGAAATAATATAGATGTGTCGACATGATAGGTCGAAACATTGTATACGTGTCTATGGTATCTCAAGATTACATAATATAAAATACAAGTTGATTAAGTTATGGTTGGAATAGATTTGTTACCAATTTTCACGTAGCTAAAATGAGAAAAATTATCCAATCTTGTTTTACCCATAACTTCTTCATTTTAAATCCGTTTTGAGTGAATCGAATTGCTATGGTTTCATATTGAACTCTATTTTATGAATCTAAACAGAAAAAGTATAGGTTTATAGTCGGAAAAATAAGTTACAAGTCGTTTTTGTAAAGGTAGTTATTTAAGTCGAAAGAACGACGTCTAGATGACCATTTTAGAAAACATACTTCCACTTTGAGTTTAACCATAATTTTTGGATATAGTTTCATGTTCATAATAAAAATAATTTTCTCAGAATAACAACTTTTAAATCAAAGTTTATCATAGTTTTTAATTAACTAACCCAAAACAGCCCGCGGTGTTACTACGACGGCGTAAATCCGGTTTTACGGTGTTTTTCGTGTTTCCAGGTTTTAAATCATTAAGTTAGCATATCATATAGATATAGAACATGTGTTTAGTTGATTTTAAAAGTCAAGTTAGAAGGATTAACTTTTGTTTGCGAACAAGTTTAGAATTAACTAAACTATGTTCTAGTGATTACAAGTTTAAACCTTCGAATAAGATAGCTTTATATGTATGAATCGAATGATGTTATGAACATCATTACTACCTTAAGTTCCTTGGATAAACCTACTGGAAAAGAGAAAAATGGATCTAGCTTCAATGGATCCTTGGATGGCTCGAAGTTCTTGAAGCAGAATCATGACACGAAAACAAGTTCAAGTAAGATCATCACTTGAAATAAGATTGTTATAGTTATAGAAATTGAACCAAAGTTTGAATATGATTATTACCTTGTATTAGAATGATAACCTACTGTAAGAAATAAAGATTTCTTGAGGTTGGATGATCACCTTACAAGATTGGAAGTGAGCTAGCAAACTTGAAAGTATTCTTGATTTTATGAAACTAGAACTTTTGGAATTTATGAAGAACACTTAGAACTTGAAGATAGAACTTGAGAGAGATCAATTAGATAAAGAAAATTGAAGAATGAAAGTGTTTGTAGGTGTTTTTGGTCGTTGGTGTATGGATTAGATATAAAGGATATGTAATTTTGTTTTCATGTAAATAAGTCATGAATGATTACTCATATTTTTGTAATTTTATGAGATATTTCATGCTAGTTGCCAAATGATGGTTCCCACATGTGTTAGGTGACTCACATGAGCTGCTAAGAGCTGATCATTGGAGTGTATATACCAATAGTACATACATCTAAAAGCTGTGTATTGTACGAGTACGAATACGGGTGTATACGAGTAGAATTGTTGATGAAACTGAACGAGGATGTAATTGTAAGCATTTTTGTTAAGTAGAAGTATTTTGATAAGTGTATTGAAGTCTTTCAAAAGTGTATAAATACATATTAAAACACTACATGTATATACATTTTAACTGAGTCGTTAAGTCATCGTTAGTCGTTACATGTAAGTGTTGTTTTGAAACCTTTAGGTTAACGATCTTGTTAAATGTTGTTAACCCAATGTTTATAATATCAAATGAGATTTTAAATTATTATATTATCATGATATTATCATGTATGAATATCTCTTAATATGATATATATACATTAAATGTCTTTACAACGATAATCGTTACATATATGTCTCGTTTAAAAATCATTAAGTTAGTAGTCTTGTTTTTACATATGTAGTTCATTGTTAATATACTTAATGATATGTTTACTTATCATAGTATCATGTTAACTATATATATATCCATATATATGTCATCATATAGTTTTTACAAGTTTTAACGTTCGTGAATCACCGGTCAACTTGGGTGGTCAATTGTCTATATGAAACATATTTCAATTAATCAAGTCTTAACAAGTTTGATTGCTTAACATGTTGGAAACATTTAATCATGTAAATATCAATCTCAATGAATATATATAAACATGGAAAAGTTCAGGTCACTACACTACTTAGGTCCCTTTACGTGGTCATAAGTCTTTAAAACAACGTTTGACCAAAAGTATGTCGCATTCATTTCAAAAGTAAAGACGTTTCAAGGTTTACAAAGTAGTTCGACAACTAGTTACATAACAAAGTTTAAAGTACAATTGAAACATATGCGACACAATTTAAAAGTAGCCAAAAGACGCTCCACGTATGCATGTATACTCGACATCCAAGCAAGTATCAAAAGTAATGAGAGGAAGCATGTATCACAAAATGTTCAAGGACCTGAGAAAAACATAGAAATCTGTCAACGAAAATGTTGGTGAAATCATTGGTTTAAGTAAGTAAGTACAAGTGAACCACAAGATTTGTAACATTGATATAATAATAATATATTCCAAAAGTTAATATTCACGAGCACCCAATTATCAATGCTTAACATTCCTTCCATAGAACCCCATCATAATAGTGTTAGAACATACACTGTTTCTCGAAAATATATTTCATTCGTAAACGGTAGCGAACCGTCTGAATGACGGTTTGTCAAACCCATATGGATCCATACAACATAAGTTCTCGCTTACACCCGGCAAGTGTAACTAATGATAATCGAATTGAGGATTTTGTTCTAAACTCGCATGTAGAATGTTTGTTTTCCTGTACTTGTGTTCACTTAGTAAAAAGAAACGTTTATGTTTTCTCATCCCAAATGTAAGTTCAAAAAGAGTAAAAGTGGGACTATGATCTCACCTTGAGTGCACGTATGTAAAAGTACTTCAACAAGTAAACGTGTGCAAGAACGAATGCTAGTCTTGACCTAAACAAATAGGTTTGTATCAATATCGGTAAACACGGTCGATCAAAGCGTTCAATTAGTCCTATGGCTCGTTAAGACTCGATTATAATAGCATGTGAATCAAATTGTCATGTTTCATGCAAGGTACAAGTATAGAAGCATGTTAGAATGATTGCACAAACATTTAGTTAAGTTTGATTAAAAGTCAACTTTGGTCGGGTCAAAGTCAACGAAAAGTCAACAAGTTCGGGTCGGGTCCCGAACTATTTTTCTGAGGGTTTTAATCATATATGAGCATGTTAGAACAAGTTACATGTGAATCGGAGGTGCGTAGCATAGCAAACATTTTTCGTAAAATGGTAAAACAAAAACAGAAACTGGCAGTGTAACTGGACGGCGTCCAGCATTGAAGGCCTGGACGGCGTCCAATAATCTGGACGGTGTCCAGATTGTTATGCAGACCCTGTTTCTGCTGCAACAAATAAATGCATGAACCAAACTTCAAACATTCCCAATTTATGACCCGCAAACAACCAAAACATGTATCTTATACCATCGGGAAGGTATTTTGACGAGGAAAACAACTAAACACATTTCAACAAACAATTCAATACTTGCAACAACCCAAATCACATTCATTGCTCATTATTTAATGTATTCAAGTTCATAAATGTAATTCAATGATTCGGGTAACCAATTTACACGAAAGATATGCCGTTTTGAAGATAATTAAACATACAATACAACTAAACACTTACTAATAACATCTCATGTCATTCAAAGCATCAAAGGTTCATTTCAAGTTCATCAAACCCTAACCCAAATCCACCAAACTCAATAATCAAGTTTATGAAGTTTTCTAAAGCAACCTACACATCAAATTGAAGCTAGTGATACTAGGAACACATTTAATACTTGCACTTTATCATAACAACAACATTAAATCATCCAAAACTCAAAATCAAACACACATTTTTCATGTTCATGCTAGTTACACTAAAACAACGAGATCGAGCATATAAATCATATATTCATGTTAGACTTGAGCCATAGGCACTAATTAACAACTTTATAAGTTAAAAACATCACGAACACAAAATCTAGTGATTTTAGAAAGTTACCCAAATGTAATGAAATCGGTATGGAATCGAAGAGGAAGTTGCAAGAATTTCAAAAATGCAATATGTTTTGTTGCTAGCTTCCTAATCCGAATTTAGATGATGAATTCTTGTTGGTGTTCTTGAGAGAAAAAGGAAGTAGTAAAAGTGAAAGGAAGAAATGAATGGATGAGAGTGAAGTGTTGACCCTTTGACCTAGTCAAAGGTTTGGTCATTTGGCAAGTTTGGTTCCTCTAGTTTCATTCGGGTGCGTGAATTACCTAAACGAGATAATTTAAAATGCGCATCAACGGGAGATGTTATATATATATATATATATATATATATATATATATATAACGGACTTTAAAATGAATAAATGGAAAGTAAACGGAAAAAGGCGGGATGTTACAAAAATGAAATACAACCTAATCTATTTTACATACCAAATATAAAATAAATTACATAACCAAATGAATAATATTACAAACCAATTGAATAAATAATAAATCAACTAAACATTCAACCAAATACAAGGTCAAGGCTTAGATTGTGAACACTATCATACAACTAAATATGAACAACATGGAACAACCCAAAACCCGTTTTGGGACCCATGAAATTATGCCAATATAGTAACCCACCTAAAACTCAAAGTTTTTTTTGCATTTTACTTGCATGCATGTTCATAAAATGCAAAGATATAGTGAGTTTTAATAACCATTTCGAAGCATATTTCAACAACCTGGCTCTGATACCATTGTTGGGATTTAACAAGTTCATAATATTTAAAACATTTTGAGAATCAAACTTAGCAGAAGCATGTAAGTATTACCATTTTAGAACATATTAATCTTTAACCAATTAAAGTTAAATCCCAAATAGGATCAAGTTGTGAAACATACTTACAAACTACAAGTAAGAAAGGAGTTTATACCTTCTCCAAGCTAGGTAGTGAATGATGAAGATGATGATGATGAATGGAGCTCCAAAAGAATGAAACCTCAAGTTGTTATACCCCAAACTTATGCACCAACACCCTAGCTTTTGGTTAGGATTTAATTACACTTGAAATGAGCTTGCAAAAAAAGATTTGAGAACCCTTTCTCCCTCACTAAACTCATGGCCAGACAGCAGAAAAACCAAGGAGTTTTGTGCAGTTTTTTTGAAGTATAATTGCATGTATGTGTTTCTCAAAGAGTCATGTTACTTGTATATGGAAATGGGAAAGCATGGGTCAAGGAATCTAAGCCTAGAGCATGTGTATCTCATTCCCTATGCCACTTCCCCATTTGTTTTATAAAATTAGTTTTATATAAGTTAAATATTATAAAACTTTTTTTTTATAAAACTTCCATATACATTTATATATATATAAAACAAAGTTTTTATAAAATGTAACATAACAAAGTCAATTATTTAACCTATAAATAATTAAACTCTTATTATATAAATTATTCCATAATTTATATATACACATCAAGTAATATTTCAGAAAACCATTTTTCTTAAAGCTCAAGTGTCGCGTATTTAATCAACGATCCAATCGATAATATCAAATACGAATAAGGTGTCGGTAAGTTTGTTATTGGGTATGACCTGACTTGGATCAAAACATATTAGCCACGTTAATTTAATATGTCTCTCGGGCATACGAAATACCTTCAGCGTCACGATGGACGGCATGATAGGAATAGAAGAGCGAAAAGGAAGGATGAGAGGGATCCAACTCCTGAGAGGCATATTAAGGTTATCTGGAGTGAAGGTGAAGAATATAAGGTGAACGGAGAATGCAGGATGGAGGAGTGGATGTATGCTCCTATCACATTCACACTATTCCCAATTGGCGACTGTCAGAGGAACCTGTTGTTATTTCAGCTGTAATTGCAAACAAGCGCATAACTAAAGTTTATACAGATACCAACAGTGAGGCAGACATCTTGTATTTGGTTTGTTTTAGGGATTTTCCGTTCAGTGTGAAGGATAGACTTCGCTATACGAACTTTAAGATTGCTGGCATAACAGGAGCATCAATAAGAGCAGTTGGAAAAATCTAATTAGATGTGTTGCTGGGAACGCACCCTTTGGTTCAAACAGAAATTGTGGACTTCATGGTAATTGATGGCAGGTCAAGGTTCAACGCTTTATTTGGAAGGAGAACACTTCGAAAATTTGGAGCAATTTCTTCAACACCACATGCAGAATTACTATTCCTAACTCCAAATGGCATAGTTATGGTGCACTCTAAGTATGTGGGACCATCAATGGAAAGGTCAGTTATTTATGAGGAACAGGACAATATGGTCAGTGGCGGACCTTCAAGGCAGTTGTCTAACATGAATGAAGTGAACGGATACTTTAAGGCATCCAAAATGATGGAACCTTAGAAGCATAACGCAAGACGCTGCACGAAGAACATACTGTTTACATGAGTAGTGCAACATAGTTTGTTGATAATGGTTCTTTTTTATCATTCAAATAAGCACATTGCAATTTTTGTAGTTTTCTGGATAGATTTGATCACCATATCCATACGAAAATGTTACACAAAATTTTGTAAGTGCAGCAGTTTAATATCAATGAAATTTTATCTTACACAAAGCGTTACGCGTTACGAATGTAAAACATTGCATTCATACCTACCCACAAAAGGTAAATCATTTTTATGCTCTCGATGGTAGAAGCTTTTGTGTCAACATTATAAACACAAGGGATCGGCTAGTGTAAATGTTAACTTCACTAGAGAACACCGAGGCATAAAAACAATAACTCTTAAATGTCATGACATACACAATGGTTTATCACAACTGCATAAATCCATTTATACGGAAAATAGAAAAGTTTCACACAAAAATACAAGTGTATTTTCAGAAGCCGCACAACGCCTAAGCGCAACATGCTAAACGGAATACTGATAATTCCTTCAATACATATTTTTACACATTCCATAAGATCATCATTTTTATGACTTCTTACTAACACGAATACATTATGATTGGCAAGATTAATTATTTGTTTAAACATTTTTTAACTTCAACAAAGGTAGCAGTATATTATGTCAAGTAAAATTTCTAAGTTCAACATGGAGAATAGATGACGTTTAGAAGCATCCGTCATGCGAATTCCTCATACTAATATAATGAAGTCACAATTTGGGTAATCATATATATATATATATATATATATATATATATATATATATTATGACATATGCCATAAGAATTTATCATATCGACAGAATTATCTTTTGTTTTCATATTTTAGCTTCAATAAAAATACCATATGATACATCCAACAAAGCTTTTGGCGCAGAATGGACAACGAATGAAGATTTAATGCATGCGTTATGAGAAAAGAAGTTAACGCGAAAGTGTTTCATATATGATATGTCATATGGCATATAAGTTTCCCATTGCAATTATTAGCCATGCATATTTCAAATATTAAGCATACTAAAGCATATGTTAAACATACTAAAGCATGGTAAAATTGTTAAAACATCCTAATATTATATATTGTTAAAACAAACTAAACATTGTACAAATTATTACAGACATTTCAAATTGTTTTAGATCAAATTGGCACATTCAGAATATCCTTCACAGACATTTCTTCTCTCTGACACACCTCTTCCAAAAACACAATCTTCAGGGCAGAGACTTCATCTTTGGCAGCTTCAAATTCAGGTTTAGCATCCGGTTTAATATGTATTGCAACACCAGCAGGTAAAGGATCCAGCTTGTCAGGGATGAGATTGATGACCTCTTCAACCACAGTAGAAATATCATTTGCAGTGGATGCTTCAAGGTACTTGTGAAGGGTCTGGACAACAAGCTCAGAATCAAGTACTCTCTGTATGAGATCAGGAATACCAGCTTTCAGATCTATAAAATCCTTTTGGGAAGCAGCAGCAGCAGTAGCATTCTCACCAGCTACACGTTTCTCCTCCTCTACAACCTTCTCCAGTTCATCAATTTCTTTCACAAGATTTTCATTCTCTACCATCAAATTCTCCTTCTCAGATCTTTCCTTAACACACTTACTTTCCACTAGCTTCAAAGACTCATCTCTCTTCTGCACAAGCTCTGCTGCAGTCCTCCATTTTTTTTATGCATATCCTGCATTTCAATCTTAAGCTTCTTTAATTTGGTAGAGTTGTGAAGGGCATTAGCAACAACAGCTTCCTGTGCCCCCTACATCTTGAGGCCATGAATCACATGATGTGTGAGTAGTAATAGAGATGCAATAGTAGATTGACAGCTCTGCTTGTAGGTCATGGTGGAAAGTGAGGAGGATAGATCAGCAATTGTGTTTGCCTACATATAAACATATAATTGCAATAAGCACATTATTATCTATTAGAAAAGTGGTAACTGACTTCAATAATTTAAGCAGAAGATTTACCTTTAAGAATTCAACAAAGCTATCAGACTTGTTGAGAGGATCCTCAATAATGTCTTTAAAACGGCCAGCGGCACGGTGGATGGCGGTTGGGAGGAAGAAGAAGACTGTGTAGTGCCAACACCCTTAGATAATAAAGGAGTAGAAAAAGGTGGTGTCTCCACAGTATTGTCATCATTGGTTTCATCATCATCATCATCGTTATCATCATCATTAACACCAGCAGCTTCATTGTCATTATTACACCAGCAATGGTTTCATTATGTTCTTCCTCTTGCAGAATCATTCCTAAAGGATAATGACACAAATGAGCATAATGACATGATATGTGCATTATTGAAATACATAAGTGTAAAACATACTTCTTTTCTTGGGTTGAGCAGCAATTTCAACCACTGGGCACTTGCCTGCAAGCTTTGAGCGCTTTGTAGACTTTTTCGCCCTAGGCGGACCAGGGGTAACTTCAATAATCTCAAGATCAGGTGATGGTTGTGCAACATCACCGCCTTCCCCCTCCGTGTTCCGTTACGGGCTCTTGATCAATTGTTCAAACTCTGCATCTTTGGCTTTCTCAGCCTCAACTTCTTTTGTGATTTTTTGTCGTTCAGACACAATCAAATTGTCCAAGCTGGCTTTCTCAAATGTTTTATAAACCCTCATCTCTCCTTCTGCATTAGACAAACACAAATACAAACAGAAAAGGTATATATAAGAATACATGTGATTTATGTTAATAGAATGACAACATAACATATTCATAAAGGAGCCTACCATGGCCTGTCCAGCGCAACACTGGCATATATCCAGAACACCAATTGTCACTCATATTGCAGAGGACCAGAATGACTTCATAATCAACATAGGTCCTTTGTGGAAGTTTCAGCATTTTCCAAGCTTCTATAGTTATTTTTTCTTCCTCAGATGTGTCAATAGCTTTACTTATCCCAATTTTTGTTTTGCCCCATTTACGGACACTTGCCCAAGCATCATGGATAATCCTCTCATTAAGAAAGACATAGGGTTCTTTCCAATTTTTTAAAGACGTTTCCTTATCACCAGTAAATGACTTCCCTGGATTGCAATCAAATGTGTACCAGCATTGACTCACTAATCGAGTCCTAAACAGCTCATGAAAAAATATTTACACTAGGTTCTCTATTGAGGCAATTGCAATACATTTCAAAAAGAATATTTTTTTTGTAAGCCAAGAGGGTGAATTTGGCAAAACCCTATCCCATAGTGGGCAAGCACTTCCTGTAGAAACACGAAGGGGGAATACGAAGATTTCCTATGGTAAGTTGTAAATTGTACAGAGTAATCATCTTTTTGGGAGGTTTATTGGCTCTATCACTTGAAGATGGAACTATTGGATTCAAGTGCCCAAGGTTTTTATACGCTACACACAGTTTATCTATCTCTACTTCCGTTATGCTTGATGGGATTGTATTTACATTGCGTGTGTCCTTCTGAGAAGATGTGCTGCTAGACTCGGCCATGGTAGTAGCAAAGAAAAAGCAATAGAAACAGAGGATAAATAAAATCGAGAACTAATCGTGCGAAAATAATTGTTATGAACCCTAGATGCCATTGCAGATGATCTTGAGAGAATTTAAGAAGTTTCGGAAAAGGGAAATTGAAATGGAGACGGGCTATTTATTGTCAAGTTAGTGGACGATGAAAGGACAAGATTGAACCACGTGTATGGACTAGATTCATTGGGTGTACATTTTGAAGTTCAAAAAATAAATCAAAATACAATTAAAGATATTTTTGGGGGAAAAGTCATCATTGGAAGTGTGACGTCAGGACAGAGTAACTGACAGCTACAGCAGTTTATGTCCCCGAGGAAAAATGCATCTTTTATTTTTTATAGTTTAATGACTTTATTTTTTACAAAAATAAAGACATTAAACTGGGGGGACTTAATGGTGTATCCTAGGGGATACACGCATAAAATCATCATTTTTGTATAAAAGAAAGATCAAAAAGCAAAAAAGATATCAATAATTGGCAGTTTTTGACATTTTCCATCCACCGCTCGCCAGGCCACCCAGCGTCATGCGTAAGCCCTGCAGGAAGCTTCTATACTTAAGCCCCTTGATTAGGCGTGTGAGCGGCACACAACCACGTCAGCCATGCCATAGTCGGTTCCGGATATTTCGCATAACTGAATTAATCAGCATTTAACACGTGTTTCCTGAGAATTTCGGACATTCTACGCCTATAAATAGACCCCTTAGGTCACCACATTTTACATCTGAACTTCAGTCAGAGAGAAGTACACTTTCTCTCTCACACAGTTCTTTCTCACTCTAAAACATTAATCGCTTAGCAACAGAACGCTAGACGGATCAATTCCAGATTGATCCAAAGACTGATTGAGGCCACCCCATGGATTTCTCATTCGTATTCCAGGTCTGCAGGGATTACTTCCTGAGGGTAAACATCAGTCGGCATCATGTCGCTCAACGCTAGGCTATTATTGTATTGTACTGGTACCTTTCACCCGCTATACGGAAAATAGTACCAACACCAGGCATGGCGGAAATTACACCGCCAACTTTTTTCTGACGCTGGTCTATTCCAAGAAGCGCTATGCCTGGACAAAATTTTACTCCAGCGTAAATTGCGCCAAGACTGACGTAGTTTACATCAACAGTCAAAATGACCTTATTTTGTGCTTTTTAACTACTTTTTGCACATGTATCTTAAAACTTTAACTTTCACAAAATCTTCATAAGATCATCATATTCTTATTGAATGTCTTACAATCGTCATCATATAGCCATAAAAGATCATGTAAATTATGGAACGATCATATCCCCACACTTCCCTTTATTTTTTCTCAATAAACACTTCATCTTTCATTTATTATCCTCAACACTTCAACTTCATATGTGTAATCTCTCAATCAAACATAGGAATACCAAATGTGAATAATGAACCAATAGAACAAGGGGTTGAAAAGTTGGTGTGCCATCCACAGCTATCTTCTTGTTCAAAACAACGACATTACTCCCAAATGCGCCGAATTATTCTTGTGATCTAAAGCAAGGTGTACAAATGAAAGAAGGATCGTAGTTAAAGTCCTACATGACTTGGTACGGGTTTCCCGTGTTCATGGATTTGGCCACAAGTAGCTCTCATGTTTTTATTTAGCCCTAAAAGGCTCTAATGTATACGGAATAACCGTTTTAAATTGACAATGTGTACATGAATCATTCAACAAGTTAAATGAGTATTTCAGACTGCGAAGTCAAGCTATCACGGCTACTCTAGTTATTACCCTGGATAGACTACCGGATTAACCTCACCAGGAGTTGGTTTCCATGATTATAGTCTCATGGGACTCTAACCGGGCGCCCTTGATGTGATATACCTATCGATCTAAATAAATGCGGGTTTCCCGCTCTTAATCAAGCCAAGTCTTCTCACAGTACCTAACATCACACTGATGTTGGTAGGAAAATAATGTAGGCTAGGAAGATACTACATTACGTCCAGATGTCATTTAAAATCCAATAGGTGATAATATCTATCTGTTAAATCATCCCGTAACGATTGAATAACATCAGGCTTAAAAGCTGATTAATCTTTATAGGAGATCATCCTTATGAGGATATGATAAATCTACTTACATTTTGTAGTGTCATGGTGCCTCACCAGTGTGCGAGGTAGATCTCCCTCATCGAGATAAGTCTAATCACAAGTCCCTGTTTGATGCTGAGGACAGTGTGATGCCCCGTACAAAATTAAGGTGTACGGATCATCAACAACAGGATCATTACAAGGTCAAACACTATATGATGTTTTAAAAGAAGTTTGCATTCATAAGAAAAGGTGATGTCTTAATCAACATCAAATGTTTTACAACGAAAGTATGCTTCTATGAATAGAAGCAATTAATAATAGTACGTGACCCAATGGTCGTTACGAATACATTGTTCAAAAGTAACATAGTTTGAATGCAAATTAAATGTTTCATGCGAAGACATCTCTAACAAGCGCAACGGGAGTCTACAAAGCATGGCAACTACAGCGGAAGCAATTAAACCTTAAGCACCTGAGAAAAACATGCTTAAAAATGTCAACACAAAGGTTGGTGAGCTATAGTTTAAGTATAACAGTAATGTAAGGTAGGCCACGAGATTTCAGTGTTTCAAAACAGTATGAAAAGTATATCTATAACCGTGGGCACTTGGTAACTAACTTAACGTAAATAACACCCCCTAAAAGTACACTTGGCGAGTGCGTAAGTTTACAAAGTATTAAACACCCGTTAAATGCTAGCGCTACTAGCCCGAGTGGGGATGTCAAACCTTATGGATCCATATCTAAGATTCGCGTTCGCCGGTTCAAAGACCAATGACTAAACATTACCGAGCTAAGGGGAAAGTTTATGCCGTTGTATAACCCACACATATATAAAGTTTAAGTACTCGTGCCTAGTATGTAAAACGTAAAATGCGCATGTATTCTCAGTTCCCAAAATAGTTAAAGTAAAAAGGGATGCTATAACTCACAGTGGAAAGTAGTAAAAGTCGATACGCGGGAATAGTAAGCAAGTGGTTGGTCCGAAAGGTCCTCAACCTAAGTTAAAAGTTACTAAGTCAGTAAATCGTTCCCAAAGGTTTAAAAGCATGTAAATTAGGTCTTAAGTACCATCATCATTCATCATTAAACAAAAATGTAAAGTAAGTTTCAATTAAGAATAGAGTTTGAAATAAAGGCTGAATTTGTTCAGTCGCCATGACCTCTATACAAACTAAAATGAGGTGAGACCAGTGGCCATGGCTCCGTATATGGTTTAAGTGCGAGTAGGTCAGAAATTTTAGTACAACGTTAAAAGGGTGTAGTGACTTTCGGATGGCCATAAATCCTAAACTGTAACTCGGATTAAGACGAGGTCTAAATGGAAAATCATCTAATCGAACCGAACTAGTTGGAAATCAACTTTTCCAGTAGCCCAAGTTATTGATCAGTTGCATAAATAGTAAGTAAGGTGCTCCGGTGGGTTCTTGGTGCTTGATGCTCATCACGGTTCTCATCCTTGATGCGTATAGCTTCAAGTGTACAACTCGTTGATGTGTTTGCATCATCTTTACCAAGTTTTAACCATCATAACACTAGTGTAAGTCTAAGATATGTAGCACAACTCAATTAAGGGTTGTAAGTAGTTTGATGAACTAAAGTTACATCAAGATCTTAGATCCGACACATACATGAGTTCTAATAGTAATATCAAGCTACAAACTTGAAAGTAAACTAAATAATCAAGATCTTAAGTTATAGAAAATAGATCTTAGCTAGATCTTAAAGATCCTAGACTAGAAAGTCTAGATCTAGTGTTTTTAAGTTAGATCCTTAGTTATAGAACTTGGATATTCACTTTAATGAAACTATAAGTTATGAAACTTAGATTTTCATCTTGTAAAATGTATGTAAGCTTGTAAGCTCTTATTTACAACAAAATTAGAAGACCATAAGTTAATAAACTTAGATCCAACATAAGTATATGAAGTTATAACTAGAAAGTTATACTTCCATGTTCTTGAACTTATAAAGTTAACTTTAGTTTCAAGAAATATGAGATCAAGATTAACTAGTAATACTTGACCAATTTAACAATATCACAACTTTAAATAAATAAAATGAAGAAATAAACTAAAATTAAAAGTATTAAGCTCATGTCTGTTTCATACTTGAGAAGATTCAAATCAAAGTTTGGATCTTAAGAAAATGAACTTCAAGTCTACAAAATATGAACACAAAGAAGATCATCAAGCTTATGAACTTTAGATCTTGAAAACATTTAAGTGTAGAACCATAAACTAACAAGTTTAGATTCTTGTTCTTGGTTCTTCATCAAACAAAAGATGGAAGTAACCAAGATTACATGAAGATACAATTTAGAAAACTTGATCTTTAACAACAACAAACAACAACAAGTAACTAAACAAGAAGAATGATGATGTTTATGTTTCGGTTTTTAAGAGAAAAAGAAGAAGAAAATAAAGTTTGTTTACTTACAAACTAGAGAGAAAAGCTTGGAGAAATGAAAGTGTAAGTAAGTGTGTGTGAAAAGTGAAGTAGAATGCTAGTAAATAAGTAACAAAAATTGAAAATAAAACTCCCCTTCACCCCTAGTTTGGCCAACGGTCAAGGAGCCAAAAGTGGCAAGCCAAAACTCAACTTTCCAATGTGGGAGAATGGTGAAAGCTTAGAATGGTATAAAGTTAAATATATGGGGAAGAGTTTCTAGCATGCTTGCACATTTTGTCTTCTAATTAATCTAATTAACCTTGCTTTTCCTTAATGATTCATTAGCTTAATGTTGGGCTCCTAATAGTCCATTAAGAAAAGTAGGGTGGGCTTCCAAGTCCAAGTATATAAGCCCAAGTACAAGTCCATGTAAGTATGCAACAAATTAAATAAATAAGCCCAAGTAATTAACTACTAACATTAGTTAATTAAAAATGATTAAAAATAATTAATCATGAATGTAAATAATATTCGAAATATTATTCGTGTAAAGTACGTGTATCACAAAGACGAGTCGAGACATGTAAAGTCGATTACGATAACAAGTAAATGTATAAAAATACATTTATTAAAACACAAGTATTAATAATAAATATTAATAAATATACGTTGGAAAATCCAGGATCATTACAGACAGTGGATTTCCAAGCGATGATAGAGATGAATTTTCAAGATTTTTCGTCAACCTACAGGTCTGGACTGTAATCTCTAACCTAAGTCAGCAAGAGCGTCGTTCGAAAGACTTGACTTCCATAAGGATGGAATAGATACATCCTATGTCGTAAGGTGTGTGGCGTACATTATCATTGTTAGGAGAAATAGTGCAAGCAAGTCAAAAATAAATCATCAAGTTAAGGGCCGAATTCTAACCAAAAACTTGTAACAATCCTTAACAGTGTACTTGAAACATTCTTTTCGCAAACATATAATAACAATTCATAACATCAATACTTGGCTTTTATTAAAATTTAATTTAAACATAAAAAAAATTTCGTATTCAAGAGAAGTTTAAACTACAATGTTTTACTTAATTTTAGTTCCAAGCCAAGTGTGATTAACCCCAAAAATTTTAATCCCCTCAAGAAATCTTCATAAGCGGCGCCAAAATTTGATAAGTGTCGAAGTATCCGTAAAAAATGACTTAATTACCTTAATCTAGTTAGGGTAAAAAAAAAAAAAAAGGTTCGTTCCACGGGTGATTGTGATCAAAAGCAAGCAATTCTCAGAAAATGGTTTTGATTAAATAAAGTAAGTTTACTAAAATAGATTAAAATGATTACAACTAATCAAGAATTAAAATTTATCAATTTAAGCAAAGAGCATAAACAAAGGAATAAAAACTAAGAGTTGTTATTAATGGATTAAAAGTCTTTATCCCTTCACAATCTCAATTAAACATGCATTCATTCGAACAAGTATTATGCTATCAAGCATCATATAAAACTCATAGACAAGAATTCTTAAATTCACTAATGCAATTATCTTAGTTACAATTATGAAATTTAGACACTTGTCTTTATCCTTAATCTGGTTAACACTAAGTTGGATCAAACACAATATGTTAAATCACAATAATAGTCTTGGAATAATCAACAATCAATAAACTTGCTTTAATTAAAACTTAATCAATTTACAAAGATCGTAATTCAAAAAACATAATCATTATAATATTTTAAATCACATAAACTTTAAATGAAATAAGCATACATTAATTGTTCATGGAAGGAATAAAGTAAAAGAGACTAGTCACGCATGTTGGTAATGATGAACATAATGTTTGATGAATGAATAATGAAGAATGAGCCTTTAATCCTTGAAGCAATAAGTGATTTTGATGTTTATGTTGCCATTTATTGCTCAAAAACTAAGGTAGAAGGTCTGCAAATTCATGGCTTAGGGTTTAATTTATATAGAAAATAAGTATCTTGGTCCGTAAGTCAAAATCCCTTAAAATTCGACCTTCCTATTGCATGCTGATATGACACTGTCATAATTTATGCCATGCGTGGCTTAAATTATGCCACCAACTTTTTTAGGCGCTGGTCTACGCCAAGAAGTGCCCTGTCTGGACAAAATTTAACCCGACGTAAATTACACCAACGTAATTTATGCCCACACTCAAAATGACCTTATTTTGTGTTCTTTAACTACTTTTCGCGCTTGTATTTTGAAATTTTAACTTTCATAAAAACCTTATAGCATTCGGCAATCATAGGTAATATTCCTTATGCAAAATCTATGCATGATCAATTGGTGCTTTCATTCAGTGCGGAATTAATTCTAGCATTTTGATATTTTTATTAATCATCAATAAATTATAAGTTCCATTTCACGAATTATAAGGCTAAATTTATTTGTTATTAATTGGAAAATTTCTGATTTTTTCTTAATAGGTAATCGATGGCTTCAACAGGACCATCAATGTTCGAATCAATTAGCTCGGAACTAGCAAGTTCGGGATAGTTAGGCTCAGGTCTTAACAATGAGCAGTAGCCCAAGTATGACATGGATTTCTCGAATGAAATTTCCCTTTCGAGAGAGCAAACTCAAGCTCCGCCTGGATCAACGTGCCTGGTTAATTCGCTCCTAGATACATGACACTATTTGCGGATGACATGACACCACTTCCAGGTAGAAACTCTCCTATAAATTCAAGGGTCTTAGGATTTCATTGCCCCCATGACATCTGACCCAAGGGTTAGCTTGGTCGGTCCTATGTTGAAGTTTCTAGTCCCAATGTAGTGTACTGCAGCCAAATGCCAATATATTCTACAATAGTTGCACTTTCTACTCATAGAGCTCCTGGTTTTTAGCAGCAACATTCCATGTTTACACCACAACAAACTTCGCAATCATAGTTTTTATGCCTGCGAGCGCATAAATGATGCCAATTCCTGTTGGGCCCAACCTTAAACTCAACAACAAAAGTTTGAACAGTCAAGGAGTCTCCTCGCAGCCTATTTGCAATATTCTTGATTAACGCAGTCTGTTTCCCACTATCAAATGTCTATGGCGTAGGTCTAACCACCTACTTATTTTGCGACATCGATATTTCCTTCTTTTCCTGGAAGGCAGCCATGGCCGTATGTGTAACAACCCGACTTCAAATCACCAAAAACGTGTACAATTTTTTTTTCGGGTGCAGCACATCTGGACGGCGTCCAGATATCTAGACGGCGTCCAACAATGAAGGGTGGGACGGCGTCCAAATGGCCTTCCAGCTTCTGTCCCTGGGTCCAACTTACACGATCGGAAATCCCGCTTCCCGACACTTTTAAACGAAAACCTTTTTACAACATATCACAATATAATAAACTAAGAGGTTTTCATCATCAAAACAAGTTTTACATCACTGGGCCCACATCGGCCCGAATTACGCATTTCGTTCAAAAATACAAGTTTCGACCATACTAGTTTAATTTCCAAACGACACTAGAGCATGGTGTTTGGGGTTAAACTACCCAAATCTTGGCCGAACTTCCAAAAGCTACCCAAAAGCATCCCCTATCAAAATAAGCGGGAGTCCACTAATCCAACCGAATACATTTTCCTTTATCCGCGCCAGAGCCTAAAAAGGTAACATTATACTGTCCACGAGCTAGCAATTCGACAATCATGCATCACTTACTTACATATATAACTTACTTACATGCATCACTTACACAATACCGTCCACGAGCTAGCAATTTGACAATCATGCAAAACATTATGCATATACCAATAACCGAAATTCACAATGAGCTAGCAATACCAATAGCATATAGTTCATAATTAAATATGCCGATACAAAATTCATACAACCATGGTTAACTAATCGAACAAGGGAACGGTACTTAAAAGACCGTCGGAGTTCATAACATCCATTAGTGTTGCTTAAACACCGCGTAATCACTAATCCCCCGGGTGATGTCTTGAACAACGCGACTCACTCACCCCCATGACAATGTGGCGTCTTGAACAACGCGACGAATCTACATGTCAATCAAAACAATGAGTGGTGCCTTAAACACCGCGGCATCCACTCCCATGACAATGTGGTGCCTTGAACACCGCGACATCCACATGTCAATCAAAAACAATGAGTAGTGTCTTAAACACCGCGACAATACTACTCGTTACTTAGAATGTGGTGTCTTGAACAACGCGACAATGCCACATTCATACAACATAAATAAATACATTATATGTGGACACGCATAATTATTCCACTCAACATAAATAAACAACGCGACAGTGTCTTAAACACCGCGACATAAATAAATACCTTAACGATTCGATGATGGTTTTATACTTCCATAAACTTCAAAGCAAAGTACCTAATATAATAAATACTTCAATCAACACACAATCTAGTTGGACTAAATACCAACAATTCACTTATGTGTATTTAGTGACTTAAATGAATTAAATGCCCCATTTCACCAAAAACCGCCCCTTAAGGGTCAAGACCATCATTAATCACTTAAAAGCTAGTGATTAAGGTCCAACAACACTAACTATTACACCATTAGGGTATTTCACACCCACATTTCCTAACTAGGTCAACCATTAGCCCTTTGACTAATTTAAAGTCAACATACCTATTTCGGGTCATCCACTAACCCAAATGACACCCACTAACATTAACTACAAGTGTGCTAACGATTTACTAGGCCTGTAAGACCCATTTACATACTTTAACTTTTCAAAACCCTAGGTTAGTCATCTTTGAGTCTTCATGACCCAAACTTACCCAAACACCCCCAAATCACTAGCAAATGGGTTTTAATGTTCATCACTAGCCCAAACCCTAACCCTTAAATAATTTAAATTAAGGAAATCAAGTTTAAGACTTACCACCACAATCAAAACGTAGCTAGTGAGGTGATGAACAACTTCAATGCTCGAGCTCTAACCCGAAACAAGCTTCTTCTTCCTTAGATGGAGCTTTCTCACTCTAAAACTTTCCTCTCTCTCTCTAAACTTGAAGTGGAAGGATGAGGTGGTTGATAATGGAGTGAATGAGGCTCCACCAACTGATCTAAGGCCTTAAATTCGTTCCCCAAGTGAATTTACCAAAATACCCACTTAAAATATCTAAAAACAAGGCAGCTGGCCTGCTAGCTAATCTGGACGGCGTCCAGCCCTTCAAAATGGGACGGCGTCCCACCAATTTGGACAGCGTCCAAAGCACCTGGGAAAACAGGATCTTACAACTCTCCCCCACTTGAACCGGATTGCGACCTCGCAATCCAAGCCACATGACAAGTAGGAAGATACACAAGAACAAACTCTTCGGGTTCCCAAGTAAACTCGGAACCTTTACTACGAAGCCATTGAACTTTAAAAGTCCTAACCACTTTATTTTGGCCTTCTCGTCGAGTATAGCAATCGGCTCCTCAACATACTCCAACTTATTATTTTGCTCAATCTTGTCTAATGGTACCCATGATGAATCATCCACAAGACACTTACGGAGATGGGAAACATAGAATGTATTATGGGCCAATAAATCGAGGAGCTAACTTTCCAGGATAAAATCCATGGTAATGTGCTCCCATTTCCACTTCGGGATTTCTAACGGTTGTAACTTACCATACGGCTTTTGGTGTTCGGCTTTAACTTGCAAACACGTGACGCATTGCTCAACATACTTAACAACATCACGTTTCATGCCCGGCCACCAATACTCCTTCCTTAAATCAAGATACATTTTTGTTGCGCCCGGATGAATGAAATACTTTGACTTATGTGCTTCATCAAGTAGCACTCATCGATAATCCCCCATCTTAGGCACCCAGGCTCTTCCTTGAAAAGACAACAAACCACGCGAGCCCATAGTAATGAACTCCGATTGCCCCACTATTCGTTCCGCATGCTTGTTGTGAACGTAAGCCTCTATTTGAATCACACCAAGTTTTTTAAGAAAATCGTTAGTAATAATCATACGTAACAATCCCAATCGTAACGCCGGGTGATGACTCTTTCGACTTAACGCATCTGCGACCACATTCGCCTTGCCCGGATGATAAAGTATTTCACAATCATAATCTTTTACCACATCCATCCACCTACGTTGACGATAATTCAAATCTCGTTGGTTAAAGAGTTGTTTCAAACTCTTATGATCCGAATAAATCGTACTCTTGACACCATACAAGTAATGGCGCCAAATTTCAATGCATGCACAACAGCCGCCAACTCAAGTTCATGAGTCGGATATCTCATCTCGTGTTCCTTTTATTGTCGAGTGGCGTAAGCGATGACTTTACCTCTTTGCATTAGAACACACCCGAGCCCATTTAGCGAAGCATCATAATAAACCGTCATGTCTTCCGCACCTTCCGGCAACACCAACACCGGAGCTTGACACAACTTTTCTTTTAACAATTCAAAAGCAATTTCTTGCTCGTTCTCCCAAATGAACCTCGCGTTCTTCCTCATCAATTTCGTCAACAAAGAAGCAATCTTAGAAAAGTCTTGGATAAACTGACGATAATAACCGACCAATCCGAGAAAACTTCGGATTTCCGTAGGCGTAGTCGGTCGTCTCCAACTCTTCACCGTCTCTATCTTCCCCGGATCTACTTGAATACCATCTTTGTTCACAATGTGACCAAGGAATTGAACTTCCCTTAGCCAAAATTCACATTTGGAGAATTTAGCATACAACTTCTCCTTCCGCAACGTCTTTAACACACTCTCCAAATGATGTTCATGTTCCTTCATACTCTTCGAATAGACAAGTATGTCGTCAATGAACACAATTACCGACTTGTCCAACATAAGTTGTCACACTCGGTTCATAAGATCCATGAATGCCGCCGGTGCATTCGTAAGACCAAAAGGCATTACCACGAATTCAAAATGCCCATAACGCGTTCGAAAAGCCGTTTTCTCAATGTCTTCCTCACGGACCCGCATTTGGTGATAGCCAGACCGTAGGTCGATTTTAGAGAAATACGTTGCACCTTGGAGTTGGTCAAACAAATCGTCAATCCGAGGCAATGAATAACGATTCTTGATCGTCACTTTGTTCAACTCCCGATAATCGATGCACATCCGCATACTACCATCCTTTTTCTTCACGAATAAAACCGGAGCGCCCCATGGCGAAGCACTCGGTCGAATGAAACCCTTCTCAAGCAACTCTTGGGTTTGATTTAATAATTCTTGCATTTCCATTGGCGCTAAACGATAAGGAGTTTTAGAAATGGGGGTAGCTCCCGGAACCAACTCAATGCGAAATTCCACTTGTGTTTCCTCCGGAACACCCGGTAACTCGTCCGAAAACGTCTTCGAATTCACTAACCACCGGAATTTCACGAATGGGTGGTGGCTCATCATGAGTATCAACAACATGGGCAAGAAAAGCCATGCCACCACTAACAAGGAAACGACGTGCCCGTGCAAAAGTGCATATCGGTACAAGTCTTCTACGCTTATCACCGTGAATAATTAACTCTCCCCTACTTGGGGTCTTCACACGAATAATTTTTTCATGGCATGCAATATCGGCTCTATTATGATCGAGCCAATCCATACCAACAATGATATCAAAATCACCCAAAGTCATCGGGATAAGATCAATCTTAAAGTTTTCGGCACCAAAAACGACATCACAATTTTTACACACATCAACCACTAGCACCGTCTTGCCGTCCGCTATTTCGACTTCTACCGGACGACTTAGCTAACGGTCTATAAGTCTAGGCACAAATTTTAGAGACACAAATGACAAATTTGCACCGCTATCAAATAGAATCCTTGCCGGATTAGAGTTAACCATAAAAGTACCTGAGACAACTTCGTTGGATTGCTTGGCCTCATCATTGGTCATCAAGTAATTGTGACCCCTAGCTGTACCCGCCGCCTTTTCAAGCCGCTTGACATTATCATTTCGCAACTCGGGACATTCTGGCCTCTTGTGCCCTTCTTTACCACAATTATAACAAGTGACTTTGGTTGTAGAAGATGGGTTGGTGCAATCACGAGCCATATGCCCCTTTCATCCACAATTGTGACAAGAATAACGGAATTCTCCGGGAACACTCTTCTTCACACTATTAGCACTTTCGGAACCCTTCTTACTCTTTTTGTTTGAAAAGTTCGAATGGCTCGAACCTTCAATCTTTCTCTTGTCGAACGTAAAGCCACCTTTTCTCAACACAAGCGCCTCAAACCCTTTGGCCATATTGAACAACTCATTAAAGCTCTTCACTACATTCACACTTATCTTCTCTTGATAACTATCATTCAAGATTCGATAGAAATCCTCTTTCAACATTTTATCATTCCCGACATACTCCGGGAAAAATTGGGTCTTGGACAAAAACACGGATTTGAGAGTGTTCAAATCCATTGACCCTTGCCTCAAGGAACGTAACTCGTCCTTAAGCCTAGTAAGATCGGCCGAAGTTCGGTATTCTTCGAAAAATTCGGACTTGAATTCATCCCAAGTGAATTCCATGCATTGCTCTTCACCATAAACTTGGAGCTTTGCGTCCCACCACAACTTAGCATCGCCCCTCAACATACTACCCCCGTACCTTGTCTTCTTATTGAGAGGACATTCACAAGTACGGAAGGCCCTCTCCATATTGGAGATCCAACGGGCACTCTTAAGAGGGTCTCGTTCACCTTCAAAGGTGGGAGGTTGAGAATCCTTGAAATTCTTATAGAAAAAGTCCCGTCTTCCCGCATTATCTTCATGAAGAACAACCTTAACTTGCTCCTTTACTACATTGACTAGTTGTTCGTCAATCGTATCAAGAAACATTTTCTTAACATCCTCGAGGAACTCCGCCTTTTGACGTTTAAAGATGGCCTCAACTTTGGCCGTGAACTCAACGTCCTCACTCGTACTTCCGTCATTGGTGTCGTGTCCATTTCTCATCTTCATTCTATAAAATGGAAAAGATTAAACAACAAAACGAAAGGACTTAACACATATGTATATACATATACACCACACTACCCCATCTTGCTCAACAATCGTCGTACATCGCTTGTTTGACACGATTTGAACCCGTAACAATGGTAGCTAATCATTGTTACTAGAGCACGCCGCATTAACTCGCTAGTACAACGTCCATCTCGCTTGATGATTGCTAATACAACACAAAAACAATTCCCGCAAGGTTAGTTCACATAAACCTAAGCACTAACAATTTCCGATTCGACCCAAAGTCTTACAAGTCCCACATAAAGCGTACACACAATAAAGTCTTAATCTAGACACCTATCTCAAGTCACCTAAATCCCTTGGACCATGCTCTGATACCACTTGTAATAACCTGACTTCAAATCACCAAAAATGTGTACAAATTTTTTTTTCTGGTGCAGCACATCTGGACGGCGTCCAGATATCTGGACGACGTCCAGTAATGAAGGGTGAGATGGCGTCCAGCAGATCTGGACGACGTCCAAATGGCCTTCCAGTTGCGGTCCCCGGGTCCAACTTACACGAGTGGAAATCCCGCTTCCCGACACTTTTAAACGAAAACCTATTTACAACATATCACAATATAATAAACTAAGAGGTTTTCATCATCAAAACAAGTTTTACATCACCGGGCCCACATCGGCATGAATTACGCGTTTCGTTCAAAAATACAAGTTTCGACCATACTAGTTTAATTTCCCAACGACACTAGAGCATGGTGTTTGGGGTTAAACTACCCAAATCTTGGCCAAACTTCCAAAAGCTACCCAAAAGCATCCCCTATCAAAATAAGCGGGAGTCCACTAATCCAAACGAATACCTTTTCCTTTGTCCGCGCCATAGCCTAAAAGGTAAACAACGAGAGGGTAAGCTAAAGCTTAGTGAGTGCAACAATTATACATATACATATATAACCTACTTACATGCATCACTTACACAATACCATCCACGAGCTAGCAATTCGACAATCATGCAAAACGTTATGCATATACCAATAACCGAAATTCACAATGAGCTAGCAATACCAATAGCATATAGTTCATAATTAAATATGCCGATACAAAATTCATACAACCATGGTTAACCAATCGAACAAGGGAACGGTACTTAAAAGACCGTCGGAGTTCATAACATCCATTAGTGTTACTTAAACACCGCGTAATCACTAATCCCCCGGGTGATGTCTTGAACAACGCGACTCACTCATCCCCATGACAATGTGGCATCTTGAACAACGCGACGAATCCACATGTCAATCAAAACAATGAGTGGTGCCTTGAACACCGCGGCATCCACTCCCATGACAATGTGGTGCCTTGAACACCGCGGCATCCACATGTCAGTAAAAAACAATGAGTAGTGTCTTAAACACCGCGACAATACTACTCGTTACTTAGAATGTAGTGTCTTGAACAACGCGACAATGCCACATTCATACAACACAAATAAATACATTATATGCGGACACGCATAATTATTCCACTCACCTTAACAATTCAATGATGGTTTTATACTTCCGCAAACTTGAAAGCAAAGTACCTAATATAATAAATACTTCAATCAACACACAATCTATTTGGACTAAATACCAACAATACACTTATGTGCATTTAGTGACTTAAATACATTAAATGCCCCATTTCACCAAAACCGCCCCTTAAGGGTCAAGACCATCATTAATAACTTAAAAGCTAGTGATTAAGGTCCAATAACACTAACTATTACACCATTAGGGTATTTCACACCCACATTTCCCAACTAGGTCAATCATTAGCCCTTTGACTAATTTAAAGTCAACATACCCATTTCGGGTTATCCACTAACCCAAATGACACCCACTAACATTAACTACAAGTGTGCTAGCGATTTACTAGGCCTGTAAGACCCATTTACATACTTTAACTTTTCAAAACCCTAGGTTAGTCATCTTTGAGTCTTCATGACCCAAACTTACCCAAAAACCCCCAAATCACTAGCAAATGGGTTTTAATGTTCATCACTAGCCCAAACCCTAACCCTTAAACAATTTAAACTAAGGAAATCAAGTTTAGGACTTACCACCACAATCACAACGTAGCTAGTGAGGAGATGAACAACTTTAATGCTCGAGCTCTAACCCGAAACAAGCTTTTTCTTCCTTAGATGGAGATTTCTCGCTCTAAAACTTTCCTCTCTCTCTCTCTCTCTCTAAACTTGAAGTGGAAGGATGAGGTGGTTGATAATGGAGTGAATGAGGCTCCACCAACTGATCTAAGGACTTAAATTCGTTCCCCAAGTGAATTTACCAAAATACCCACTTAAAATATCTAAAAACAAGGCAGCTGGCCTGCCAGCTAATCTGGACGGCGTCCAGCCCTTCCCAATGGGACGGCGTCCCACCAATTTGGACGGTGTCCAAAGCACCTGGAAAAACAGGATCTTACAACTCTCCTCCACTTGAACCGGATTGCGACCTCGTAATCCAAGCCGCATGACAAGCAGGAAGATACACAAGAACAAACTCTTCGGGCTCCCAAGTAAACTCGAAACCTTTACTATGACGCCATTGAACTTTAAAAGTCCTAACCACTTTATTTCTCAATCTTTTGACCTTCTCGTCGAGTATAACAATCGGCTCCTCAATATACTCCAACTTATTATTTAGCTCAATCTCGTCTAATGGTACTCATGATGAATCATCCGCAAGACACTTACGGAGATGGAAAACATGGAGTGTATTATGGATCCCCGCAAGTTCTTCGGGTAATTCCAAACGATACGCAACTTCGTCAACCCGAGCTAAAACTTTAAATGGGCCAATAAACCGAGGAGCTAACTTTCCCCATTTTTGAAACCGAATAATACCTTTCCATGGCGAAACCTTAAGCATCACTATGTCACCTTCTTGGAATTTGATTATTCGCCTACATTTGTCGGCATACGACTTTTGTCTATCTTGAGCCTTTTTCAAATGAGCCCGAATCATATCAATCTTGCTATTTGTCTCTAAAACCAAATCGGTACTCCAAATTTCTCTTTGACCAACTTCACCCCAACAAATCGGAATTCGGCACCTCCACCCATAAAGCATCTCATAAGGTGGCATCCCGATACTAGTATGATAACTATTATTGTACGAGAATTTCACCAAAGGTAAGTGCTCATCCCAACTACCATCGAAATCAATAATACACGCCGGTAACATATCCTCTAATGTTTGATTCGTACGTTCAGTTTGACCGTCCGTTTGAGGATGATACGCCGTGCTCAATTTTAATTGTGTACCCATAACTTTTCCCAAAACCGAGATGTAAAATGGGTATCTCGATCCAAAATAATAGATATAGGAACCCCATGTCGAGCGACTACTTCCTTGATAAACAATTTAGCCAAGGTCTCCGACGATATCGCTTCCTGAATGGGAAGAAACAAAGCACTTTTTGTCAATCGGTCAACTATCACCCAAATTGAATCAAATTGGGTTCTCGCTGTCTTTGGTAACTTTGTGATAAAATCCATGGTAATGTGCTCCCATTTCCACTTCGGGATTTCTAACGGTTGTAACTTACCATACGGCTTTTGGTGTTCAGCTTTAACTTACAAACACGTGACGCATTGCTCAACATACTTAACAACATCACGTTTCATGCCCGGCCACCAATACTCCTTCCTTAAATCAAGATACATTTTTGTTGCGCCCGGATGAATGGAATACTTTGACTTATGTGCTTCATCAAGTAGCACTCGTCGATAATCCCCTATCTTAGACACCCAGGCTCTTCCTTGAAAAGACAACAAACTACGCGAGCCCATAGTAATGAACTCTGATTGCGTCACTATTCGTTCCGCATGCTTGTTGTGAACGTAAGCCTCTATTTGAATCACACCAAGTTTTTTTAAGAAAATCGTTAGTAATAATCGTACGTAACAATCCCAATCGTAACGCCGGGTGATGACTCTTTCGACTTAACGCATCCGCGACCACATTCGCCTTGCCCGGATGATAAAGTATTTCACAATCATAATCTTTTACCACATCCATATTGACGATAATTCAAATCTCGTTGGTTAAAGAGATGTTTCAAACTCTTATGATTCGAATAAATCGTACTCTTGACACCATACAAGTAATGGCGCCAAATTTCAATGCATGCACAACCGCCGCCAACTCAAGATCATGAGTCGGATATCTCGTCTCGTGTTCCTTTAATTGTTGAGAGGCGTAGGCGATGACTTTACCTCTTTGCATTAGAACACACCCGAGCCCATTTAGCGAAGCATCACAATAAACCGTCATGTCTTCCGCACCTTCTGGCAACACCAACACCGGAGCTTGACACAACTTTTCTTTTAACAATTGAAAAGCAATTTATTGCTCGTTCTCCCAAATAAAACTCGCGGTCTTCCTCGTCAATTTCGTCAACGAAGAAGCGATCTTAGAAAAGTCTTGGATAAACCGACGATAATAACCGGCCATTCCGAGAAAACTTCAGATTTCCATAGGCGTAGTCGGTCGTCTCCAACTCTTCACCGTCTCTATCTTCCCCGGATCTACTTGAATACCATCTTTGTTCACAATGTGACCAAGGAATTGAACTTCCCTTAGCTAAAATTCACATTTGGAGAATTTAGCATACAACTTCTCCTTCCGCAACGTCTTTAACACACTCCGTAAATGATGTTCATGTTCCTTCATACTCTTCGAATAGACAAGTATGTCGTCAATGAACACCATTACCGACTTGTCCAACATAGGTTGGCACACTCGGTTCATAAGATCCATGTATGCCGCTGGTGCATTCGTAAGACCAAAAGGCATTACCACGAATTCAAAATGCCCATAACGCGTTCGAAAAGCCGTTTTCTCAATGTCTTTCTCACGGACCCGCATTTGGTGATAGCCAGACCGTAGGTCGATTTTAGAGAAATACGTTGCACCTTGGAGTTGGTCAAACAAATTATCAATCCGAGGCAATGGATAACGATTCTTGATTGTCACTTTGTTCAACTCCCGATAATCGATGCACATCTGCATACTACCATCCTTTTTCTTCACGAATAAAACCGGAGCGCCCCATGGTGAAGCACTCGGTCGAATGAAACCCTTCTCAAGCAACTCTTGGGTTTGATTTAACAACTCTTGCATTTTCATTGGCGCTAAACGATAAGGAGTTTTAGCAATGGGGGTAGCTCCCGGAACCAACTCAATGCGAAATTCCACTTGTCTTTCCTCCGGAGCACCCGGTAACTCATCCGGAAAAACGTCTTCGAATTTACTAACCACCGGAATTTCACGAATGGGTGGTGGCTCATCACGAGTATCAACAACATGGGCAAGAAAAGCCATGCCACCACTAATAAGGAAACAACGTGCCCGTGCAAAAGTGCATATCGGCACAAGTCTTCTACGCTTATCACCGTGAATAATTAACTCTCCCCCACTTGGGGTCTTCACACGAATAAATTTTTTATGGCATGCAATATCGGCTCTATTATGATCGAGCCAATCCATACCAACAACGATATCAAAATCACCCAAAGTCATCGGGATAAGATCAATCTTAAAGTTTTCGGCACCAAAAACGACATCACAATTTTTACATACATCAACCACTAGCACCGTCTTGCCGTCCGCTATTTCGACTTCTACCGGACGACTTAGCTTAGCTAACGGTCTATTAAGTCTAGGCACAAATTTTGGAGACATAAACGACAATTTTGCACCGCTATCAAATAGAATCCTTGCCGGATTAGAGTTAACCATAAAAGTACCTGAGACAACTTCGTTGGATTGCTTGGCCTCATCATTGGTCATCAAGTAATTGCGACCCCTAACCGTACCCGCCGCCTTTTCAAGCCGCTTGACATTATCATTTCACAACTCGGGACATTCCGACCTCTTGTGCCCTTCTTTACCACAATTATAACAAGTGACTTTGGTTGTAGAAGATGGGTTGGTGCAATCACGGGCCATATGCCCCTTTCGTCTACAATTGTGACAAGAATAACGAAATTCTCCGGGAACACTCTTCTTCACACTATTAGCACTTTCGGAACCCTTCTTACTCTTTTTGTTTGAAAAGTTCGAATGGCTCGAACCTTCAATCTTTCTCTTGTCGAACGTAAAGCCACCTTTTCTCAACACAAGCGCCTCAAACCCTTTGGCCATATTGAACAACTCATTAAAGCTCTTCACTACATTCACACTTATCTTCTCTTGATAACTATCATTCAAGATTCGATAGAAATCCTCTTTCAATATTTTATCATTCCCGACATACTCCTGGCAAAATTGGGTCTTGGACAAAAACACGGATTTGAGAGTGTTCAAATCCATCGACCCTTGCCTCAAGGAACGTAAGTTGTCCTTAAGCCTAGTAAGATCGGCCGAAGTTCGGTATTCTTCGAAAAATTCGGACTTGAATTCATCTCAAGTGAATTCAATGCATTGCTCTTCACCATAAACTTGGAGCTTTGAGTCCCACCACAACTTAGCATCGCCCCTTAACATACTAGACCCGTACCTTGTCTTCTTATCGAGAGGACATTCACAAGTACAGAAGGCCCCCTCCATATCGGAGATCCAACGGGCACTCTTAAGAGAGTCTCGTTCACCTTCAAAGGTGGGAGGTTGAGAATCCTTGAAGTTCTTATAGAAAAAGTCCCGTCTTCCCGCATTATCTTCGTGAAGAACGACCTTAACTTGCTCCTTTACTACATTGACTAGTTGCTCGTCAATCATATCAAGAAACATTTTCTTAACATCCTCGAGGAACTCCGCCTTTTGACGTTTAAAGATGGCCTCAACTTTGGCCGTGAACTCAACGTCCTCACTCGTACTTCTGTCATTGGTGTCGTGTCCATTTCTCATCTTCATTACATAAAACGGAAAAGATAAAACAAAAAAATGAAAGGACTTAACACATATGTATATACATATACACCACACTATCCCATCCTGCTCAACAATCGTCGTACATCGCTTGTTTGACACGATTTGAACCCGTAACAATGGTAGCTAATCATTGTTACGCGAGTACGCCGCATTAACTTGCTAGTACAATGTCCATCTCGCTTGATGATTGCTAATACAACACAAAAACAATTCGCGCAAGGTTAATTCATATAAACCTAAGCACTAACAATTTTCGATTCGACCCAAAGTCCTACAATTCCCGCATAAAGCGTACACACAATAAAGTCTAAGTCTAGACACCTATCTCAAGTCACCTAAATCCCTTAGACCATGCTCTGATATCACTTGTAACAACCTTTCGAGTTGCCTACTACTTTCGTTAAGTTTCTACCGCACATATTATCGTACCCATTTCCTAATGCGACAAAAATACCACACACGCTGGGGACCTGTATTGGTTTGTCTGACTAAGTTGATTTTCTTCAAAGATTTGAGGGGACTATACGCACTCAAATACTGCACACCCTAGGTAGCTATAATGGTCTGTCTGCAACTTACGCAGAAGCGCTTAAAGCATGTCATGACTACACGCACAATTATGAAGATAATGAAGTTTCGAATACAGGTGGTTGTAATGACAAGAGAGAAGATGATAACGATCGTTCCCAGGATCATCACTGCAAAATTTACTCAAAGAACGGATACTCCAGTAGAGGGCGTATTCAAAACGACAAAGGATGACAAAGCGGTGCTGGTTATCTCCAAAAAGAACAGCGTGGGATAACTAACCAGAATTACGCATTGATTAAAAGTTTGTCAAAACTCCAAAGGAAATCCTGGCTACCGAGAAAGTTTGTGCAACCTTTGTGGTTCTAAATCCTCTGTCAGAATTCAGGAAAAAGGATAAAACAAAGTACTGTGATTTCCATGCTTACTAGGGTCACAATACGAACAAGTGCAAAAATATAATGGAATGCATTTTAGAAGTTCTACTAGCAGATTATCTTAAGCCTACGAAAAAAGACAACTGAAACTCTAGCACGTTAAAACAAGCACATGGTAAAAACATACGCATGGAAAAAGAAGGCGGACAAAGGGAGAAGCCCAGACTTGACTATTAATATGGTGGAAATCGAGGAATGAGAGCTAACACATGTATCATTTCTAGTCGGCCCATAAACATCAGGTGCAGCATTCCTATATGCGGAATATAAGTAAAACATATGCATGTCGATACTAGAAGTGGTGAGGACATTTTTTTTAACACGGTTTTCATTTCTCTCCGGAAAAAGTCAAGGCACAACTCCGAAAGCCGGATATTACTTTGTAAGGATTCTCTGGCATGCTCATGGCCATTAGGGTGCATAGAGTTGGAAGTAGAAATCACGGATGATAATAATCCACATCTGACATGCGCAAAGTTGTTAAACTTTTAAATAGTATGCTCAACATCGAGGTATAATGCGTTGTTAGGATGCTCTTTCTTGCTAATAATGCCTAAATTATACAGATTTTTATAAACATTTTAACTCATTATCCTGGTATTTTATCATCACTTTTAAGTATATTCTTATCTATTTGGTGATAATTCGTGTAAAAAGGTATCTGATGTTTTGGTTCAGAAAATGTGTTAAAACAGGACAAAACAGGAAAAATCAGAAAAAACAACCAGAGCCGTCGGCTAAGAATGAAAGAAGCTGTAACATCGTACTTTTTTTTAAATACACAGCTTAATATCATTTATCAAATAGGGTATAAGGTTCTTCAGTGTGTCAAACATAACCAAAGTTCGACTATCTTCTCCTGTCCCTAGCATGCAAAACAAAATAACATGTAGGGGAGAAAGGGGATTTAGCACAACACTAAGTGAATGAGATATCACAACAGATATTACTATAAAGTACCAATCCTAGCTTTTAGGGATCATGTATCTGGTCACGGGAATGTGAACATAGCGTTACACAGCTATCGCATAATATAGCATTACACATCTATAAGTATAGAGCTAGGCAATGATTCATCTAACAGAGCAGCAATAGCATCAATAAGCTATTCATTAAAGGCACCAAAGGCACTACGCTAACATAGCCTTACATAGCTATACAATAAGGTATCAATAGCTCTACACAGTTATTCATTAATGGTATCAATAGCCCTACACAGCTATTTACTCTCATAGCACTAATGACTACACATAGCACTAACGGCTATAAATACAAGTGGATCGTTGACCCTGCTAGGTCTACAAGTAGTCTCAAGATAGAGCTGTACCGATAGCCCTCGTTATTGTCACACAGTATACCTATCCTGACGTTTACATACGGTAATTGCAATATACTGTCAATACAATAACCAATGAGCCCAACTGATAACTCCAATAATATACATGATTTTATACACATTTTAAGGAGTTATCTTTGTATTTTAAAGACAAATAGAATACTTAAACACACAAAAATGGGTAAAAACGGGAAAAAGGTATTTTTAATATTTTGCTTGAGATATGCATTATACAGGATCAAAAAACAGATAGAAGTTGCAGAAAAGGCTATGAAGCCGCCGGCATGAAACAATGAAAGCCTCTGGCTTGGTGTTAAAGTGAAGAAATTCGATAATATTCCAGAAAAGAGCAAAAAATTGAAGAATTTGGAAAAGCATAACAAGCCTCCGGCTTAAGAAATAAAGCCACCGGCCAGATCAACTTAAGCAGCCGGCTCCCCATCCAAAGCCGCCGGCTACAGAGCCGTTTATGGAACCAACTTGGCGACCAAGTAATTCGTTTAAAGCTGCAGAATCAGTATATTGGCCATAATTTACTAATACGATCTCCAATTAAGGCGTTCCAGGTGTCCAGACGTCCGTATGGCATAGCTCTACAACTTCCGTTTTATAAGTTTTTTATAATTCGTCCCGGTTCGGACGCTAGAAGGCAATAAATGGCTGCTGAATTTTAAATACGGGATTTCATGTGTTTTTCTTAATCTTTTGTCCCACATCGCCCATAATACATTGTAAAAGGCTCCTCCTTCACCTATATGTGACAACCAGGAAATTTCCAACCAAATTTAAAATTTATCTTTATATTATTCTGACACGTTAAGCAAATTTTGTTAAGTTAAATCTCAAGAATTATAAACTGTGTTCATACATTCATTATAACCTCGATCAAATTCCGACGATTCACGAACCGTTATATATATAAATAGATATGTATATATATATATATATATATATATATATATATATATATATATATATATATATATATATATATATATATATATATATATATATATATATATATATATATATATATATATATATATATATATATATATATATATATATATTAACTTGAGAATATTAATAAAGTATTAAACGTATAATATACTTTACACGAACGTATTTATTTCAATAAGTTTATCGATGGAATTAGAAGATAATATCAAATGATTGATTTATCAGATACATTGTGATATGATTACGGGTCCATGTTATGAGGTCCACTGTGATTTAAGAAATCTATTCTTTTTGACAACATTCAGAAAATGGTAAAGTGATTTATAAGTAAGAACGTGGAGTGTAAATAACTTAGATGTTGGATATCGACAAGTTAAGTAACTCGACAATTTTCATTAAGATGATTTCATACGTTTATTTAACCTTTGGACTTTATCCCATACTTCACCAACAGACTGTAATTTAAAAACTTGAAACCTATTATGAATATATATGATTCTACTTTTCTAAAACGTTTTATGATATAACGATTTCCATTATTTTAACCTTTAAACAAAATGATTCTTAAATATATTTAGTTTTGGAAAACAAAATTATCATATTTATTTGATTTAGTTTCAAACGTACAAAAACGTTTTCAGTTTAAAAGGAACTTTATTATTAAAATGTATATAACTCTCATAAATATCTAGAACCACTTTTGACAACTCATTACCTTACCAGTATGACAAAGATAACGATATTTATATTTTATTTTATTAAATATATATAACGATTTAAATTAATATTATATATATTTATACGCGTATTATACGTACATAGTTTTATACTTTTACTATACTTAAACTTTATCTTTACTTTATTTTTACTTTACTTTAACTTTAATAATTCACTTTAATAATTCATACTTTAATAATTCACTTTAATAATTCATACTTTAATAATTCACTTTAATAATTCATACTTTAATAATTCACTTTAATAATTTATACTTTAATAATTCACTTTAATAATTCAAAAATCTATTATAAATAGAATTCAATTGGTTTCATTATTTCATAGAAACTTAAAAATATTTTCTCTAAACTCTCTCAATCGATTTAAATATATATATTTACTCCGTATTATTTCAAGATATTATTAGTATACATAAAATATTACCACGGAGTGCGGTCCAAGTGATTTCGAAATTATTTTTCGAGCGGGATAGAGTTAAGGAAATTATGGGTTATAGCTATGGAGGTTATGGGTATGGTTCGGGAGTATTGCTCATGAGTCAAACTAGTATTTATCATCCCCGTTGTGTCTACGTACTTTTCCTGCAATATTGAATCTCAATATTGATACGTGAGCCCTCATAACTTAACTTTTATATATAATTAGTGTATCCCTGACTAGTGCTCGAGTATATAGGATTATGCATGCTTATACGTTCGTTATTATCGTTAGATAGGTTATGTCGAATCTTGAATTAAATACATATGCTATTAAAATAAGGTATATGATATGCATGTCATTGGAAAGCTAGCGAAAAATTGTGAACTTTTCATTTAGATATCGAATGGTTTCGATGAACGGTTTAGAAGTTTTATTCAATTGAATTTTTGTAAAACTGATTATTATTATCGTCGTTATTATCGTCGTTATAATCTAATTATTATTATTATTATTATTATTATTATTATTATTATTATTATTATTATTATTATTATTATTATTATTATTATTATTATTATTATTATTATTATTATTATTATTATTATTATTATTATTATTATTATTATTATTATTATTATTATTATCATTGTCGTTATTAATAAAAGATATTATTGTTATTTTTATTATTATTATTATCGTTATTATCGTTAAGGTTATAATTAGTATTATTATTATTATTATTATTATTATTATTATTATTATTATTATTATTATTATTATTATTATTATTATTATTATTATTATTATTATTATTGTCATTCAAATAGTTATTAGTATTATCATTAATATTATTATTATTAGTAATTAGTATTATTATAATTAAAACTAATATTAGTAACATCTAATTATTATGATTTCTATTATTATTATTAATATGAACGCGATATAAAAGACGACTAAAAGCTATTAAATGAAACGATTAGGAAATAATGAGTATCAGTATCATGATGAAATTAAGATATTGTAAGATATTGATTTAAAGGAAAAATATCGTTTTCATTATTTTACTATTATTGTTATTAAAAGTATTATTAATATTAAAACTATCATTTTTACTTAAATTATTATTTTTAATAAAAATATCATTGTTAATATGAAACATCATTATTATTATCATTTTAGTACTATTATTAATAAAAATTATCATTTTATCATTTTTAGAAAATATAATTATAGTTATTTTTATTAGTAGAATAATAATAATTATTACAAAATAATACAACTTTTACTTATTATTATTATTATCAATATTATTTTATCAAATAAATATGTGATACAAAGATATTTTACTATGTATAATATAATTACATTAATAATACCTATCATATTATTTTTATGATATTAAATGAACTTTATAAATTTTATTACTTAAGATATATAAAAGTATATTTTTATTATATAAATTTTAATACAAAATTCTATTTATTAATAAAAGAACTATATTATTTACTTTAATAAAATCTGTTAAAAATATTTAAATATATAAAACGACTATATTTAAACAATATAATAATCATGTATAAATTTTGGAAGACATTTTGGTCAATATGACTTTTGTTGACTTTTGCATATTTAGTCTCGAGCATTAGGATTGTGATACACTACGATTTGACCTATATTGTTAGACAGATATTGATCAAACATATAAATATATATAATTAATATAGGTTCGTGAATCCAAGGCCAACCTTGCACTTGTTCAATGACGTCATATGTATTTTTACTACAAAATACAGTATAGTGAGTTTCATTTGCTCCCTATTAAATGCTTTTGCAATATATATTTTTTGGACTGAGAATACATGCGCTGTTTTATAAATGCTTTACGAAATAGACACAAGTAACCAAAACTACATTCTATGGTTGGATTATCGAATCGAATATCACCCCTTTTAGCTTGGTAACCTAAGAATTAGGGAACAGACACCCTAATTGACGCAAATCCTAAAGGTAGATCTACGGGCACTAACTCCTCCCATACTGGAAAATGGTATGCTTTAGTACTTCGAGTTATTAATATACAGATGGATTTCTGTTTTGGGGATATTCTATATGCATGATGTTAATTTCGGTTACCAGGTGTTCAATCCATATGAATGATTTTTAAACACTTGCGAGTGTATGATTATTGAATAAAGGAAATCTTGTGGTCTATTAAAATTATGGAATTGATGGATTATCATAAACTAATGAACTCACCAACCTTTTGGTTGACACTTTAAAGCATGTTTATTCTCAGGTATTAAAGAAATCTTCCGCTGTGCATTAGCTCATTTTAAGGATATTACTTGGAGTCATTCATGGCATATTTCGAAAGACGTTGCATTCGAGTCATTGAGTTCATCAAGATTATTATTAAGTCAATTATAGTTTTATGTATTATGAAATGGTATGCATGCCGTCAACTTTAGATGAAAAGAAAGTTTGTCTTTTAAAAACGAATGCAATGTTTGTAAAATGTATCATATAGAGGTCAAATACCTCGCGATGTAATCAACTATTGTGAATCGTTTATAATGTATATGAACGGGTCCTTTCAGTTGGTATCAGAGCGGTGGTCTTAGTAAACCAGGTCTACATTAGTGTGTCTAACTGATAGTCGTTAGGATGCATTAGTGAGTCTGGACTTCGACCGTGTCTACATGTCAAAAGTTTTGCTTATCATTTTTGTCGGAAATTGCCTGCTTATCATTCTTAGTCTAGACACATCTTACTGCATTGATTGCATGAATAGTGTATAGACAAAATTCATATCTTAGCGTATCTGTTGCTGCAAACTTTGCTTGACATATCCCGTAAATTCCTCCGTAATCTACGAAATTTTTTGCGCTATATATATAGATATTCTATGTAATTAGAATACCACTCGATAGCCAGAAAATCATTTCATATCGAAAAATCCTTTATTCAATCGAACGAAATGGAATTCATCATTAGTTCAAGTCCCTCGAATTCCGATATGGAATCCCACTCAAGCTCCGAAAGCAGTGTGACTGCAATGGATCAACCAATCAGCCATCATCTATTTTGGATGAATTGGGGAAGGTTCGTAGCCTCCTCAATCATTGGAGATAAGAAGAAGGTGATCCTTTCCATCCACCACATTGCCCTCTTGGCGAAGAACCTGAAGCACTTACCGACGAACCTGTCCGAAACACCATTTTCTTTCTCATTTCTAGAGTATCTCGTCACGATTATATACTACATCAAATTCTGTATTTTATTTATCCGCTTGTCTGAACCGACAATCACCCCGGTGTAATAGAAGAAGTCAACAAGCTTCGTGCTCGGGTAGTGGCTTTGGAGAATATGGTGCAAAGGTTACAAACACCAGCAGCAGCACCAGCAGTATAACCAGTACTACCATCATCAATGCCAATAGTACCATTACTACCCCCAACCACAACCGCGTCGTAAACCTCAACTTTACAATCTTTCCCACGAGCACCAATGTCATACGCCCTGTAGATATCAAGGAATACCAACAACAACAAACGATGAAGTGTTGATTCATAACTTCATTGGAGAAACACTCCGCGGCGATTATGTAATCTCTAAAGTCTTAAATATTATCTATTCTAACCCAAACCATAAATCTGATGAGTGAATCGAAATGATAGAAGGAAGAGTAGAAACCCTGACAAGAATGATGCGTGATTTATAAGCTAGACTTGTTTTACCAACATCATCAACAGTACCGTAGCATCACCATCACAGTCAGTGCCGTCAGTGTCATCAGAATCAGCAGCACCTATAACATCACAAACTCCGTCAGTTCAAGAATCACTGTGGACATCATTAAGAATCAATAACGCGTATATTGTATCAACGTTTTATGAAGTATTAACTCACTCCCTCTGAAGAAATTATATGTATATTTTATATATATATAAATTTTGAGATCAAAATAAATCTTTCCATACTAAGCTATTATGTGTAAATCTTAACTACTCTGTTAATTCATATTACTAATATGCAATGAGGTACGTCATTTGTCCTCAACTTAACCATCGTTAGCTACAATTTTTGTCTCAATTCAATAAATTCCAACTCATAATAAACCAAGTGTATTATTTAAATATATGTTTGATTTTACACTTTCATCATCGATGTACTCGAAACTTTCCAAATAACATCATTCGTACCTGGCGAAGTTCACAAGAATTTCATAAAAATCAGCATCATGTATCAACAAATAACGAAGTATTGATTCATAATATTATTGAAGAAATACTTATGTAATTTCTAAAATTTTAGAGATTACTCAATTCTAGTTTCAACCATAAATCAGATGAGTTTAATTTAATATTAACTCATTAAATCTATGTTACATCTAAAGAAAATATACACATATATATTTTCGTAAAGACTGTAATAAAATTCTTTTGTACAAAATATAATTGTGAATTTTTTTTAACGGGTAGGTAATACCCGAGAGATATATAAATTCACAATTAATATGGTACATTCTTCGAATCCGATTCAGCAATCAACAACTATACACACTATTTTCTCAACAATACAAATTCTTTTATAAAAATCAAAACAACCATACTCATTCAAATTCAATTACATATGCTGATCTTGAAATCGCAGAATTCAATTCGAAATATAACCAGTATCATCACTCTTAGATTCTTATATCTTTCCAAGTTATACTTTGACTCCAAAACTGTGTTAGAACATCATATGTATATTAACGATTACAATCTGTGTTCAAACCCTCCGAAATTCCTGAAGACACTTCAAATAATGATCAATCGAGATGATGATCCAACCACATGTTACCAATAGTTATGTACCTGAAAAACTTATAAAACCAAAGTCATAGTTTAACACGTATCCTTGTCAGACCCTTTGGCATTTATTAGCTAAAATGACTTTTCAATTCCTTTCCAAAGTAGTCAGTTTTGTTACAGCTCCAGCAAGTCAACTTCGACTTTTCAGTCGAAACAACCTTATTACAACCTTGATATATACGTTGCCCTTTTGCCATCATTATCGGGGAACCATTTATGTTCCATCACATTAGCAATAAACTTACCAACAACTTCACTGATTTTTGATTTTTTGAAAAATCATTATAATTATCAAAACCCCATCATTTACCTATCTGCATCTTGTAACGAGAATTACCATACGAATCATTGGGAATTAGCAATCAGTATTTTAAAATCTCGCAGCATGTCGACGCCAACAGTTATACATATAACGTCTATCTCCTGGACTTACATACTGCGAATGTGAAGTTTCTGAAAAAACACCCTAAACAGCGAACTAGTTCTCGAAATTTTGAAAAATGCTGATGAAGCAGCAAGAACTGTAAATGACCTTAATAGTAAAAAGTTTGATGATAAAGAATAGTGGGTTGTAAAAACTCAGAAAAAGAGAAGGTTTGGAACTGGAAAACTGATTGAGCAAAGTATGAAGGAGGCTGTGGACAAATCACAAGGACGAAATCTACCTTTAAAGAATCCAAATGATTCAGTGTCTGCTAAAATCCTTAACAAATACCTTGCTCCTTGCTCTAAAACCCTTGCGGACAATATTCTTCATCATCCTCTTATCTTAAATATTCTAAGATATCATCGTATCTTCCGTTATAAATATCCTCCATATTTCTGAAGATATTTTCATAACCATTCATATCTGAAATCATTTATCCCCTCGCGTTATCTGTATCATATCATAAAGGAAACTGTTTTAGTTTCTAAATTCTAAAACCTTCGAGTATAAAGTATGAATGTTTTGAAGTAGTGCTGGGAACTGAAGCATGAGTTAGTATAATATAATGACACTTGATCAATGTGATTATATTACAGTAAGTCATGCTGAGTTTCTAAATGGAACGTGATGATTCATAGATCATAACGTCATCATGTGACATATTACACGACTCTTGTATTCAACTTAACCTCTAAACATATCAAGAAAATATTTTTCTTGGTAATTCGGTCTTTTCTGAGGTATTCTGGTAATTTGACAAATGAAGATCGTGCTATTACCGTTCCTTTCTTAGAACATTAACTATGTTCATTTCGAAATCCATACCTACGAATTCTGGACCGTTATTCGCTTGACTTAAAGTCGGGAAGAGGAGACAAAAGTATGGAACCCTTGAATATAAAAGAAAATATAAAGCTCGACAACAACACGTAAATTACAAACCGTGCATATCAATACGTATTGCAACGTAAAGGCACGGGAGAATTAAAAATACTATAACCCAAGGTAATAGTAAAAGTAAATAAAATCCTCCGGTGGTAGATGAAAAAGAAGAATGACAGATATGAAAGTTAGGAGTATATCAAGGATCAGAACGGAATGGAGCATATTGACGAATACTTTAAAATATGAGTTGAGGGAGAAAGAATAGAAGGTATGAGTTGTGAAAATAAGGAAACGAAGGGAGTAGATTTATAGTGAAATAGCAGACAGGGGAATCGAAACAAATCATCGCATTTAACCAAAGAAGATCCTAATTTCTTTAATTATCGAAGAACCAAATCTTATTACGAAGATTTTCTCTAAATTCCTTGAATTCTGGAGATCAACCGTGACTATGTCATTGGTTAAAAAGAACGTGCATTTACTCATTTCATTCTTTTGTGATAACTTCACTCGTACTCTTCACAAAAATCAAATTGCTTTATATATATTACTTGGTGATAATAAAACTCTAATTTCTAACTCGTATACGTCATGAAAACATACTTATTGTCAGCCATGACCATCCCATTCAAATTTCGGGATGAAATTTCTTTAACGGGTAGGTACTGTGACAACCCAGAAATTTCCAACCAAATTTAAACTTTATCTTTATATTATTCCGACACGATAAGCAAAGTTTGTTAAGTTAAATCTCAAGAATTTTAAACTGTGTTCATACATTCATTATAACCTCGACCAAATTCTGACGATTCACGAACCATTATATATATAAATAGATATGTATATATATATATTAACTTGAGAATATTAATAAAGTATTAAACGTATAATACTTTACACGAACATATTTGTTTCAATATGTTTATCGATGGAATTAGAAGATAATATCAAATGATTGATTTATCAGATACATTGTGATATAATTACGAGTCCATGTTATGAGGTCCACTGTGATTTAAGAAATCTATTTTTTTTGACAACATTCGGAAAATGGTAAAGTGATTTATAAGTAAGAACATGGAGTGTAAATAACTTAGATGTTGGATATCGACAAGTTAAGTAACTCGAAAATTTTCATTAAGATGACTTCATACGTTTATTTAACCTTTGAACTTTATCCCATACTTCACCAACAGACTGTAATTTAAAAACTTGAAACCTATTATGAATATATATGATTCTACTTTTCTAAAACGTTTTATGATATAACGATTTCCATTATTTTAACCTTTAAACAAAATGATTCTTAAATATATTTAGTTTTGGAAAACAAAATTATCATATTTATTTGATTTAGTTTCAAACGTACAAAAATGTTTTGAGTTTAAAAAGAACTTTATTATTAAAACGTATATAACTCTTATAAATATCTAGAACCACTTTTGATAACTCATTACTTTACCAGTATGATAAAGATAACGATATTTATATTTTATTTTATTAAATATATATAACGATTTAAATTAATATTATATATATTTATACGCGTATTATACGTACATAGTTTTATATTTTTACTATACTTAAACTTTATCTTTACTTTATTTTTACTTTACTTTAACTTTAATAATTCACTTTAATAATTTATACTTTAATAATTCACTTTAATAATTCATACTTTAATAATTTACTTTAATAATTCATACTTTAATAATTTACTTTAATAATTCATACTTTAATAATTCACTTTAATAATTCAAAAATCTATTATAAATAGAATTCAATAGGTTTCAATATTTCATAGAAACTTGAAAATATTTTCTCTAAACTCTCTCAATCGATTTAAATATATATATATTTACTCCGTATTATTTCAAGATATTATTAGTATACATAAAATATTACGAAGGGGTGCTGTCCGAGTGATTTCGAAATTGTTTTTCGAGTGGGATAGAGCTAAGGAAATTATGGGTTATAGCTATGGAGGTTATGGGTATGGTTCGGGAGTATTGCTCGTGAGTCAAACTAGTATTTATCATCTCCGTTGTGTCTACGTACTTTTCCTCCAATATTGAATCTCAATATTGATACGTGAGCCCTCATAACTTAACTTTTATATATAATTAGTGTATCCCTGACTAGTGCTTGAGTATATAGGATTATGCATGCTTATACGTTCGTTATTGTCGTTAGATAGGTTATGTCGAATCTTGAATTAAATACATATGTTATTAACATAAGGTATATGATATGCATGTCATTGGAAAGCTAGCGAAAAATTGAGAACTTTTCATTTAGATATCGAATGGTTTCGATGAACGGCTTAGAAGTTATAGTCAATTGAATTTTTGTAAAAATGATTATTATTATCGTCATTATTATCATCGTTATTATCGTCGTTATTCTTATTATTATTATTATTATTATTATTATTATTATTATTGTTATTATTATTATTATTATTATTATTATTATTATTATTATTATTATTATTATTATTATTATTATTATTATTATTATTATTATTATTATTATCATTGTAGTTATTAATAAAAGATATTATTGTTATTTTTATTATTATTATTATTATCGTTATTATCGTTAAGGTTATAATTATTATTATTATTATTATTATTATTATTATTATTATTATTATTATTATTATTATTATTATTATTATTATTATTATTATCATTCAAATAGTTATTAGTATTATCATTAATATTATTATTATTAGTATTATTATAATTAAAACTAATATTAGTAACATCTAATTATTATGATTACTATTATTATTATTATTAATATGAACACGATATAAAAGACGACTAAAAGCTATTAAACGAAACGATTAGGAAATAATGAGTATGAGTATCATGATGAAATTAAGATATTGTAAGATATTGATTTAAAGGAAAAATATCGTTTTCATTATTTTACTATTATTGTTATTAAAAGTATTATTAATATTAAAACTATCATTTTTACTAAAATTATTATTTTTAATAAAAATATCATTGTTAATATGAAACATCAATATTATTATTATTTTAGTACTATTATTAATAAAAATTATCATTTTATCATTTTTAGAAAATATAATTATTGTTATTTTTTTTAGTAGAATAATAATAATTATTACAAAATAATACAACTTTTACTTATTATTATTATTATCAATATTATTTTATCAAATAAATATGTGATACAAAGATATTTTACTACGTATAATATAATTACATTAATAATACCTATCATATTATTTTTATGATATTAAATGAACTTTATAAATTTTGTTACTTAAGATAGATAAAAGTATATTTTTATTATATAAATTTTAATATAAAATTTTATTTATTAATAAAAGAACTATATTATTTACTTTAATAAAATCTGTTAAAAATATTTAAATATATAAAATGACTATATTTAAACTATATAATAATCATGTATAAATTTTGGAAGATATTTTGGTCAATATGACTTTTGTTGACTTTTGCATATTTAGTCTCGAGCATTAGGATTGTGATACACTATGACTTGACCTAAATTGTTAGACAGATATTGATCAAACATATAAATATATATAATTAATATAGGTTCGTGAATCCAAGGCCAACCTTGCACTTGTTCAATGACGTTATATGTATTTTTACTACAAAATACAGTATAGTGAGTTTCATTTGCTCCCTTTTAAATGCTTTTGCAATATATATTTTTGGGACTGAGAATACATGCGCTGTTTTATAAATGCTTTACGAAATAGACACAAGTAATCGAAACTACATTCTATGGTTGGATTATCGAATCGAATATCACCCCTTTTAGCTTGGTAACCTAAGAATTAGGGAACAGACACCCTAATTGATGTGAATCCTAAAGGTAGATCTACGGGCACTAACTCTCCCCATACTGGAAAATGGTATGCTTTAGTACTTCGAGTTTATATTATACAGATGGATTTCTGTTTTGTGGATATTCTATATGCATGATGTTAATGTCAGTTACCAGGTGTTCAATCCATATGAATGATTTTTAAACACTTGCGAGTGTATGATTATTGAATAAAGGAAATCTTGTGGTCTATTAAAATTATGGAATTGATGGATTATGATAAACTAATGAACTCACTAAACTTTTGGTTGACACTTTAAATCATGTTTATTCTCAGGTATTAAAGAAATCTTCTGCTGTGCATTAGCTCATTTTAAGGATATTATTTGGAGTCATTCATGGCATATTTCGAAAGACGTTGCATTCGAGTCATTGAGTTCATCAAGATTATTATTAAGTCAATTATAGTTGGATGTATTATGAAATGGTATGCATGCCGTCAACTTTATATGAAAAGAAAGTTTGTCTTTTAAAAACGAATGCAATGTTTGTAAAATGTATCATATAGAGGTCAAATACCTCGCGATGTAATCAACTATTGTGAATCGTTTATAATGTATATGAACGGGTCATTTCACTATAAAAGGAAGCCTTCACCCCTTTAGTTTTCCATGTACCTTCTTGTATTCTTTTCTCTCTTTTGTGATTTGAATCCTCCTCCCCATATGAGGTTTATGGAGTTAAAAGATGTACATTAGTTTAATATTTTATGTTATGGCGTTGAGGTTCTGCCCGAACGTTTTCTTTATATTTTGTAAGTGTTTCTCATTTTAATTTAATTATTTCTTTTCTTTTATTTATTGTCTTTTATATATTGTCTTTTATTTTATGTCTTTTATTTATTGTCTTTTATTTTATGTCTTTATTTATGTTTAATTGCTTTTGTTCATCTACCACTATGAACTAAACGTTCATAGTGGTTACGTGGATGAAAACTAACTTTGTCTGGGAATCAGATGAAGCCGCCAGCTTCCTCAGTCCAAGCCGTTGGCTTGACTGAGCCCAAGCCGCCGGCTTCGTGCTTAAATCCGTACAGTTTCTGGTTTTTTCTAGATATGTATAAACTAAGTTTCTGTGATGATTATTAAACTGTTTTGAATCTGATTTGTTTTAATATGCTTGTTTGCCATGCTTAATGATTAGATAACATGATTTTAGGATTGATTAATACCTGATAGGTCAGATCATAGTGAGATTAGAAGATGTGATGAGTTAGAATGAGATTCGGTAAGTGAAGAACAGATTCGGTATTAGAGAGAATCGGTAAAATTACATTCCACAGCTTCTTAAACTAGTTTACAATGCAATGGCTATCTAATTAGGACTACTTAGGTTCCCTATATAGCCCTCTTCTAAGGAACCTTCATTTAAACTTGTTTCACATTAACACTATACATACTTCGGGGTCCTAACACTCTCCCCCTCAGTGTTAAATGTGAAATTTACAGTATAATCCTATTTGAAACATCTAAAGGAAGTTTGTTCCTCTGAAATGAATCTTTGATTTGGATCCTTTGAGTCCCTCATTTCTTCTTATGTTTACTCTTGTTTTGAGATGACTTTTCAATCATGTGAGAATGTAATTGACTATCTCACTATCTCCTATTGAGTAGCACTTGTTAATCAGTCTCCATCTAAGATATTTGAAACCATACATCAAAGTTCCGTCTGAATATCTTCTGAAATCTGAAACTCTGATGAAGACCTTTGTGTAGTGAGAGTTGACAAACACAAACCCATATGGACAGTCACTTACTTCAAGTAAGGACATGTATCTCAAGTCATCAACCACTTGATTTGGTGGTTTAATTTCAATCTTTTTATGTCCAGACTCCAATCCCAATTGAAAATCATTAATCGACATCCATCTCATTGAGTCAAGAATAAATCTGTAGACTGCCTTCATTGCAGTAGCATGATATATTGTTGCAGATTCATTCAGATCAATCAAGTAGTTATATATGAAGAAGATGTCGTCCATCTTTAAGCTATCAAAATCTGCCTCTGAGAAATGATATTCCTCATCATCCATTCTTGTTACATAGAATATTGGCATCTTTACTCCATCCTTGTTAATCAACAAAATCTTATTAATGTTTTTGATTTCTGAATTCCGCTGTACTTGAAGTTTCTCCTCATTCTTCAATTTGAATTTATTGCGAACATTCAGATAAGCTTTGAGGTATTCTGGTTTCTTATGATATTTCCATGCACAAGAATACTCATTGAGGATGAAAGGACGAGATCAGAGTCACCATAAATTTTGTAAGCTTGTTGTTCGATGAATGGAGAACAAAGAATCAGCTTTTCTTCTTCATCACTGAGCAGATAATCAGCATCATGATTAAAAACAATTTCTGATATTTGGAAAGAAACATCGGGGTTAAGAGGTGTTGTAGTGTCAATTTAACCATTTGAAAATATCTCCTTTTCAAAATGAATCCCAAATTCTCAGTTGGAGATGTAAAGTTGACAAATTGATGCTCACTAAACTCATCCACAAAACTTGTTCCTTTCAAGATATCTTCGATGTTATCAAAGTTGCGATTATCCTCCGGTGCTGAATTATCCTCTGTGTAACCACATCCATTATCATTAACGATCCTGAGTCACCTTCTCTCTGATTAACCGATTCATCTAGAAAACTTTCGTGTTGAATCTTCTCAATTTCATCACTTTCAGAATAAGAAATATCAATTACATCGTCTTTTCCCATATGTTGACTAGACGAACCCGCTTCATACGTTGATCTTTGAAAAACACCTGACCTTGAACCATGTCTATTCTCCCCCTCATGAAGATTGTCGGAATCGAAATCATCATGTTCAGGCATATGAATTGGTCCAAGTGATTTGCATGGAGACAGAGGATACACTACCCTTGCTTGTTCAAGATAAACCATCATTGTATCACGAACTTCATCAAGATCAGTTCTATGTGTAAATTCGGCAAGGTAGAGTTCCTAGACCTCATTATCAGAGAGATATCTAAATCCATATCTATTCGAAATTCTAGAAGGTGACCCAGATGGTGAAACAATAGTGAAACTAGGTGGACAGTAGTAGCAGCAGCATCTGTTGAAGGTAATGTCAGTGAACGTATTTGATTTTATGTGAGGGCAGGTAAGGATAAGCGTGCGGTATTATTCTTATATGTAGGGCTGTACGTACTACTAGTCAGATTCATGATATCCCCTTCCGATGGAGGTTGGGCAACAACCGGAGTTGTCGTCGATGAAGATTCGATTGAATCACCCGCCTCCATGACTTTAGTCTCATGGGACTCTGACAGAGTATCAGAACTACCCGTCGGTTTAGCTCTCGCATAGATATTACTATCTCCGAATCCTGAAATCATTGACATACCATGAGGTGGCACCTCTTTTTCAGTTAAGGACTCATCCCCCAGACCCTGAGATTAAGAATCCGTAAGAGAAGTGGTTTGAACCAATGGATCAATTTCTTGAACAAAAGGAACAGTCTGCTAGAAGTCTGATAAATATCCCGAAGGATTGTCATGTTGATTCGTTTCCATGTGACGCGACATATCTCCCTCATCAAGATAAGCTGGACCTCCAGGCCCTGTTGTACATTGAGGCAATACAACATCACTTAGATGAAGTATATCAAGAGTATTTACGGCCGATATGTAGGGTGCCTTTTCAAGGTTTTTCGACTCCCCTTCAGCCATTCTGGACTTCAATGATTGAGTTTCCTCAATCGATTGAGTCAACGCAGACTTTACTGCAGAGGAAGACTTTACTTCCTTAGATGCCGAAGCATCTTGCTTGGTAGGATTTATTATTAAGTCCTGATTAGGTTGGATGGGCTGATTGGTATTTTTACCATCCATGCTTTCAACTCTCTTGCCTACCAAAGCTTGCGCTTCATTTAATGTAGGGCTTACTGTTATTATTGGATGTGATACGGAGATGGGTAAAGGTGACCTAGTTAGCTCTAAGTCTTGTCCGTATCACCAATGGTTGGAGTAACTGTTTGGCAGACGATAGGAGTCGAAGTCCTAGAGCTAGTTACTCGTTGGGTTGGCGGAGTCTGAATCATCTCATCGGGCATATATCGTGTTCTTTTTGGAGAATGTTGTGGAGATGATTCAGTTGCTGATGAATCGGTGTCACTGCTTTCCTCAGGTGTAGTTGATAGGGTAGGTTCAATCCTAAGAGGACTAGGTTCCCTAATCCTCACGGGTTGAGCTTGTTGAGCTACCCTAGGGCGTTTGAAGTTTATCCTAAGTGGAGGATTAGCTGGCCCGGGTGGTTGTACTATAGGTTCCTCTACGACCTCTGGGGCTGGAACCGTGGCTGGTTCAACTTGTTCTTGTTGTACCGGGTTCAGAAGAGGTATACCTACCGCCTAATAATAAGAACGCAATCGAGCGTCTTGGGGTTCAGCTAGCCTCACTAGCCAATTTGGAATTGGAGCAGTGAATTGATTTTCTGAAATCACCGGGGTATTCATCTTTAACTCCGCAAATCTCTTCATCTGTAATCCATGTGTACCTGGTACAAAAATATTTGCATTTCAGCAAGCATTTATAGCATCATGGATAAAAATACTGGAAAACTTTTAACAAGGAATGTAAGAACTCCTTATTTTATCTACTTGAGCTTGAACCAGATCCCACAAGAGTTCTGCATAATCTGGGTTTTCCACTCGTGTGAATGAGTAGAAAAGCTTAAGCATTGGCACCGTCAAGCTGTCTGATCCACTCCTTGCATTAGTAGACATCTTGTTGATGATCGAGAAGATCACATACCACCGGGAGTGTAAGTATTTCTTTTGAAATTTAGCCAGAGGAACACCAGTGTCTCCAGCATATCCAAGTTGGAATACTGAGTTCATCATCTGTTGAGTAGATGGAAAAGCAGGAGCATTTGCACTAGAGGAAGCTGAAAGATCCTCCTAAAGTAAGCTTTTGTAATTCTCCTCAATCCTTGTACCCCTCTCAGCTCAAATTCATATCTAGCAGGGTCTCCCTGTGGATTGGCAGTAATAGGTTGTGTAGCCTCTACAAACTTGATTGTTCGATTAAGAAGACTCAAGTCTGTAACAGGTACACTGGCAGTTGAGCTTAGAGCAGGCCATAAAGTATGCCTCTCTAAAATAGCAGTCCAGTAGTTGCAAGGGATGTTGGTTTCAGAATTGATGAAGTGATTGTTCACCATTTAGCTGTATAAATAAGAAATAGAAGACCACAAGATGTTATCACAAATCACATGTATCTATTCTTATTTCCTTTGAAATCCTTTGTATTTTTCAGATTTTATAATTTTTATGGATTTTCAAAGTTATAAACATCATTTATTCCAATTATGTACTAACATTTGACAAACTTGATATCCAATAGAAATTCAGCACATTACAAAACCATCATGTATAATAAAAAATGTAACATAAAGAATCAAAACAACACTTAGTCAATTTTTTTCAACACATTCAAAGCAGATTCGGTATTCATGAAAAATTTCAGATTCGGTCACCAAATTTGCTTGAGTTTTCATTTCAATGATTTAGAATAAGCATGATAAGTTTTTCAAATTAAAAACAAATTATTTCAAAGTACCAAACACCAGACTCGGTAACAAGCCAAGAACAGATTCGGTAACTCCAAAATTCACAGATAATCACTCAAACATGCATATTCAGTCTCATATCATGCAAAATCATAACCACAATCAATTAACAATTAAATCAGACAGACATGTTAGTTGTTTGAACAGACTCGGTACTGTAGCATGAACACATTCGGTATATACAGAATCCATGAAACAATCCATTAATCATGCAATCCGACTTGGTCAATTGATAGATCAATCAATTTAACATAGATTAGACAAGGTTTCATGTCAATCAACCTAATCAATTGAGTTTAATCTAAGATTAAAGATTTCAGACTCATATTCGGTATAATCAACAATATTTCAAAATTAAGTGTCATAAACCCGTTGTTATTGATCTTTTCTGGTTTATATTTATTTATATATCTCAGATCTATAACATGTGCATCTTAAACTTTATTAAAACAAAGAAATACCAAAGATTTGAAGATAGAGAAGGACGAATTCGGTAGATTAAGCAGATTCGGTAAGTTTAATCAGATTCGGTATGCAATTAACTCAATATAAGAGAAAGTTTGACTTTGACCCTCCTATTTATAGATACCGAATGCATTTAAAAACACGGGCCTTACCGAATGGGCCAATTTTACCTAATGTAGTCCATTTTTCAACTTTTAATCAGTTTTTCTTCAAATCTTGACAAATCTTTATCAAGGATATAACAAGTTTATCACATTTTCAATGAACAACTTTTCTGAGATACTTTTTGAAAGTTTTGAACTTACCGAATCTGCATTGTTGGTTGTCAGATTCGGTATAATGCTAAAAATAGCATTTATTCAGTAAAAATTCAATTCTTTTTGGATTTTAACTTTTCTAATTTTTTATGAATTTTCTCAAAACAAGATTTGTACTTGAAAAAACTTTGAATTATGTACAAAGTACAAATATTCAGTGATACCAATTGTTAAAATGGGTTGCATACTGATATGTATACAAGCCTTTGTGAATTATTTCAGATTTAAAACAAAGAATTTATGAATTCATTTTTGAAAAACAACTTTCTTTTCATTTTCTCCCTTTTTCTCCCCCTCAAAATGTGATGTACAATTAAGTAAATCATCATTTTGATTTGTCCCAAGAAAATGTATTAACTCCCCCTTGAAAGATGATATCAATTAGTTACCTCCCCCTTTCGTAACTATTGAAACAATAAACTCAGGAAGTTATCAGAAAATAAAAGCTCCCCCTTGAAAGAAAGTTTCTAAAGCATAAGGAATTATTTGCTCCCCCTAGAAAGTATATACTCCCCTCAACACAAGATTCCAAGAATAAGTATTAATAGAGCTAAGGAATGTTAAGTACTATATTCTACCATGCCAATTTCTTTTATCAAGAACTTTAGCCTAAGTTCATCTAATGGTTTAGTGAAAATGTTAGCTAATTGCACTTTGGTAGGCATAAAGTATAACTTTACATCTCCTTTTTCTACATGGTCCTTAATGAAATGATAACAAATATCTATGTGTTTGGTCTTAGAATGCTGGACCGGGTTGCTAGTTATTGCAATAGCACTTTGTGAATCACAGTAAATTGGGATCTTAGAAATCTTAAAGCCATAGTCCAAAAGTTGAGTTTGCATCTACAAAACCTGCGAACAACAGTGAGCTGCAACAATATACTCAGACTCAGCTGTTGATAAGGACACACAGTTCTGCTTTTTGGATGTCCAATCGACTAGTCTATTTCCCAACATCTGAATTGATCCAGATGTGCTTTTCCTATCAACATGGCAACCGCCATGATCAGCATCTGTGTAGGCAGTGAGATTGAAATTGGATCTATGAGAATACTAGATTCCAAGGTTAGGTGTACCTTTAAGGTACTAAAAAATTCTAACCACTGCTTTGAAGTGTGATTTTGATGTTAAAGCTAAGGGGTATAAAATACTATTAAATTTTACAAGGAAATACTATTAAATACGATACAATTTTACACAAGATATTTATTTATTTATTGAATGGATATACTTAAACCTTGCTTCAACACTATAGGCAGTGTACCTAATCGTACAGTAGTGTAGTTTTTAGTAAGTCCGGTTCGTTCCACAGGGAATCTTTTTCACAAAGCTTAACGCTATATTAGTTTAAATTTATAAAAATACAAATATATATAAGTAATATTATTATTATAAAGGGGGTTTTTACCGTTTAATGACCGGCTTGTCGATTTTAAAACTTTAGTCGCAGTTAAAACCAAATGTAAAATATTAAATAAATAAAAGACTTAATTTAAAGCGTAAAGTAAATAACGATAATGAAATTGCGAATAATAAAAGTGCGATAAAATAAACTTGCGATAATTAAAAAGTACGATAATTAAAAGTGAAATTAAATACAATAACAATAAATAAAAGTGCTATAATTAGAAGTGCAGTTAAATATAAAATAAAGGAAATTAAATATGAAATAAAAGAATTATGCTTATTTAAACTTCCGTAATCATGATGTTTGACGTGTTGATTTTAGTTTTATGCCCATGGGTTAATTGTCCTTTGTCCTGGATTATTTAATATGTCCGTCTGGTTTTTATCCATAACAGTCCATCAGTCATAAATATAAAGTGCGAGTGTCCTCGTCAAATTATCCTTATACCCGAAGTTTAAATATTCCAACTAATTGGGGACTTAAACTGTAACAAGATTTTAATACTTTGTTTAATAATTACACCAGGATGTCGACTGAGTGTAACCCAAGGTTTTAATACTTTGTTATCAATTATGCCAAGTGTCCTTGTACATAATTTCACCCCTGTTTTAATAATTCTAGTGGCTATTAATCCATTCCCGTGTCCGGTTAAATGAACGATTATTCGTACATATAAATACCCCGCCCATCGTGTCCGATTGAGTGTATATGGTTATTTATAGGGACGGCCAATTGTAAATCTTTATATTAACATTAACAAACTATCATTTAGTTAAACAAATATAAAGCCCATTAATAGCCCATAGTCTAATTTCCACAAGTGTCGTTCTTTTGTCCAAACCCCAATTATGGTACAAAGCCCAATTACCCAATTTTAATATTTTTAGCCCAACATCATGATTACTTCGGATTAAATAAGCATAATAATAACTTAGCTACGAGACATTAAATTAAAACGGTTGAACATAACTTACAATGATTAAAAATAGCGTAGCGTTACACGGACAGAATTTCGACTTACACCCATACAACATTCGCTAACACACCCTTATTATTAGGATTTAAAATTAAAATTAAAATTAAAATATAAATTATATATACATATACTACGTTTGAGTGAAGAAGAAAAAGATGTGTTTATTTTGGCCAAAACGCGTTGAATTTATAGGACCTGGGCTGGATTTCAGAGCCATGCGATCGCATGGCTTTTGTGCCTCCAGGCCATGCGTTCGCATGGCCAGCTGGGAGAAGTCACATATCTTTGTTTTCTTTCTTTCCGACGTTTATAAATAATAATATAATATATAAATAATTATAAGAATTATTTAAATATTATATTTTATTTATGTGCATAGTTAACTTGTAATTTTTAATCCGTTGCGTCGAGCGTTGAGAGTTGTCTCTGGTCCCGGTTCCGGATTTTCGAACGTCCTTGCGTACAATTTAATATCTTGTACTTTGCGTTTTGAATCTTGTACTCTTGTAATTTTGAGACGTTTCTTATCAATAATTGGAACCTCATTGATTATATTTTGTACTTTTGAGCTTTTTGGTCGTTTGCGTCTTCAATTCGTTGAATCTGTCTTTTGTCTTCACCTTTTATTATTTAAACGAATATCACTTGTAAATAGAACAGTTGCAACTAAAAGCTTGTCTTTCTTGAGGAATAATGCAATGAAATATATGTTCGTTTTTAGCATTATCAAATATTCCCACACTTGAGCGTTGCTTGTCCTCAAGCAATATAGTCTTGAAATACTAGAATCACTTCTTTATTCTTCACACTTTGTACATCAGTGATTTCAATACGGCGGTATAAACAATGGTAGTAACGATGTGGTTTACAGTCCCACATGACTATAAAATTTAGATCCTTTAAGGAAATTGGATCTTTATGAAAACATTTGATCTTTTGAAAATTTAATCTAGCTTTTACCCTAGACAAGTTTTTCGGAATAACCCTTCACCGGTGTTTGCAAATTGTTTTTGTGGGTTTGATGGGTTTCAGATTTGAAAATTTTAGATCAAAACTTGTGGTTTTGTGTCACCCACTTGCTAACCTTGTATTAGGAAAGCAACACGTCCAGTATACTTGCTCCGTATATTACCTTTCGATAAACTACCGTCCGGTTGTAAAGGAAAGCGTTGAACAAGCAACTGTTAAGGCAATGTCCCCTGGCATGTTTTTAATTATGGTCTATAACGTGTCGGATGCAATTACTATCCTTGGTAGGAGCAATAGTAAAGCTCACCCTTATAATTTTCTGGTCTGGCACAAGGTCCTGTCTTTGACCATGCTATGCAACCACCGTTCTTACGGTTGACACCCGATTTAGTTCAGATGACCTAATGAATTCTAGGTGAATTCCTAGGATTTTACGTTCAATGGTAATGAACGCATTGAAAATGGGTTTTCAGAAAACAAATCGGTTTATAATTTGATCAAAATATTTTCTCGTTCAAGCTCGAGTTTAGATATCATTGAATTCCATGAGTTTGAATTCTCAATCTTTAAGGTCAGTCTCTAGGATTGAGTAATATCAGGCTTAAAAGCTGATTTTTAATCTTTAAGGAGATTATCCTTTCTGGGGATCTGATTCATTAGTCTTATCCAGCTAATTTGCACGGTGCCCCCCATTTTACGAGATAAATCCTTCTCATGGTTAGGATAAATCTGACCACTTGGCAATCCTATTTAATGCTGAGGTCCGTGGATTTTCTGCTGATTTTAGTGATGACTTTTCTAGGTTTTTCATCAACCTACAGCTGGTCTGGACGACAACTTCATGACCTAAATCAAGAAGCGCATTTCTTTTTCGGAAGACTTTACTTCCTTTTAATGATGGAATTGATTCATCGTGTAGATCCATCTCTTCTTTTCTTTCATCGGGTAAAATAGTTTTGTTTAGTCCAAAGCAAAAGTATTTTCAGTTATTTGTTACAGAAATATGTGACATATGTTTAAGATAACTTGGTAATTTTTCCCACACTTGGCTTTTATTTTCCTTTTTATTGTCCTCTATTCCATTTTAAATGAATTTTAACATTTTGGTTTGTTTCTCAATTTATGTCCTTTCTGAGGTAACAATAATTTCGGTGTTAACACCTAGTTTTATCGTTCATAAATATGTATAAACATGATTTTGAGTTCATTTAATTGAAAATTTTGAAAAATTTTACTAGAATTGGGTAGTCAGTATATAAGACTAGGGCTGTTCTTTATCATCAGAGAGCACTAGATTCTAATACAACTACTACGTTACTAGTATTTTTAATGGTAACCAAGTGTTTAAGATAAAAATTTTTAAAAATCCGAAAGAATTTAACCCCTTCCCACACTTAAGATCTTGCAATGCCCTCATTTGTAAGAAATTAGTAACAATTTAAATTATTGAGGGTGATTAGCGTAAAAATGATTAAATTTTACCAAAGTTTCCAAACATATTGGCGTTTGGTTGCTGAATGATAAATGGTGCATATCATTTATTCATTTCGTCTGTTGTTACATCACATTTATTTGTCATCTTGTCGTCAAAATTAGTAGCTTTTGCTGAACTTAATGCCATTCTTTGAAAATGCGCTGTTTTACCCTGTTTTGTACAATTTACAATATACATACATACAAATATAAACATGCATGGCAATTTGAAATGGGACTTAATATCCCACTTTCAAATCCTAAATGTGAAATATTAGTACACAATAATAATAAAAATGATAAAGATTACATAAGTATATTCAATAACATAAGTTTAAACATGAATAAGTAAAAAGATAAAAACATAAAAATCATATAAATAACCAAATGGAACTAAATCAGTCTGGATATGGGTTCCAGTTCATCTCGTCAGGTGGGTTCCATTGTTGGTTATAGGTGTTTTGATAGGCTTGGTTTTAGTCATACCGGTTAAAGGGTGGTCGAATATCGGGGCTATGTGGAAGAAAATGAGCAGGTCGAGTAGGTACGTAATTATTTAGTACCTGATATGATAGCTGGCTCATGATTTGGTGCTGATGAACTAACCAGCTATCGTGTTGGCGTCGCCTATAATCCTCGTATACTCGTTCGGAGTTCCACTGCTCATACATACTATGTCTGGCCGCGTTCGTCATTGCTTCCTCATCTATACGAACGTGGACGTCAAGAATAGCATCTCGAAAGACATCCCTAATGTCTTCCGCCTCCTCCATTTCCTCGTCTGAGCCTCTCTCTACCTGAGGATGAGATCCCTCATAGGGTACTGCCTGGTTACATCTACTTTTCAATACCTTAGCACCCACATAAACTTTCAATCCTAAGGGCTCAACCTGTTCTCTACAAAGCTGTAATGGACCCCCTTGGTTCCTATCAACACCTAAATACTCTCCAATGAGAGTAACAAAAATACCTCCTCCTATTATACTCCCGTCCTGCATTCCCTCTACCATTTTAGATAAATAAAAAGCAACACAGTCAGGGATATTGATGTCGAACGAGGTGTATATAAAATAGTTATTATTTTACTAGGAAAAACTATTAAATACGATACAATTTTACACAAGATATTTATTTATTTATAGAATGGATATACTTAAACCTTGCTACAACACTTATAGGCAGTGTACCTAATCGTACAGTAGTGTAGTTTTTAGTAAGTCCGGTTCGTTCCACAGGGAAATCTTTAAACAAAGCTCAACGCTATATTAGTTAACTTTTATAAAAATACAAATATATATATAGGTAATATTATTATTATAAAGGGGGGTTTTTACCGTTTAATGACCGGTTTGTCGATTTTAAAACTTTAGTCGCAGTTAAAACCTAATGTAAAATATAAAATAAATACAAGACTTTAAATTAAAGCGTAAAGTAAATAACGATAATGAAATTGCGAATAATAAAAATGCGATAAAATTAAATTGCGATAATTAAAAGTACGATAATTAAAAGTGCGATAAAATAAAATAACAATAAATAAAAGTGCGATAATTAGAAGTGCAATTAAATATAAAATAAAGGAAATTAAATATGAAATAAAAGAATTATGCTTATTTAAACTTCCGTAATCATGATGTTTGACGTGTTGATTTTAGTTTTATGCCCATGGGTTAATTGTCCTTTGTCCTGGATTATTCAATATGTCCGTCTGGTTTTTGTCCATAACAGTCCATCAGTCATAAATATAAATTGCAAGTGTCCTTGTCAAATTATTATTATACCCGAAGATAAATATTCCAACTAATTGGGGATTCGAATTGTAACAAGGTTTTAATACTTTGTTTAATGAATACACCAGGTTATCGACTGCGTGTAAACCAAGGTTTTACTACTTTGTTAACAATTACACCAATTACCCTTGAATGTAATTTCACCCCTGTTTTAATTATTCTAGTGGCTATTAATCCATTCCCGTGTCCGGTTAAATGAACGATTATTCGTACATATAAATACCCTGCCCATCGTGTCCGATCGAGTGTATATGGTAATTTATAGGGACGCCCAATTGTAAATCTTTATATTAACATTAACAAACTTTCATTTAGTTAAACAAATATAAAGCCCATTAATAACCCATAGTCTAGTTTCCACAAGTGTCGTTCTTTTGTCCAAACCCCAATTATGGTACAAAGCCCAATTACCCAATTTTAGTAATTAGCCCAACATCATGATTACTTCGTTTTAAATAAGCATAATAATAACTTAGCTACGAGACATTAATATAAAAAGGTTGAACATAACTTACAATGATTAAAAATAGCGTAGCGTTACACGGACAGAATTTCGACTTACACCCTTACAACATTCGCTAACATACCCTTATTATTAGAATTATAATTAAAATTAAAATATAAATTATAAATATAAATATATATTACTTCGTATGAATGAGAAGAAAAAATTGATGATAAATTCGATCAGAATTCGGTTGGCTTTATAGCCAGAAGTGAAATTTGGGGCTCCGCGACTCGCGGCAAAATGGCCTTCAAACTCCGCGAGTCGCGGAGAGGTATTTTCAGTTTACACCCTTGGAGTTTCTGGCTGCCGACAGTTTTTAATATATATATATAATATATATATAATTAATATAATTAATTATATATTATATTATATTTATATACATAGTTAACTTGTAATTTTTAGTCCGTTGCGTCGAGCGTTAAGAGTTGACTCTAGTCCCGGTTCCGGATTTTCGAACGTCCTCGCGTACAATTTAATATCTTGTACTTTGCGTTTTGAATCTTGTACTCTTGTGATTTCGAGACGTTTCTTATCAATAATTGGAACCTTTTTGATTGTCTTTTGTTCTTTTGAGCTTTTTGGTCGTTTGCGTCTTCAAATCGTCGAATCTGTCTTTTGTCTTCACCTTTTATTATTTAAACGAATATCACTTGTAAATAGAACAATTGCAACTAAAAGCTTGTCTTTCTTGAGGAATAATGCTATGAAATATATGTTCGTTTTTAGCATTATCAAATATTCCCACACTTGAGCGTTGCTTGTCCTCAAGCAATATCGTCTTGAAATACTAGAATCACTTTTTTATTCTTCACACTTTGTACATCAGTGATTTCTATACGGCGGTATAAACAATGGTAGTAACGATATGGTTTACAGTCCCACATGACTATAAAAATTTAGATCCATTAAGGAAATTGGATCTTTATGAAAACATTTGATCTTTTGAAAATTAAATCTAGTTTTTACCCTAGATAAATTTTCCGGAATAACCCTTTACCGGTGTTTGCAAAATATTTTTGTGGGTTTGGTGGGTTTCAGATTTGAAAATTTTAGCTCAAAACTTGCGGTTTTGTGTCACCCACTTGCTAACCTTGTATTTGGAAAGCAACACGTCCAGTTTACTTGTTCCGTATATTACCTTTCGGCAAACTACCGTCCGGTTGTAAAGGAAAGCGTTGAACAAGCAACTGTTTAAGGCAATGTCCCGTGACATGCTTTTGATTATGGTCTATAACGTGTCGGACGCAATTACTATCCTTGGTAGGAGCAATAGTAAAGCTCACCCTTATAATTTGTCGGTCTGGCACAAGGTCCTGTCTTTGACCATGCTATGCAACCACCGTTCTTACGGTTGACACCCGATTTGATTCAGGTGACCTAATGAATTCCAGGTGAATTCCTAGGATTTTACGTTCAATGGTAATGAACGTATTGAAAATAGGGTTTTCAGAAAACAAATCGGTTTATAATTTTGATCAAAATATTTTTTCGTTTAAGCTCGAGTTTAGATATCATTGAATTCCATGAGTTTGAATTCTCAATCTTTAAGGTCAATCTCTAGGATTGAGTAATATCAGTCTTAAAAGCTGATTTTTAATCTTTAAGGAGATTATCCTTTCTGGGGATCTGATTCATTAGTCTTATCCAGCTAATTTGCACGGTGCCTCCCCATTGTACGAGATAAATCCTTCTCATGGTTAGGATAAATCTGACCACTTGACGACCCTGTTTAATGCTGAGGTCCGTGGATTTCCTGCTGATTTTAGTGATGATTTTTCTAGATTTTTCGTCAACCTACAGCTGGTCTGAACGACAACTTCATGACCTAAATCAAGAAGCGCGTGTCTTTTTCGGAAGACTTTACTTCCTTTTAATGATGGAATTGATTCATCGTGTAGATCCATCTCTTCTTTTCTTTCATTGGGTAAAACAGTTTAGTTTAGTTCAAAGCAAAAGTATTTTCAGTTATTTGTTACAAATATATGTGGCATATGTTTAAAATAACTTGGTAAATTTTCCCACACTTGGCTTTTTATTTTTCTTTTTATCGTCCTCTATTCCATTTTAAATGAATTTTAACATTTTAGTTTGTTTCTCAATTTATGTCCTTTCCTAGGTAACAATAATTTCGGTGTTAAAACCTAGTTTTATCGTTCATAAATATGTATAAACATGATTTGAATTCATTTAATTGAAAATTTTGAAAAATTTTACTAGAATTGGGTAGTCAGTATATAAGACTAGGGCTGTTCTTTTTTATCAGAGAGCACTAGATTCTAATACAACTACTGCTTTACTAGTATTTTTTCTTAATGGTAACCAAGTGTTTATAAAAATTTTTAAAAAATCCGAAAGAATTTAACCCCTTCCCACACTTAAGATCTTGCAATGCCCTCATTTGCAAGAAATCAGTAACAATTTAAATTATTGAGGGTGATTTGTGTGAAAATGAGTAAATTTTTACCAAAGTTTCCAAATATATTGGCGTTTGTTTGCTGAATGATAAATGGTGCACATCATTTGTTCATTCCGTCTTGTTGTTATTTCACATATATTTTGCATCATTGTCGTCAAAATTAGTTGCTTTTGCTGAACTTAATGCCAGTCTTTGAAAATGCGTTGTTTTACCCTGTTGTTTACATAAGATAAACTGCAAACATATATACATATTTTTGAAGTTTGGTTTATTACCCCACATTCAAAAATTATTAAAATCTAAGAATAAAAGTTAGATAATTATAAAAATGATTACAATATTAACAAAAATATTAAATACATCAATAATTACAAATTACATAATAATAAAAAAAAAATAAGTAAACTAAGGATGATATTGGTACCAATAGGGGTTCCACGCATAACCATAAGTGCTATAGAATGCTTCGGCAGGGTCATACGTAGGATATGGTGGCTGCATCTCTATCGACCAAGGAGGGAAGACGGGCTTCGGTGTAGGAATATAGTTTCTACCTATATGTTGGCAATGCGCTATGATCTGGTTCTGATGAACTTGCCAATCTTCAAATGCTCTCTGTCTAGCATTTTCGTATTCCTGAGAAGCTATAAACCTATGCATCTCATTCCCCCCTCCTACATTACCTTGTTCCTGGTTTCTCTCTACCTGTGGATGTCTACCATTGTATCGTACTGCGGCGTTATTTCGCCGCTTCAACACTTTCGCACCATGGTATACATTTAAACCTATAGTGTCGCGGGGTTCCGGCTCTTCTACTAATAATCCCCCCCGACTTATATCCACACCGAGATATTCACCAATCAAAGTAATAAAAATACCACCTCCTATTATGCTATGTGGACGCATCCCTCGAACCATAGCTGATAAATAATAACCCACACAATATGGTATACTTACAGCGCTGTGTGGGTCTCGAATACACATATGGTAAAACAAATCTTGTTCATTTACCTTTTCTTTGTTTTTACCCCTTTGTGTAATCGAATTAGCTAAAAACCTATGTATTACTCTTAATTCGGCTCTATCTATATCCAAATAAGAGTAGTTTCCCCCTTTGAAACGGTGGTGGCTTGTCATTTGACTCCACACACCGTGTGTATCAAAATTCTCATCTATTTTCCTACCGTTTAGTATCAATCCTCTACAATCGGCAGACGCTAATTCCTCAGGCGTATATATACGTAAAGCCTGAGCCATGTCCAGTAAAGACATGTGGCGCATCGAACCGCCTAACAAAAATCTAATAAAAGAACGATCGGTTAAACTAGCTACCCGATCATTCAACTCTATACTACATAACAACTCTTCACACCATACTTTATATACAGGTCTGCGTATGGTGAATAAACATATCCAGTCATTAAAATAAGAATTACCATACCTCTGTACCAGTAATTCCCTAATTGGCCCGGCCAATTCTACAGCTTCCAAGGGTCCCCATTCTATGACCCTCGGTACCTCAACAACCTTAGAGTGAAGAGTATGCAAACCCCGTTGATATTTTGGATAATCTATCCAAAGTCTGTCAAATCGCAGGTTCGGGTGCAACTGTTCCAAGTGCATATCTGAAAAGGTCATGACTGGATGAGGTACATCCTGCTTGTAGTAGTTATCTACCTCCTGTTGTTCCAAGTTCTCAGCAGGAGCATGGCGGGCTTGGGATGAAGATTCACCCCTTTCATTCTGCAAAACACATCAAACACAAATTTTGTGCATCCAAATATGCATTAGTGTCAGCAAAATCATCAATCAAAATAATTACAATGACATTATCAATTTACATCAAACTTAAGCTTATTTTCACATTTTTATCAAATCTACACTTTTTCAAATAAGCATATACGAAAATTTTCGCCAAGTTCATAAGCATTCAACTCAAATAACATGTCAAAATAATCATTACTAGCAAATAAACAAGTCTCAAATGGCATTATCTTTCAAAAATCAAGTTCATGAATTTTGGACTTGAAAAAGTCCACTTTAATTCTCAAAATCATGTTTAGGCTCAAAGTTTGGATCATTTAACTACCTAGACATGTTACACTACTCAATTTAGCAACAATTCATGACAAAAATCGGCCATAACCTGTTTATATCAAAAAGCCCCAAATTGCTCAAGAACACAAACCCTAGATTATTCAAAATTTGAAGTTTAAGGCTTCTAATCATGTTAATCAGCATCAATCTAGGTTATACAAGCATAATACATAAACAATTTAAGTCTAATTACACTAAAAAGCATCAAAATCAAATTGGGGAAAAATAGCTCAAGAACACTAAAATTCGAATTAAATGGTGTTTAGGTGTAGAAATTTACCGTTTTTCTTGAGTAGTTCTTAGATATCATCCTTCTCAACATGATTTTAGCAAAAAATTTGGTGATTAACGGTTAAAAATTGAGATTTTTGGGGGTGATTTTCGGGTTTTTTCGAGCTCTTCTTCGCAGTATTTTTCTGTGTTTTGTGTGTGTGGGAGTGACTGATCGTTTCAGCTGTTTTATTTTTTTTTCTGTAATTTGGTCCCTCCGCGAGTCGCGGAGGTTTGCACTGCAAACTCCGCGAGTCGCGGAGTTATTTTTTTTTTTTTTTTTTTTTTTTTTTTATAATCTTTAACTTATAAAACAATTAAGAAATTAATTTTAAAATTTTGTTTCCCTTGTTATTTAGGACGAGGTCGTTTCGGATCGATGTCCTAGTCCGTCCCTCGACAAAATTTTAAAATTTGTCTTTTTGTAGCGATTGTTTTAAAAGCTAAGATTTTTGGGTTTTTTAATGTTTTTGGCATACTTTAAATCAATAAGATTAAAAATAATTATAATAAAAGTTCTCGTCCCTCCCTCGGGTAAAGCAATTTCGGTTCAAAGACCTAGTCTTCAACTTACGACGAATTTTAAAAATCATATTCTTAACTTAATGAGATAAAGTAAATTTTTGTTTTTAAATTCACACAACATAAATATAAAATTCAAAATTAAAATTAAAAATTCACACCAAACTCAAAATTTAAAATGCATAAAATTAAAATTCATATTTTAAAAATTAAAAATTCACACCAAACTTAATTTAAAAATTCATATTATAAATTCACACCAAACTTATATTAATTTTTCAAATATTTACAATTTTAAAAATATTGTTTTTACAAAGTTTACAATATTAATTTAAGATTTAAATATTAAGATTAAAAATATGGTAAAAAAAATCTTTTTGTCTTTTTATCCCACTTTAATCAGTCAAATATTATCAAAAATATGCGCCCCTCTTTTCGGTAAAGTAATTTCGGTTCCAAGACCTAATTTAACTCATGACGAATTTTTGAAATATTTTGGGTTGATTGATTAAAGATATTTATACCTTAAGAATAAACGTTAAATTTCGCAGTGATGTAATAAATTTTTGAATGATATCAATAATTTCGGTCGCCAAACCTATTTTTATTTAATACCAATTTAATACTTTTTAGCGAACAAATTAGCGTTTATTATCAAAAGGTTAAAAAATAAAAATAAAATAAAAACTGTACAGACATACCTGTGAAATAGATTTCTTAGTTATATGATCTATTATATTCATAAGATAGTCGGTTTAATTGGTCTTCCATGGCTGCATAGGCGTAACCTCGAGCATTCATTGTCTTTTCTTCTAAACATATGAACGGTCCGTCTCTGCATAAAGTAACAAATTCGGTATTTGAATAGGTTTGATTATTTGAACATTTACCTCCATGTGACCATTTTCCGCATTTGTGACATTTTTCTAGGTGTCGTGCTCTTCTTTTCGCTGCGGATTTTGATTTTCCTTTACCAAATTGTAACTTATTATCTTCGCATCTGGATCCTTTTCTAACTCCGTCCATTCTTTCTCTGATTACTGATACTAATTCACTCGGTAGTATGTCATTATTTCTTTTAGTGATCAAAGCGTGTAGCATTAGACCATGGTTTAGTTCACAGGCAGTCTTCATTTTGTAAAAACCTAAAAAAATAAAAATTCAGAATGGGGGGAGAAGACTAGTTCTTTAGGGTCTGCTAGGGAAAGACCATACGTGTTCCATTTTCGAGAACTACACGAAAACAGACAATCTAACTCTAACAGAAATACATATTTATCCTTTAAAGACTTGATTCTCCCCACACTTAGTTAGCTGTGTTGTCGAAATTGTGATTAACTTCGTTGTCGACTTCCATCGGACCATGTATGTAATGTTTAACTCTGTGACCATTAACTTTAAATTCAATCCCATTTGAATTTATTAATTCTATCGTTCCGTATGGGAAAACTCTTTTGACTATGAATGGTCCAGACCATCTTGATTTCAATTTTCCAGGAAATAGCTTGAATCGTGAATTGAAAAGAAGAACTCTGTCTCCTTTTTTAAATTCTTTTGAACTTCTGATTCTTTTATCATGCCATTTCTTCGTTCTTTCTTTATAGATTAACGAATTCTCGTATGCTTCATGTCTTAATTCTTCTAATTCGTTTAGTTGACTTAATCGTAGACGTCCGGCTTCTTGTAAATCAAGATTACATGTCTTCAAAGCCCAAAATGCTTTGTGTTCAATTTCTACTGGAAGATGACATGCTTTTCCATAAACAAGTCTAAAAGGTGTGGTTCCAATTGGAGTTTTGTAGGCTGTTCTAAAAGCCCAGAGTGCATCCTCCAATTTAATGGACCATTCCTTCGAATTTGATCCTACGGTTTTTTCTAGAATACGTTTTAAAGCTCGGTTTGTATTTTCAACTTGTCCACTTGTTTGTGGATGATATGCGGTGGAGATTTTATGAGTTACTCCATATCTTTTAAGAACTTTCTCAAGTTGATTATTACAGAAATGAGTACCCCGATCACTTATTAAAGCTTTCGGTGTTCCAAACCTTGCAAAAAGACGTTTTAAAAAGTTGACTACAACTCGTGCATCGTTAGTTGGGAGAGCTTGTGCTTCCGCCCATTTACATACATAATCAATGGCTACGAGTATATATAAATTATTATGAGATTTTGGAAATGGACCCATAAAGTCAATACCCCAAATGTCAAATACTTCACATACTTGGATGACATTTTGTGGCATTTCATCACGTTGACTTATTTTTCCGGCCCTTTGACATACATCACAGGATTTGCAAAGAAGGTGTGCGTCTTTGTAAATTGTAGGCCAATAGAATCCAGCTTCATAAACTTTTCTTGCTGTTAGTTGAGGCCCATAATGCCCTCCTGTTGGTCCTGTGTGACAATGGTTTAAAATTTTACTAGCTTCATCTCCAAATACACATCGGCGTATTATTCCATCGGGACAACTTTTAAACAGATGTGGATCTTCCCAGAAATAGTGTTTTATATCACTGAAGAATTTCTTTCGTCTTTGGTACGATAATCCTTTTTCAAGGAATCCACAAACTAAGTAGTTTGCATAGTCTGCAAACCATGGGATTTCTTTATAATCTATCTTCAATAGATATTCATCAGGAAAGTTGTCTTGTATGGCCGATTCATTCAGAACTTCTAATTCGGGATTTTCAAGACGAGAAAGATGATCAGCGGCGAGATTTTCTGCTCCTTTTTTATCTCGGATTTCAATATCAAACTCTTGTAAGAGTAAGATCCAACGGATTAATCTTGGTTTAGCATCTTGTTTTGAAAATAGGTATCTAAGAGCAGAATGGTCGGTATAGACCACCGTTTTTGCTAGAACGAGATATGATCGGAATTTGTCAAAAGCAAAGACAATAGCAAGGAGTTCTTTTTCAGTAGTTGTATAGTTCGTTTGTGCTCCTTGTAACGTCTTACTAGCATAATATATAGGTTGAAATCGTTTTTCAATCCTTTGTCCTAAAACGGCTCCCATTGCAAAATCACTTGCATCGCACATTAGTTCAAATGGTAGATTCCAATTTGGTGTTATCATGATCGGCGCATTAGTGAGTTTTTCTTTTAGAATATTAAAAGATTTGATACACTCATCTGAAAAGATGAATGGCGCATCCTTTTCTAGGAGTTTATTCATAGGAGTGGCAATTTTAGAAAAATCTTTTATGAAACGTCGGTAAAAACCGGCATGCCCTAGAAAACTCCTAACTCCTCTAACATTGGTGGGATGTGGAAGTTTAGCAATTACATCTACTTTAGCTCTATCCACTTCAATTCCTTCTTTTGAAATTTTATGTCCAAGAACGATGCCTTCTTTAACCATGAAATGGCATTTCTCCCAATTAAGTAATAGATTTGATTTTTCGCATCTAATTAGCATTCGTTCCAGATTAACTAGACATGATTTAAATGTATCACCGAAGACTGAAAAGTCATCCATGAATACTTCCATGCATTCTTCTATCATGTCGTGAAAAATCGCCATCATACACCTTTGAAAGGTTGCAGGGGCGTTGCAAAGTCCAAATGGCATGCGTTTGTAAGCAAAGGTACCATAAGGGCACGTGAATGTGGTTTTCTCTTGGTCCTCGGGTGCTATTGGAATTTGAAAATATCCGGAAAATCCATCTAGAAAACAATAGTAACTATTTCCGGCTAATCTTTCCAACATTTGATCTATGAAAGGTAAGGGAAAGTGATCTTTTCTGGTGGCGTCATTTAATTTTCTATAATCAATACATACACGCCATCCTGTTACAGTCCTAGTAGGAATAAGCTCATTTTTCTCATTTGTAATGACAGTCATGCCACCCTTCTTAGGCACGCATTGAACTGGGCTTACCCATGGACTATCAGAAATTGGATATATCAAACCTGCATCTAGCAGTTTAATAATCTCTTTCTTAACTACATCTTGCATATTAGGATTTAGTCTTCGTTGGCGTTGCACATACGTTTTATGACCTTCTTCCATAAGGATTTTATGTGTGCAATACGAAGGACTTATTCCTTTAATATCATGAATCTTCCATGCAATGGCTGGTTTATGAGCTTTCAACACAGAAATGAGTTGTGATTTCTCATTTTCAGTAAGAGAAGACGATATTATTACAGGTAATTCAGATTCACCATGTAAATAAGCGTATTCCAAATGGTTTGGAAGTGGCTTTAACTCTAATTTCGGAGGTTCTTCTATTGATGATTTATATCGATATCTGTCTTCTTCTTTTAGCATTTGAATTTCTTCTGTTGTTGGTTCATATCCATTAGCTATAAGTGTAGCTAACATTTCAGATTCATCAATTGGTTCATTTCCTTCTCCTAAAGAACATTCTCCTGTTCCTTGTAATTCTGGAAATTCTTCTAATAATTCTGCATGTGCATCTATAGTTTTAATATAATAACATGTATCATCTGCAGATTGTGGTTGTTGCATTGCTCTATCAACTGAAAAGGTAACACTCTCATCCTCTATACTTAGGGTCAGTTTCTTACCGAACACGTCTATCATTGCTTTAGCCGTGTTTAAGAATGGTCTTCCTAATATGAGAGGAACTTGAGAATCTTCTTCCATGTCTAAAACAACAAAATCTACTGGGAATACTAAAGTACCAACTTTAACTAGCATGTTCTCCATTATCCCTCTAGGATATTTTATTGATCTATCGGCTAGTTGTATGCTTATTCTGGTTGGTTTTAATTCTCCAAGGTCTAGTTTAGCGTATAGTGAATACGGCATTAGATTTATACTAGCACCTAAATCTGCTAATGCTTCTATTGAACTAAGACTACCCAGAAAACATGGAATTGTGAAACTTCCTGGATCAGATAGTTTTTCTGGTATCTTATTCAACAGCACTGCTGAACAATTGGCATTCATAGTAACAGCCGAGAGTTCTTCCATTTTCTTTCTATTCGTGATTAGATCTTTCAAGAATTTAGCATATCTTGGCATTCCTGAAATTACATCAATGAAAGGAAGATTTACATTTATCTGTTTAAACATATCCAAGAATTTGGATTGCTCGGCTTCAAGTTTTTCTTTCTTCATTTTACTTGGATAAGGAAGTGGTGGTTGGTATGGTTTAACATAAGGTTTATCCTTAACTGTGTTATCTTCATTAACCTTTTCAACTACCGGTTCTTTTTCCTTATCTTGATCAGGTTGTGGTTCTTGTGGAATAGGAATAGTTTCATCAGAAGTTACAGGTATTTCAGGTGGTTTAAGTGTTGTACCACTTCTTGTGGTAATAGCTTTAGCTGTTTCATTCCGGAGGTTAGCATTTGTATTGCTCGGTAAACTTCCCGGTTTTCTTTCACCTATTAACCTTGCTAGGTTACTCACTTCTTGTTCCAGATTTTGAATAGAAGCTTGTTGATTTCTAAATGCTTGAGCATTTTGTTCATTGGTTTGTTTTTGAGATGTGAAAAACTGCGTTTGAGTTTCAACTAGCTTCGTCATCATATCTTCTAAATTTGGCTTTTTATCATCGGTTTGTTGTGGTGGTTTGTTTTGAAAATTCGGTCTTTGCTGATTATAAGTATTATTGGATACTTGTTGATTGCTAGGACCTTGTTGGTTATTGTATGGAATATTTCGGTTATAATTCTGGTTTTGATTGTAAATCGGTCTTGGCGGTTGATAATTATTCTGATAATTATTTCCAGGCCTTTGGTTTATGTATGAAATATTCTCTCTTTGTTCCATTGTTAATTCAATATTGAGACAATCTTTTGTCAAATGTGGTCCTCCACACTGCTCACAACTAATTCGTATAGAGTGAATATCTTTAGTCATCTTTTCCATTCGTCTCTCGAAAGCATCTATCTTTGCGGAAATGGAATCTAAGTCATGGCTAGAATCGGCTCTAGCTGCTTTAGATGATCTAATGATGTCTTTTTCTTGGTGCCACTCATGTGAGTGAGAAGCAGTATTATCAATAATTTTGTAAGCATCAGTTTCGGTTTTCTTCATAATAGAACCACCAGCTGCTATATCTATGTCTTTTCTTGTAGTGATGTCGCATCCTTGGTAGAATATTTGTACTATTTGACAGGTGTCTAAACCATGTTGCGGACATCCTCTTAATAACTTCCCATATCTTGTCCACGCCTCATATAGAGTTTCATTTGGCTTTTGTGTGAACGTAACAATTTCTGCTTGAAGTCTTACGGCTTTAGATGCAGGAAAAAATTGTTTAAGAAATTTGTCAACTAAAACATCCCATGTATCAATCGCCCCTTCAGGTAACGATTCCAACCAATCTTTGGCTTCTCCCTTTAAAGTCCAGGGAAATAACATGAGATATATCTGTTCATCCTCCACTTCTCGGATTTTAAATAGTGTGCAGATCCTATTAAAGGTACGTAGATGTTCATTTGGATCTTCCTTCGGCGCACCACTAAATTGGCATTGATTAGTCACCATGTGTAGAATTTGTCCTTTGATTTCATAATCTGGCGCATTAATGTCTGGATGAGTAATTGCGTGACCTTGGCCAGTGCGTTTAGCTCTCATTCGGTCTTCCATACTTAAAGGTTCCAGATTCTCCATAATTGAATTTGTTGAATCGGTATCACTAGATGATTCTGATTTAATAGTTCGTTCCTCAACAATCTCTGTTTGAATGATTGGTGGTTCCGGAGGAAAGTTTAATGGTTCAGGATCTACGAACCGTTCCTGAATATTTTCTGGATTATCAATTGTGAGGTCGGGTTCAAAAAATGGATTATCGGTATTTTGAACTGAAGTACTTGGTCGACTGGATGACGATTCTAAAGAAAAATCAACGGCGGTTATATTTGTTAAACGATGTCTTGATCGAGTTACAGGTGGTGAACGTACAAAAGGTGATGAACGTCTTGCTCGGTGCATTCACTGAATATCCTATTAGTTTTAAAAAAAGGAAAGAAAAATTATAATAAGTTATCCAATCAATTGACTTTTCTGATTTTGCCCACGTTTCGAATAGCCAAAAGATGCAGCAGAGGGGCAGGATTCGTTTGGTCTCAATATAATTGAGGACTGTTTGGCTCCAATAACCCGGTCCACGTACAAATCCAACTATTACTACGAACCAGAAAATTTTGATGTCTATCAATTTAACCACTTAAAATAAATTTTCGTAATTTTAAGAAATTTAGATAAGAAGTAGAATAAAAATCTATGTCCTAAAAACTAGAATAGCGAGAAATAAGAGAGAAAAAGAGAGTTCGTCGCAAAAGGTCGAAAAAGAAAAAATGGTTGAAAAATAAAAGGTGACGGAAAAATAAAAGAAACTTATAAAAACTTAAAAATACTTAATTAATTTAACCTTATTACTACAACTAACTTAAAATTATAATCGCAAATTGAAATTACTAATTGGAATGATAATTGATACATAGTAAAAGGTCTAAAAATATTAAAGCTTACAGGAAAAACTAAGTCCCAAATGGAAATAACTTAAAAAGAAACTAAAACTTAAAAAGGCGTCGCAAAATTCTAAAGCACCTAAATCTTAGTCTAAAGAAAAAGCACTTAAGGAATTCTACGGCAAAGCCTAAAAATATAGGAGTAAAAATAACTATAGCAAAAACTAAGTTTAAAATTAATTATGAGCTAAAAATATAAATATTACGCTACAATGATTGAAAAGGTACAAATTATAAAAATATACAAAAAGTTGTAAAAAGTACAATTTTTATAAAAATATTATTTTTATATTATTTATTTAATAAAACTACTAATTTTACAATTTTAATTAAACTTATTTAAACTAAATACATAAATTAAATAAAAATAAAACTTAAAACTAATACTAATAATAATAATAATAATATTTAGGTTTTAATAATAATAATTAATAATACCCCGTAATCAATGCTTGATTAGGGTTTTGTCCGTGTGTCAGAAGCCCTCCGCGAGTCGCGGCGAATAAAGAAGAAAACCCCGCGAGTCGCGGGGTTCAGGAATTCAGTTGACAGCTTTTGTTTTTACGCGTTTTTCTTTATTTTTTTTTTTTATTTTGTTTTCTGTTTTTTTTTTTTAATAATTAAAAGATATTAAAATTAAAACTTATATTTTTATAAACTAAAATAAAAATAAAGAAACTTATAAAACTTAAATATTTAACAAAATCCTAAAAATACTAATATTTTTGTTTTTCTTTTTATATTTTTCGAATTTTTAAAACGTAATTTTACAAAAAAAAAAAATTGACTTTTAATAAAAGTAACTAAAAATATATTTTTTTTTTTTTTATATTAGCGTTGCGCTTCCGGCTTTTAAGATAGAGAATCCCCGGCAGCGGCGCCAAAAATACTTGATGTCGAACGAGGTGTATATAAAATAGTTATTATTTTACTAGGAAAAACTATTAAATACGATACAATTTTACACAAGATATTTATTTATTTATAGAATGGATATACTTAAACCTTGCTACAACACTTATAGGCAGTGTACCTAATCGTACAGTAGTGTAGTTTTTAGTAAGTCCGGTTCGTTCCACAGGGAAATCTTTAAACAAAGCTCAACGCTATATTAGTTAACTTTTATAAAAATACAAATATATATATAGGTAATATTATTATTATAAAGGGGGGTTTTTACCGTTTAATGACCGGTTTGTCGATTTTAAAACTTTAGTCGCAGTTAAAACCTAATGTAAAATATAAAATAAATACAAGACTTTAAATTAAAGCGTAAAGTAAATAACGATAATGAAATTGCGAATAATAAAAATGCGATAAAATTAAATTGCGATAATTAAAAGTACGATAATTAAAAGTGCGATAAAATAAAATAACAATAAATAAAAGTGCGATAATTAGAAGTGCAATTAAATATAAAATAAAGGAAATTAAATATGAAATAAAAGAATTATGCTTATTTAAACTTCCGTAATCATGATGTTTGACGTGTTGATTTTAGTTTTATGCCCATGGGTTAATTGTCCTTTGTCCTGGATTATTCAATATGTCCGTCTGGTTTTTGTCCATAACAGTCCATCAGTCATAAATATAAATTGCAAGTGTCCTTGTCAAATTATTATTATACCCGAAGATAAATATTCCAACTAATTGGGGATTCGAATTGTAACAAGGTTTTAATACTTTGTTTAATGAATACACCAGGTTATCGACTGCGTGTAAACCAAGGTTTTACTACTTTGTTAACAATTACACCAATTACCCTTGAATGTAATTTCACCCCTGTTTTAATTATTCTAGTGGCTATTAATCCATTCCCGTGTCCGGTTAAATGAACGATTATTCGTACATATAAATACCCTGCCCATCGTGTCCGATCGAGTGTATATGGTAATTTATAGGGACGCCCAATTGTAAATCTTTATATTAACATTAACAAACTTTCATTTAGTTAAACAAATATAAAGCCCATTAATAACCCATAGTCTAGTTTCCACAAGTGTCGTTCTTTTGTCCAAACCCCAATTATGGTACAAAGCCCAATTACCCAATTTTAGTAATTAGCCCAACATCATGATTACTTCGTTTTAAATAAGCATAATAATAACTTAGCTACGAGACATTAATATAAAAAGGTTGAACATAACTTACAATGATTAAAAATAGCGTAGCGTTACACGGACAGAATTTCGACTTACACCCTTACAACATTCGCTAACATACCCTTATTATTAGAATTATAATTAAAATTAAAATATAAATTATAAATATAAATATATATTACTTCGTATGAATGAGAAGAAAAAATTGATGATAAATTCGATCAGAATTCGGTTGGCTTTATAGCCAGAAGTGAAATTTGGGGCTCCGCGACTCGCGGCAAAATGGCCTTCAAACTCCGCGAGTCGCGGAGAGGTATTTTCAGTTTACACCCTTGGAGTTTCTGGCTGCCGACAGTTTTTAATATATATATATAATATATATATAATTAATATAATTAATTATATATTATATTATATTTATATACATAGTTAACTTGTAATTTTTAGTCCGTTGCGTCGAGCGTTAAGAGTTGACTCTAGTCCCGGTTCCGGATTTTCGAACGTCCTCGCGTACAATTTAATATCTTGTACTTTGCGTTTTGAATCTTGTACTCTTGTGATTTCGAGACGTTTCTTATCAATAATTGGAACCTTTTTGATTGTCTTTTGTTCTTTTGAGCTTTTTGGTCGTTTGCGTCTTCAAATCGTCGAATCTGTCTTTTGTCTTCACCTTTTATTATTTAAACGAATATCACTTGTAAATAGAACAATTGCAACTAAAAGCTTGTCTTTCTTGAGGAATAATGCTATGAAATATATGTTCGTTTTTAGCATTATCAGATATTGACAAAGCTTCTAATATCCCGAATATACTTTAGGTAGAATAAATCATGTAAGGTAATTTTTTCTTTATTATGACCTCTCTGTGTAATCGAGTTAGCCAAAAATCTATGAATAATACGAAGCTCGGCTCTGTCAATATGTGTATAGGAGTGTCCTCCTGCTCGTGTAAACACATCAAAATGTAACATACGCCTCCAAATGGCGTCAGCGTCAAAGTTACTATCTACCCTTTCACCATAATGAATCAAATTTGTACAATCGGGTAATAGCAACTCACCAGGAGTATATATCTGTAAGGCCCTGGCCATGTCCAGCATGGACATTCTGTACATCCTACCGCCAATGATAAACCTAAGAAATCTTCTATCATCTATTCTAACTATATTTGTATCAAGTGATACAGTACTCATCAACTCAACACACCATTCCTTATATACAGGTCTACGAATGGTGAAAAGACGTTCCCAATCTGTAAAAGAAGAACTGCCATACCTTTGAACTAAAAGCTGTCTAACACGGTCAGCTAGATGGACCGTTTCCAAAGGGGCCCAATCGATTACCCTTGGCACCTCTACATTTTTTGTTACCAATTTGAATTTGTTCCTTTGATATGTCTCGTAATCTCTCTATCTTCTATCAAATCTCAGATTAGGATGTAGAGTGTGCTCAGGAATCGTTGGGAATTCTACTGGCGGCCTCATTGGGAATACTATGAATTCATCAACAAACTGTACCGGATCATAATAAGGTATGTGCTGATCAGGCTGTTGTTGTGGTTCTTGTTGTGGTTCTTGTTCGTGTTGCATTTCTGGTTCTGGTTCTGGTGCTGGTCGTCTAGATGATGATGCTCCTGAACCTCCAGTATCGGCTTTCTGCAAAACACATTAAACACAAAATTTGTGCATCCAAATATGCATTAGTGTTAGCAAAATAACAACTTAAAACAATCACTATAACATGTTAAATCAAAATTAAATTTATACACATTTTCACAATTTTTCACAATTCTACACTTTTCAAATAAGCACATATGAAAATGTATACAATATTCATAAGCATTTAACTCAAATAACATGTCAAAATAGTCATTACTAATAATTAAACAAGTCTCAAATGGCAAATATATCAAATTAATCAAGTTCATGAATTTTGGACTTAAAAAGTCCACTTTAATTTCTAAAAATCATGTTTAGGATCAATGTTTGGATCATTTAACTATCTAAACATGTTACACTACTCAATTTAGCAATAATTCATGACAAAAATCGGCCATAACCCGTTTATATCAAAAAGCCCCAAATTGCTCAAGAACACAAACCCTAGATTTCTAAAAATTTTGAAGTTTTTGGCTTCAAATCATGTTAAATAGCATCAATCTAGGTTATACATGCATAAAATACTAACAATTTAACACTAATTACACTAGAAATTAACAAAATTGCATTAGGTAAAAAATTGGTAATTATCACAAAAACTAGGAATTTATAGAGTTTAGGGGTGTAATTTTTACCATTTTGCTGAAGAATGAGAATCTAGGCATGATTAGAGCAAGAAAAATGACGAATTACGGTGGAAAATGATGAAATTTGGTGAAGATTTGAGGTATTTTCGTGAATGTATGTGTGTGTTTGTGTTGAGACAGAACCGCTGAGAGTTTTGTACCAGGCCTGCATTTGGTCCCCATGCGATCGCATGGGTTCCAAGTGCAAACCCCATGCGATCGCATGGGGTGCCGGCTACAGTACTTTCAGTTTTTTTTTTTTTTTTTTTTATTTATAAAACCTTATACTTTATAAAACTTATAATTAATTAAATTTTAAAAATTTTGTTTTCCTTTAGGAGCGAGGGCGTTTCGGATCGTTGTCCTAGTCTGTCCCTCGACAAAATTTTAAAATTTGTCAAATCAAAGCGCGGTTTTTTAAAAGTAAAGATTTTTGAGTTTTTTAATGTTTTTGGCATACTTTAATTCAATAAGATTAAAAATAATGATAATAAAAGTTCTCGTCCCTCCCTCGGGTAAAGCAATTTCGGTTCAATGACCTAGTCTTCAACTTACGACGAATTTTAAAAATCATATTTTTAACTTAATGAGATAAAGTAAATTTTTGTTTTTAAACTCACACTAAACTTAAAATAAAAATACATAAAATTCAAAATTAATATTAAAAATTCACACCAAACTTAAAATTTGAAATGCATAAAATTAAAAATTCTTATTTTAAAAATTAAAAATTCACACCAAACTTAATTTAAAAAATTCATATTATAAAATCACACCAAACTTATATTATATTTTTCAAATATTTACAATTTTAAATATACTGTCTTTACAAAGTTTACAATATTAATTTAAGATTTATATATTAATTTTAAAAACATGGTAAAAATAAAATTAAAATTTTTTTTGGCTTTTTATCCCACTTTAATCAATCAAATATTATCAAAAATATACGCCCCTCTTTTCGGTAAAGTAATTTCGGTTCCATGACCTAATTTAACTCATGACGAATTTTTGATATATTTTGTGTTGATTGATTAAAGATATTTATACCTTAAGAATAAACGTTAAATTTCGCAGTGATGTAATAAATTTTTGAATGATATCAATAATTTCGGTCGCCAAACCTAATTTTATTTAATACCAATTTAATACTTTATAGCGAAAAAATTAGCGTTTATTATCAAAAGGTTAAAAAAACAAAAATAAAAAAATAAAAACTGTACAGACTTACCTGTGAGATAGTATTCTTAGTTATATGATCTATCCCATTCATAAGATAGTCGGTTTAATTGGTTTTACATGGCTACATAGGCGTAACCTCGAGCATTCAGTGTTTTTTTTTCTAAACATATGAACGGTCCGTCTCTGCATAAAGTAACAAATTCGGTATTTGAATAGGTTTGATTATTTGAACATTTACCTCCATGTGACCATTTTCCGCATTTGTGACATCTTTCTAGGTGTCGTGCTCTTCTTTTTGCTGCGGATTTTGATTTTCCTTTACCAAATTGTAACTTATTATCTTCGCATCTGATTCTTTTCTTACTCCGTCCAATCTTTCTCTGATTACTGATACTATTTCACTCGGAAGTGTGTCATTATTACGTTTAGTGATCAAAGCGTGTAGCATTAGACCATGGTTTAGTTCACAGGCAGTCTTCATTTCGTAAAAACCTAAAAATAATAAAAATTCAGAATGGGGGGAGAAGACTAGTTCTTTAGGGTCTGCTAGGGAAAGACCATTCGGGTTCCATTTTCGAGAACTACACGAAAACAGACAATCTAACTCTAACAGAAATACATATTATCCTTTAAAGACTTGATTCTCCCCACACTTAGTTAGCTGTGGTATCGAAATTGTGATTAACTTCATTGTCGAATTCCATCGGACTATCTATGTAGTGTTTAACTCTGTGACCATTAACTTTAAATTCAATCCCATTTGAATTTATTAATTCTATCGTTCCGTATGGGAAAACTCTTTTGACTATGAATGGTCCAGACCATCTTGATTTCAATTTTCCAGGAAATAGCTTGAATCGTGAATTGAAAAGAAGAACTCTGTCTCCTTCTTTAAATTCTTTTAAACTTCTGATTCTTTTATCATGCCATTTCTTCGTTCTTTCTTTATAGATTAATGAATTTTCGTATGCTTCATGTCTTAACTCTTCTAATTCGTTTAGTTGACTTAATCGTAGACGTCCAGCTTCATGTAAATCAAGATTACATGTCTTCAAAGCCCAAAATGCTTTGTGTTCAATTTCTACTGGAAGATGACATGCTTTTCCGTAGACGAGTTTAAAAGGTGTGGTTCCAATTGGAGTTTTGTAGGCTGTTCTAAAAGCCCAGAGTACATCCTCCAATTTAATGGACCATTCCTTCGGATTTGATCCTACGATTTTCTCTAGAATACGTTTTAAAGCTCGGTTGGTATTTTCAACTTGTCCACTTGTTTGTGGATGATATGCGGTGGAGATTTTATGAGTTACTCCATATCTTTTAAGAATTTTCTCAAGTTGATTATTACAGAAATGAGTACCCCGATCACTTATTAAAGCTTTCGGTGTTCCAAACCTTGCAAAAAGACGTTTTAAAAAGTTGACTACAACTCGTGCATCGTTAGTTGGGAGAGCTTGTGCTTCCGCCCATTTAGATACATAATCAATGGCAACGAGAATATAGAGATTAATATGAGATTTTGGAAATGGACCCATAAAGTCAATACCCCAAATGTCAAATACTTCACATACTTGGATAACATTTTGTGGCATTTCATCACGTTGACTTATTTTTCCGGCCCTTTGACAAGCATCACAGGATTTGCAAAGAAGGTGTGCGTCTTTGTAAATTGTAGGCCAATAGAATCCAGCTTCATAAACTTTTCTTGCTGTTAGTTGAGGCCCATAATGCCCTCCTGTTGGTCATGTGTGACAATGGTTTAAAATTTTACTAGCTTCATCTCCAAATACACATCGGCGTGTTATTCCATCAGGACAACTTTTAAACAGATGTGGATCTTCCCAGAAATAGTGTTTTATATCACTGAAGAATTTCTTTCGTTTTTGGTACGATAATCCTTTTTCAAGGAATCCACATACTAAGTAGTTTGCATAGTCTGCAAACCATGGAATTTCATTATAATCTATCTTCAATAGATATTCATCAGGAAAGTTGTCTTGTATGGCCAATTCATTTAGAACTTCTAATTCGGGATTTTTAAGACGAGAAAGATGATCAGCGGCGAGATTTTCTGCTCCTCTTTTATCTCGAATTTCAATATCAAACTCTTGTAAGAGTAAGATCCAGCGGATTAATCTTGGTTTAGCATCTTGTTTCGAAAATAGGTATCTAAGAGCAGAATGGTCGGTATAGACCACCGTTTTTGCTAGAACGAGATATGAACGAAATTTGTCAAAAGCAAAGAAAATAGCAAGGAGTTCTTTTTCAGTAGTTGTATAGTTTGTTTGTGCTCCTTGTAACGTCTTACTAGCATAATATATAGGTTGAAATCTTTTTTCAATCCTTTGTCCTAAAACGGCTCCCATTGCAAAATCACTTGCATCGCACATTAATTCAAACGGTAGATTCCAATTTGGTGTTATCATGATCGGAGCATTAGTGAGTTTCTCTTTAAGAATATTAAAAGATTTGATACATTCATCTGAAAAGATGAATGGAGCATCCTTTTCTAGGAGTTTATTCATAGGAGTGGCAATTTTAGAAAAATCTTTTATGAAACGTCGGTAAAAACCGGCATGCCCTAGAAAACTCCTAACTCCTCTAACATTGGTGGGATGTGGAAGTTTAGCAATTACATCTACTTTAGCTCTATCCACTTCAATTCCTTCCTTCGAAATTTTATGACCAAGAACGATGCCTTCTTTAACCATGAAATGGCATTTCTCCCAATTAAGTACTAGATTTGATTGTTCGCATCTAATAAGCATTCGTTCCAAATTAACTAGACATGATTCAAATGTATCACCGAAGACTAAAAAGTCATCCATAAAAACTTCCATGCATTCTTCTATCATGTCGTGAAAAATCGCCATCATGCACCTTTGAAAGGTTGCAGGGGCGTTGCAAAGTCCAAATGGCATGCGTTTGTAAGCAAAAGTACCATAAGGGCACGTGAATGTGGTTTTCTCTTGATCTTCGGGTGCTATTGGAATTTGAAAATATTCGGAAAATCCATCTAGAAAACAATAGTAACTATTTCCGGCTAGCCTTTCTAACATTTGATCAATGAAAGGTAAGGGAAAGTGATCTTTTCTGGTGGCGTCATTTAATTTTCTATAATCAATACACACACGCCATCCTGTTACAGTCCTAGTAGGAATAAGCTCATTTTTTTCATTTGTAATGACAGTCATGCCACCCTTCTTAGGCACGCATTGAACTGGGCTTACCCATAGACTATCAGAAATTGGATAAATTAGACCTGCGTCTAGCAGTTTAATAATTTCTTTTTTAACTACATCTTGCATATTCGGATTTAGTCTTCGTTGGCGTTGCACATACGTTTTATGACCTTCTTCCATAAGAATTTTATGTGTGTAATACGAAGGACTTATTCCTTTAATATCATGAATCTTCCATGCAATGGCTGGTTTATGAGCTTTCAACACAGAAATGAGTTGTGATTTCTCATTTTCAGTAAGAGAAGACGATATTATTACAGGTAATTCAGATTCACCATGTAAATAAGCGTATTCCAAATGGTTTGGAAGTGGCTTTAACTCTAATTTCGGAGGTTCTTCTATCGATGATTTGTATCGATATCTGTCTTCTTCTTTTAGCATTTGAATTTCTTCTATTGTTGGTTCATATCCATTAGCTATAAGTGTAGCTAACATTTCAGCTTCATCAATTGGTTCATTACCTTCTCCTAAAGAACATTCTCCTGTTCCTTGTAATTCTGGAAATTCTTCTAACAATTCTGCATGTGAATCTATAGTTTGAATATAATAACATGTATCATCTGCAGATTGCGGTTGTTGCATTGCTCTATCAACTGAAAAGGTAACACTCTCGTCCTCTATACTTAGGGTCAATTTCTTACCGAACACGTCTATCATTGCTTTAGCCGTGTTTAAGAATGGTCTTCCTAATATGAGAGGAACTTGAGAATCTTCTTCCATGTCCAGAACAACAAAATCTACTGGAAATACTAAAGTACCAACTTTAACTAGCATGTTCTCCATTATCCCTCTAGGATATTTTATTGATCGATCGACTAGTTGTATGCTTATTCTTGTTGGTTTCAATTCTCCAAGGTCTAGTTTAGCGTATAGTGAATACGACATTAGATTTATACTAGCACCTAAGTCTGCCAATGCTTCTATTGAACTAAGACTACCAAGAAAACATGGAATTGTGAAACTTCCTGGATCAGATAATTTTTCTGGTATCTTATTCAACAGTACTGCTGAACAATTAGCGTTCATAGTAACAGCCGAGAGTTCTTCCATTTTCTTTCTATTCGAGATTAGATCTTTCAAGAATTTAGCATATCTAGGCATTCCTGAAATTACATCAATGAAAGGAAGATTTACATTTATCTGTTTAAACATATCCAAGAATTTGGATTGCTCGGCTTCAAGTTTCTCTTTCTTCATTTTACTCGGGTAAGGAAGTGGTGGTTGGTATGGTTTAACATAAGGTTTAGCCTTAACTGTGTTATCTTCATTAACCTTCTCAACTACAAGTTCTTTTTCCTTATCTTGATCAGGTTGTGGTTCTTGTGGAGTAGGAATAGCTTCATCAGAAGTTACAGGTATTTCAGGTGATTTAAGTGTTGTACCACTTCTTGTGGTAATGGCTTTAGCTGTTTCATTCCGGGGGTTAGCATTTGTATCACTAGGTAGACTTCCCGGTTTTCTTTCACCTATTAACCTTGCTAGGTTACTTACTTCTTGTTCCAGATTTTGAATAGAAGCTTGTTGATTTCTAAATGCTTGAGCATTTTGTTCATTGGTTTATTTTTGAGATGTGAAAAACTGCGTTTGAGTTTCAACTAGCTTCGTCATCATATCTTCTAAATTCGGCTTTTTATCATCGGGTTGTGGTGGTTTGTTTTGAAAATTAGGTCTTTGCTGATTGTAAGTATTGTTGGATACTTGTTGATTGCTAGGACCTTGTTGGTTGTTGTATGGAATATTTCGGTTATAGTTCTGGTTTTGATTGTAAATCGGTCTTGGCGGTTGATAATTATTCTGATAATTATTTCCAGGCCTTTGGTTTATGTATGAAATATTCTCTCTTTGTTCCATTGTTAATTCAATACTGAGACAATCTTTTGTCAAATGTGGTCCTCCACACTGCTCACAACTAATTCGTATTGAGTGAATATCCTTAGTCATCTTTTCCATTCGTCTCTCGACAGCATCTATCTTTGCGGAAATGGAATCTAAGTCATGGCTAGACTCGGCTCTAGCTACTTTAGATGATCTAACGATATCTTTTTCTTGGTGCCACTCATGTGAGTAGGAAGCAGTGTTATCAATAATTTTGTAAGCATCCGTTTCTGTTTTCTTCATAATAGAACCACCAGCTGCTATATCTATGTCTTTCCTTGTAGTGATGTCGCATCCTTGGTAGAATATTTGTACTATTTGACAGGTGTCTAAACCATATTGCGGACATCCTCTTAATAACTTTCCAAATCTTGTCCACGCCTCATATAGAGTTTCATTCGGTTTCTGTGTAAACGTAACAATTTCTGCTTGAAGTCTTACGGCTTTAGATGCAGGAAAGAATTGTTTAAGAAATTTTTCAACTAAAACGTCCCATGTATCAATCGCCCCTTCAGGTAACGATTCCAACCAATCTTTGGATTCTCCCTTTAAAGTCCAGGGAAATAACATGAGATATATCTGTTCATCCTCCACTTCTTGGATTTTAAATAGTGTGCAGATCCTATTAAAGGTACGAAGATGTTCATTTGGATCTTCCTTCGGCGCACCACTAAATTGGCATTGATTAGTCACCATGTGTAGAATTTGTCCTTTGATTTCATAATCTGGCGCATTAATGTCTGGATGAGTAATTGCGTGACCTTGGCCAGTGCGTTTAGCTCTCATTCGGTCTTCCATACTTAAAGGTTCCAGATTCTCCATAATTGAATTTGTTGAATCGGAATCACTAGAGGATTCTGATTTAATGGTTCGTTCCTCAACAATCTCTGTTTGAATGATTGGTGGTTCCGGAGGAAAATTTAGTGGTTCAGGATCTATGAATCGTCCCTGAATATTCTCCGGATTCTCAATTGTGAGGTCGGGTTCAAAAAATGGATTATCGGAAATTTGAACTGGAGCACTTGGTCGACTGGATGACGATTCTAAAGAAAAATCAACGGCGGTAATATTTGCTAAATGTCTTGATCTAGTTACAGGTGGTGAACGTAAAAAAGGTGGTGATCGTCTTGCTCGGTGCATTCACTGAATATCCTATTAGTTTTTAAAAGGAAAGAAAAATTATATAAGTTATCCAATTAATAGACTTTTCTGATTTTGCCCACGTTTCGAATAGCCAAAAGATGCAGCAGAGGGGCAGGATTCGTTTGGTCTCAATATAATTGAGGACTGTTTGGCTCCAATAATCCGGTCCACATACAAATCCAACTATTACTACGAACCAGAAAATTTTGATGTCTATTAATTTAACTACTTAAAATAAATTTTCATAATTTTAAGAAATTTAGATAAGAAGTAGAATAAAAATCTATGTCCTAAAAACTTGAATAGCGAGAAATAAGAAAGAAAAAGAGCGCGTCGAAAAAGGTCGAAAAAGAAAAGAAAAATTGAAAAAGGCGTTGAAAAATAAGAAATAAAAAAAATGACTTATAAAACTTTAAAACATTCGCCTAACCCAACCTTATTACTACCACTAACTTAAAATTATAATCGCAAATTGAGATTACTAATTGGAATGATAATTGATACATAGGTAAAAGGTGTCTAAAAATATTAAAGCTTACAAGAAAAACTATATCCCAAATGGCAATAACTTAAAAAGAAACTAAAACTTAAAAAGGCGTCGCAAAATTCTAAAGCACCTAAATCTTAGTCTAAAGAAAAAGCACTTAAGGGATTTTACGGCAAAGCCTAAAAATCTAGAAGTAAAAATAACTATGGCAAAAATTATGAGTTAAAAATAAATACGAGCGAAAAATACAAAAATTACGCTAAAACTATTAAAAAGGGACAAAATATAAAAATATATAAAAAGTTGTAAAAATTACAATTTTTATAAAAATATTATTTTTATATTATTTATTTTATAAAACTATTAATTTTATAATTTAATTATACTAATTAAACTAAATAATACAAATTAATAATAAAAACTAAATTAATAATTAAAAATTAAACCCTAATTAGGGTTATAATAATAATAATTATATATTAATTAAAACCCTAAACTGGCGGCTGAGGTTACCAGGCCTGTCAAATCACCTCATGCGATCGCATGAGGTGTTAGTTGATTTTCCATGCAATCGCATGGCTTGCGAAATTGGGCCAGGCTCTGGGCTGCAACAGTGATCGGGCAGAGTATGTTTTTATATATATTTTTTTTTCTTTTTTTCTGTTTTGCTGTTTTAATAAAATTATGTAATATATTTATATAAATTAAATAAAACTTATATTTTTATAAAATAAAGATAAAGAAACTTTTATATAACTTACAAACTCTTAAAAATATTTATATTTTTGTTTTTCTTTTTATATTTTCGAATATTTAAAACGTATTTTTACAAAAGCGTACTAAAAATAAAAATCTTTTTTTTTTGTGTGGCATTTCGCTTCGGCATTCCCCGGCAGCAGCGCCAAAAATACTTGATGTTAAAGCTAAGGGGTATAAAATACTATTAAATTTTACAAGGAAATACTATTAAATAAGATACAATTTTACACAAGATATTTATTTATTTATTGAATCGATATACTTAAATCTTGCTACAACACTATAGGCAGTGTACCTAATTGTACAGTAGTGTAGTTTTTAGTAAGTCCGGTTCGTTCCACAGGGAATCTTTTTCACAAAGCTTAACGCTATATTAGTTTAAATTTATAAAAATACAAATATATATAAGTAATATTATTATTATAAAGGGGGGTTTTTACCGTTTAATGACCGGTTTGTCGATTTTAAAACTTTAGTCGCAGTTAAAACCAAATGTAAAATATTAAATAAATAAAAGACTTAATTTAAAGCTTAAAGTAAATAACGATAATGAAATTTCGAATAATAAAAGTGCGATAAAATAAACTTGCGATAATTAAAAAGTACGATAATTAAAAGTGCAATTAAATACAATAACAATAAATAAAAGTGCTATAATTAGAAGTGCAATTAAATATAAAATAAAAGAAATTAAATATGAAATAAAAGAATTATGCTTATTTAAACTTCCGTAATCATGATGTTTGACGTGTTGATTTTAGTTATATGCCCATGGGTTAATTGTCCTTTGTCCTGGATTATTTAATATGTCCGTCTGGTTTTTGTCCATAACAGTCCATCAGTCATAAATATAAAGTGCGAGTGTCCTCGTCAAATTATCCTTATACCCGAAGTTTAAATATTCCAACTAATTGGGGACTTAAACTGTAACAAGATTTTAATACTTTGTTTAATAATTACACCAGGATGTCGACTGAGTGTAACCCAAGGTTTTAATACTTTGTTATCAATTATGCCAAGTGTCCTTGTACATAATTTCACCCCTGTTTTAATAATTCTAGTGGCTATTAATCCATTCCCGTGTCCGGTTAAATGAACGATTATTCGTACATATAAATACCCCGCCCATCGTGTCCGATTGAGTGTATATGGTTATTTATAGGGACGCCCAATTGTAAATCTTTATATTAACATTAACAAACTATCATTTAGTTAAACAAATATAAAGCCCATTAATAGCCCATACTCTAATTTCCACAAGTGTCGTTCTTTTGTCCAAACCCCAATTATGGTACAAAGCCCAATTACCCAATTTTAATATTTTTAGCCCAACATCATGATTACTTCGGATTAAATAAGCATAATAATAACTTAGCTACGAGACATTAAATTAAAAAGGTTGAACATAACTTACAATGATTAAAAATAGCGTAGCGTTACACGGACAGAATTTCGACTTACACCCTTACAACATTCGCTAACACACCCTTATTATTAGGATTTAAAATTAAAATTAAAATTAAAATATAAATTATATATACATATACTACGTTTGAGTGAAGAAGAAAAAGATGTCTTTATTTTGGCCAAAACGCGTTGAATTTATAGGACCTGGGCTGGATTTCAGATCCATGCGATCGCATGGCTTTTGTGCCTCCAGGCCATGCGTTCGCATGGCCAGCTGGAAGAAGTCACATATCTTTATTTTCTTTCTTGCCGACGTTTATAAATAATAATATAATATATAAATAATTATAAGAATTATTTAAATATTATATTTTATTTATGTGCATAGTTAACTTGTAATTTTTAATCCGTTGCGTCGAGCGTTGAGAGTTGTCTCTGGTCCCGGTTCCGGATTTTCGAACGTCCTTGCGTACAATTTAATATCTTGTACTTTGCGTTTTGAATCTTGTACTCTTGTAATTTTGAGACGTTTCTTATCAATAATTGGAACCTCATTGATTGTATTTTGTACTTTTGAGCTTTTTGGTCGTTTGCGTCTTCAATTCGTCGAATCTGTCTTTTGTCTTCACCTTTTATTATTTAAACGAATATCACTTGTAAATAGAACAGTTGCAACTAAAAGCTTGTCTTTCTTGAGGAATAATGCTATGAAATATATGTTCGTTTTTAGCATTATCAGATTTCTTAGGGTTTGACTGAAAGCGAGCACAGACCGTTACAGCAAGTGTAATGTCCGGTCTGCTCGCAGTTAAGTACATTAAAGAACCAACCATGCTTCTATAAAGCGTAATATCAAAGGGTTCCCCATTAGTATCAGCATCCAGTAATGTCCTCATTGGGGTTGTCATTGGTTTTAAAGCAGTCATTTTAAAACGTTTTAGCATATCATTGATATACTTTGTTTGACTGATAAAAATCCCATTTGGTAATTGTTTTACTTGTAACCCTAAGAAGAAATTGAGCTGGGCATGCATGCTCATTTCAAATTTGTTGGCCATAAGGTCACCAAATTCTTTGCATAAAGTCGGGGACGTGGAACCAAAAATAATGTCATCAACGTAAATTTGAACCAAGAGAATGTGATCGTAGTTTTTACCGATGAAGAGCGTTGTATCAATCGTTCTACGAGAAAAGCCATTATCCAGTAAGTACTTTGTCAAGGTCTCGTACCATGCACGCGGTGCTTGCTTTAGACCATACAAAGCTTTCTCCAAGTAGTAAACGTGATTTGGATGAATGAGATCGATAAAGCCTTCTGGTTGATCAACATAAACTTCCTCTTGAAGAGGACCATTCATAAAAGCGGTTTTGACATCCATTTGAAACACTGTGAACTTCATATGAGAAGCAAATGCAAGAAATAGACGAATAGCTCCAATCCTTGCAACCGAAGCAAACGTTTCGTCATAATCAATACCCTCTTGTTGTCGGTATCGCTTGGCCACAAGACGTGCCTTATTTTGAACCACAATTCCATCAAAATCCTTCTTGTTATTGAAAATCCACTTAAGCCCTTTTGGTCATTGACCCGCTGGTCTTGGAAATAATCACCATACTTTTAATCATTCAAATTGATTGATCTCTTCTTGCATTGCTACCACCCAGTTCGGATCTAGTAAAGCTTGAGCAACCGTTGTTGGTTCAATATTACTAAGAAAGACATTGTATAAACACATATTCTGAGTAGCCCTTCGAGTTGAAACTAGAGTAGATGCATCACCAATGATAAGATCTATCAGATGAGTTTTAGACCATCGGTTGTTATGTGGAAGAGGTTCTACATCAGTGGTATTCATTGAAACATCAACCATTGTTAACGTTGAGCCATGATCCTCTTGTGCTGATATAACATTTTCTAATGGATTCATTTGAGTATCTGGAGAAACAACTGGAGTTGTATCAATGGATGTATCTTGAATTGGTTCAGTATTATCATCAGGAGGTGGGAGGGAGGATGAAGAAACAATAGGTGAATCAGTTGGTGTTGAATCTTCATCAAAGAGACTTGGTTGAGTCTCCAGTGTAGTAGATTAAGTTGGTGTTTCAGATACGGCATTAACATTTGAATTCCGTTGAGGAATATACAAAGAATCAAATAGTAAATCCAGTTCCTCTGTTGTTACCGTAGGAACACCCTTCTTCGAGAAAATTGAGTTTTGAGCGGAATAAGTGGTCGCCAGGTTAGGATCGAGTTTTGAACCGAGTTGTTCAAAAGCCATTCCCAATAATTCATCGAACTTGACATTGATGCTTTCCTTGATCGTCTTTGTCCGTTTGTGATAGACACGATAGGCAACTTTGTTCGAAGAATAACCGAGAAATACGGCTTGATCGCCATGAGGATCAAACTTTCCGAGGCTGTTAAAATAGTTAAGCACATAGCATATACAACCAAAGACACGGAAATATTTGAGATTCGGGCATCTACCATATAATAACTCATAAGGAGTTTTGTCAAAATGTTTATTAATGATACAGCGATTTTGGGTATAACATGCAGTTGAAATGGTCTCCCCCCACATTTTCGGAGGTAGTTTGGAGTAGGAAAGCATCGTTCGAGCTGCCTCGCACAACGTACGATTACGTCGTTCGACTACTCCATTCTGTTAGGGGGTTCGTGCAGCAGAGAACTGATGTTCAATGCCTTGGTCTTTCAAAAAACTATCAAGCAGGTCATTCTTAAATTCTGTCCCATTATCAGTTCAGATGCTCTTAACATGTTTGTTAAAAGAGCGTTGAGTCTTTTTGATGAACTCAATGATAATGGCGGGGGTTTCTGACTTAGTTCTCGTAAGAAAAATCCATGTAAATCGGTATTGTCATCTACAATGACAAGCACATGTTTCCTGCCACTGAGGCTAGAAATTCTCATGGTTCCACATATGTCCATATGCAATAATTTCAAAGACGATGAAGTACTCGGGTTTTGATTAAGCGGATGATTGGTCCGTTTCAGCTTACCCATCGCACATGATAGACACACATGATGCTTATCATATTGATAGCTGGGAATACCATCAACTAAGTCTTTAGAGACTAGTAGATTAATACCCTTGTAATTCAGGTGTGACATCCGGTGATGCCATAACCACGAATTTTCTTTTGTTGAATGAGTGGCCAAACACCTGGTTTCATGTGATGGTGCATCATTGAGGTCAATAGTATATAGTGAGGCACAACGTTTACCAACAAGAAGATCATTTCCATCGGTGGATTGCACCGAGCATTGATGACGTTCAAACAGAACTTTGAGATCTCCATCACAAAATTGGCTGACACTAAATAAACTACACCCCAAACCCTCAACATATGAGACCCGTTTGATTGTTATGCCATTTTTCACATAATCTCCATAGCCCGTTATTGCTGCAATCTCATCATTTCCGAATGTAACCGTTCCTAGGAATTTGTCAATGAAATTGACAAGCAAGGATTTATCGCCCATCATGTGTCGAGAACAACCGGAATCGATATACTAAACACAGACGTCAAAACCCTGTAAACGTTAATTTCCTAGAGTTTAGGTAACCAAAGTTTCTTGGGTCCTCAACGGTTAGTACCAGCAACAAACTTTGGTTCAACAATGAGATAATCACGTAAAGCATCATGCAATTTAGACAATAAAGCATCATTTAAAACCACATTACATGAAGCATCATACGCAATATCAAGTTTGATGTGTGCAGCGGTGTATACGAAATACTTATATTTTTAATACGAAATATGATACAATTTACACAAGTTTTATTTAATTTATTTACGGATGGGATATACCTAAACCTTGCTACAACACTATAGGCAGTGTACCTAATCGTAGTGTAGTGTAGTTTTTAGTAAGTTCGGTTCGTTCCACAGGGAGCTAGCCAAGTTTAACGCTATATTTTTAAAACTATATTTGTATAAATATATATATACATATATATACATAAATAATATTATTATTAGTATAAAAAGGGGGTTTTTACCGTTTAATGACCGGTTTGTCGATTTTAAATAAAGTGTAAAGATAAATGACGATAATATAAATGACAGAATTTAAATTGCGATAAAGTAAAATGCAGTAATTAAAATGACAGTAAATAAAGGTATGATGAAATATGAAATAAAAGTATTATGCTTATTTAAACTTCCGTAATCATGATGTTTGACGTTTTGATTTTAGTTAATTGTTACCTGGGTTAATTGTCCTTTGTCCTGGTTTATTTGATACCTATCTGGTTTTTGTCCATAATAGTCCATCGGTCATAATTATAAAATGCTCGTCAAATTAGCCTTATTCCCGAAGTCAAATATTCCAACTAATTAGGGATTCGAACTGTAACAAGGTTTTAATACTTTGTTACTAATTACACCAGGTTATTGACTGCGTGTAATCCAAGGTTTTAATACTTTGTTAACAATTACACCAATTATCCTTGTATGTAATCCACCCCTGTTTTAATGAGATATGAATATTAATTTACCCACTTGATCAGAATGATTAATCAATTACCCAACCCGAATAATTAATTAAATGATTGTAAAAGGCGTCGTATAAACGTCACTAAATAGAACATACATAATCATTTTAATAATTATTAGATTAACTAATTTGAAGATAGGTTCGACAGATTCTAATAAGTTGTCATTCGATTAGACAATACCCCATATCTATTAATAGTCAATAGTCCAATGTCCACAAGTGTTGGTCTTTTGTCCAAACCTTAATTATGGTACAAAATCTAATAACCCAATCTTAATTTTTAGTCCAACATCACGATTACTTTGGCTTAAATAAGCATAATAATAACTTAGTTACGAGACATTAATTTAAAAAGGAAGAACATAGCCTACAGTGGTGATTAATCGCGTAGCGTTGCACGGACAGAATTTTGACTTAAAACCCGTAAAACATTCTTAAAATAACCTTATTATTATTAACTTAAAATTAAAATTAAAATTATATTATATATATATATATATATATATATATATATATATATATATATATATATATATATATATATATTTACGTTACATAGAAAGGAAAAGAAAAAGATGTGTTTTTGCTCGATCAGAACCCGGATTTTTATAGGCTAAATTCAAGTTCCTGTTCACCATACGATCGTATGGGGATATAGCACAGAATCCATGCGATCGCATGGCCCCTCTGGCCAGCTCACAATCCTTTATTTTTTAGTTTGCCGACGGTTTTTAATATATAATATAATATATATATAATTTTAAGAATTATTTATATATTATATTATATTCATGTGCATAGTTGACTTGTCATTTTAGCTCCGTTGCGTCGCGCGTTGAAAGTTGGTTCATGTCCCGATTCCGGATTTTCGAACGTCCTTTCGTACTATTTGATATCTTGTACTTTGCGTTTCGCGACTCGTACTCTTGTAACTTTTAGACGTTTCTTATCAATAAATTGAACCACTTGGATTGTACTTTGTACTTTTGAGCTTTTTGGTCATTTGCATCTTTAAATCGTCGTTTTCTTCTTTTGTCTTCGCACTTATTTATTTAAACGAATATTACATAAAAATAGAACAATTGCAACTAAAAGCTTTACATATTGGAAGGATATTGTGCCTAAATATATGTTCATTTGGAGCACTATCAAATATCCCCACACTTGAGCGTTGCTTGTCCTCAAGCAATACAGAACTTGAAATTAAATCACACTTCACTCGAATCAATTTTTTATTCTCACACTTTATACATCAGTGATTTTGATACGGCGGTATAAACAATGATAGTAACGATGTGGTTTATAGTCCCACATGACTATTAAAAATTTAGATCCTTTAAGGAAATTGGATCTTTATGAAAATATTTGATCTTTTGAAAATTCATTCTAGATTTTACCCTAGATAAGTTTTCTGGAATAACTCTTCACCGGTGTTTGCAAAATGTTTTTGTGGGTTTTTTGGGTTTCATATTTTCATTTTTTTAGCTCAAAACTTGATGTTTTGTGTCACACACTTGCTAACCTTGTATTAGGAAAGCACACGTCCAGTATACTTGCTCCGTATATTACCTTTCGGTAAACTACCGTCCGGTTGTAAAGGAAAGCGTTGAACAAGCAACTGTTAAGGCAATGTCTAATGACATGCAGATGTTCATGGTCTAAAATGTGTCAGATGCAATTACTATCCTTTGTAGGAGCAATAGTAAAGATCACCCTATAATTTTTTGATCTGGCACAAGGTCCTGTCTTCGACCATGCTATGCAACCACCATTCTTAAGGTTGACACCCGAATTGGTTCAGGTGACCTAATGAATTCCAGGTGAATTCCTAGGATTTTACGTTCAATGGTAATGAACGCATTGAAAATAGGTTTTCAGAAAACAAATCGACTTTAATTTGATCAAAAATTTTCTCGTTCAAGCTCGAGTTTAGATATCATTGAATTCCATGAGTTTGTAATTCTCAATCTTTAAGGTCAATCTCAAGGATTGAGTGATATCAGGCTTAAAAGCTAATTTTTAATCTTTTAAGGAGATTATCCTTTCTGGGGGTCTGATTCATTAGTCTTATCAAGCTAATTTGCACGGCGCCCTCCCCATTTTACGAGACAGATCCTCTCATGGTTAGGATAAGTCTGACCACTTGCCGACCCTGTTTGATGCTGAGGTCCGTGGATTTCCTGCTAATTTTAGAGATGACTTTTCTAGATTTTTCGTCAACCTACAGCTGGTCTGAACGACAACTTCTTGACCTAAATCAAGAAGCGCGTGTCTTTTTCGAAAGACTTTACTTCCTTTTAATGATGGAATTGATTCATCGTACAGATCCATCTTTCTTTCAAATATATTACAGTAAATTAGGTAAAACTGATTAAAATCGTCCAAAATAAAAGTATCTGCAATAATCAAAAATATGTTATAAATGTTTTAAAGAACTTGATAAATTCTTCACACACTTAGCTTTTATTTATTCTTTTCTTTACCTTTTAATTCTCCTTTATTCTATTTTAAATGAATTCTAACGTTTTGTGTTGTTTCTCCATTTATGTTCTCTCCGAGGTAACAATAATTTCGGTATTAACACCTAGTTTTATCGTTCATAAATATGTATAAACATGATTTTGAATTCATTTAGTTGAAATTTTTTTAAATTTTCACAAAATTTGGCAATTAAACTAAGTGTAAACCCGAGAGAATTTATAACCCTTCCCCACACTTGAGATCATGCAATGCCCTAATTTGCATGAAATCAGACTATAATTATAAATTCATGAGGGTGATTAGTGTAGAAAAGTGATTAAAAATACCGAGTTTGCAAACATATTATTTTATATCACATTTGATATTTTGCGTCTTGTCGTCAAAATTAGTAGCTTTTGCTGAACTTAATGTCAGTCTTTGAAAGTGCGATGTTTTATCCTGTTTTGTACATGAGATAAACTACAAACATATATATACATACTTTTACATTTTTTTATTTTTTTTTATAAAACCTTTATTTATTAAAACAATTTAAATGAATAATTTTTAAAATTTTGTTTCCTTTTACTTTAGGTAGTTTCGGTATGTTTACCTAGTTCGTCCCTCGACAAAATTTAAAATTTGTCGTTTTTAAAGCTATTGTTTTAAAAGCAAAGATTTTTTGAGTTTTTTTTTTTAATTTTTTTTTTTGGTATACTTTAGATCAATAAAATTAAAAATAATGATAACAAAATTTTTCGCCCCGCCATCGGGTAAAGCAATTTCCGTTCTATGACCTAGTCTTTAACTTACGACGAATTTTAGAAATCATTTTTTTTAAACTTAATGAAATAAAGTAAATTTTGTTTTTAAATTCACACAAAACTTAAATTTAAAAATGCATATAAATTTCATATAAAACCTATAAAACAAAAAATTTAGAATGGGGGGAGAAAACTAGTTCTTTAGTGTCTGCTAGCAGAAAAGACCAATCGGATTCCATTCTCGAAACTACACGAGAACAGAACAATTAACTCTAGACAGCATTTTCTTTTTAGAACATCTGAATCTCCCCACACTTAGGTAGCTGTGGTGTCGAAATTGTGATTAACTTCATTGTTAATTTCTTTTGGACCATAATCAACTTGCATATCTGTGACTTTTCCTTTAAGCCATTGGTCGGATTCCTGTGTAATATCCACAAATTCAACTAGTTTCGCCTTTTCTTTAGGCGATAGATTAGATACTAACCGGTTACATAACTTAAAGTTCCCCTTGGTTCTAGCATTATTGAATCCGTGTAATAAGTTTCTTCATTGACTATTAATAACGGGGTCATTTAATTTCGCATCAACAACGGGGTTCTTTGTTATCAGGTCATCATTAGGGTTTACTTCATCTTCCCCACACTTAGGCGTTTTATTATTGTTAAGCACTACCGTTGGAGTTGGTAAAACAATATGCTTCTCATCGATCATTTTTATCGGTTCAACGGTTTTGGTTGGTGGAGATTTAGACTTTCGAATCACAAAGGTGACCGATTTGTCACCATCACTAAGTGTCATTCTACCTTTTCTTACATCAAATAACGCCCCGGTAGACGCTAAGAATGGTCGACCTAAAATTAGAGGAATGTTTGAGTCATCTTCTATGTCAATGACAATGAATTCGACTAGAAAGGTTAAATTACCTACTTGAACGGGTAGGTTGTCAGCAATTCCAACTGGGTGCTTAATGGTTTGATCAAAGAGTCGAACACTCATTTCCGTTGGACTTAACTCACCTACTCCTAATCTCTTATATAATGATAGAGGCATAACACTCACACTCGCACCTAAATCTTCTAGTGCATCATACATGACACTCTCACTAATTCGACAAGGAACAATAAATTCACCCGGATCACCCACCCTGGGTGGAGGTTTTGGTGGAACTGTCTTCACCGGGTTTATTTTTACGGTTTTTGTTTCTTGTACTTTTTTATTCTTCTTCTTCTTCTTTCCAGAGGTATCACAAACTTTATTACCTATCACTTTCTCATACTCAACTCCTTTTCTTGGAAACGGGATGGGTGGTCTGTATGGTGCCACCACTGGCTTTACATACTCGGGTGGTGGTGGTGGTGGTGTAACTTCTTCATTGTTACTCACATCTAAAACCTTCCCATCTTCTGGTGTTGATTTTTAGAATTTGTTGACACCATATTAACATTCTCATTCAGAGGATTTACTTCAGTATCACTCGGTAGCTTTTCTTGTTCCCTCTCACTTATCATGCTAGCAAGAGTACCTACGTGTTTTTCTAGATTCAGAATGAAAGCTTGTTGAGTTCTTAATGACTGATCAAACCTCTCATTCGTTTGGGTTTGAGTTGCAATAAATTGTGTTTGAGATTCCATTAGCTTTGCCATCATTTCTTCCAGATTTGACTTTTTCTCTTCGGTTTGTTGTGGTGGTTTATATATGCCAGGTCTTTATTGATTGAAAGTGTTATTTTGAGTTGGTTGGTTATTCAGACCTTGTTGGTTGTACGAGTTATTGTTTGGCCCATTTGGATTGTAAAGAATATTTTGATTTCGATTGAAGTTTGGCCTTGGCGGTTGATAATTATTCTGATAATTATTTCCCGGCCTTTGGTTCATGTAGGAAACATTCTCTCGTTGTTCCATCATTTGCTCAATGTGACAATCTTTCGTTAAGTGTGGTCCACCGCATTTCTCACAACTGATTCGTTTTGCGTGAATATCCTTAGTCATCTTTTTCATTCGTCTCTCGAAAGCATCTATCTTTGCGGAAACGGAATCAAAGTCATGGCTAGAATCGGCTCTAGCCACTTTAGATGAACGAAATATATCTTTTTTATGGTGCCACTCATGTGAGTGGGAGGCAGTGTTATCAATAATTTTGTGAGCTTCGGTTGCGGTTTTCTTCATAATAGAACCACCAGCTGCTATGTCGATGTCTTTTCGTGTAGTAATGTCGCATCCTTGGTAGAATATTTGTACTATTTGATAAGTGTCTAAACCATGTTGAGGACATCCTCTCAACAACTTTCCGAATCTTGTCCACGCCTCATATAGAGTTTCATTTGGCTTTTGTGTGAACGTAACAATTTCTCCTTGAAGTCTCACGGCTTTAGATGTCGGAAAGAATCTTTTAAGAAATTTTTCAACTAAGACATCCCATGTGTCAATCGCCCCTTCAGGTAACGATTCTAACCAATCTTTGGCTTCTCCCTTTAAAGTCCAGGGAAACAACATGAGATAGATCTGTTCATCCTCAACTTCTCTGATTTTGAATAGAGTACAGATCCTATTAAAGGTTCGAAGATGTTCATTTAGATCTTCTTTTGGCGTACCACTATATTGGCATTGATTAGTTACCATGTGTAGAATTTGTCCTTTGATTTCATAATCTGGCGCATTAATATCTGGTTTAATAATGGCATGACCTTGGCCCGTGCGTTTGGCTCTCATTCGGTCTTCCATACTTAGAGGTTCAGTTACTTCCATAATTGAATTTATTGAATACGAATCACTGGAGGATTCTGATTTAACGGTTTGTGGTTCAAGATCTTGGAATTGTCCTTGAATATCCTCCGGGTTTTCAATTTTGAAGTCGGGTTTAAAAGATGGATTATCGGAAATTTGAGTTGGAGTACTTGTTCGACTTGACGATGATTCTAAAGAAAAATCAATGGCGATAATATTGGCTAGATGTCTTGATCTGGTTACAGGTGGTGAACGTATGAAAGGTGGTGAACGTTTTGCTCGATGCATTCACTGAATATCCTATTAGTTATAAAAGATAAAAATTATATAAGTTATCAAATTAATAGACTTTTCTGATTTTGCCCACGTTTCGAATAGCCAATAAATGCAGCAGGTAGCCAGGACCCTTTAAATCGGAAGCCCACAACTCGCCACTAACAAATCCAACTATTACTACGAACCAGAAAATTTTGGATGTCTATCAATTTAACCGCTTAAAATAATTTTTCATTTTGAAATTATAGAGAAGAAATAGAAAATTCTATGTCCTAAAAACTAGAGCGTCGAGAAATAAGAAAGAAAAAGAGTGCGTCCTAAAACGTCGAAAAATAAAAGGTCAAAAAATAAGCATCGAAAAATAATAAAAGTTGGAAAACTAAGAATTAAAACTTACGTCTAAAGGTATTAAAGCTGAAAAGGAATTCTATATTCAAAACGGCAATAACTTTAAAAGGCACTAAAATTTATTTAAAACTAAAGCGATAAGCAACGTTGTAAAATTTTAAAGCGCCTAAATCTTAATCTAAACAAAAAGCACTTAAGGGATTTTACGGCAAAGCCTAAAAATCTAGAAATAAAAATAACTACGGCAAAATACTAAGTTTAAAACTAAGTACGAACGATAAAAATACAAATATTACGAATAAACGATTAAAATATACAATTTATAAAAAGAAATAAAAGGTAATAAAATTATAATTTTATAAAAATATTATTTTTATATTATTATTTTATAAAAGTATTAATTTTATAAACAATAAAACTAATTGAAACTTAAAAATACAAAATAAAATAAACTAAAACTTAATTATTAAATAACTACACCCTAATTACGGTTTAATGATAATAATAATTAATAATACTACGTAATTAATGTTGTACTATGATCAGTCCTGGCGTGTCAGATAGAGCCATGCGGTCGCATGGGTTTTAAGGCCTGGGCTCATGCGATCGCATGAGCTTCAGGTTCAGTTCAATTGCAGGCCAAAAATTACAGGTTCAATCGTTTTTTTTTTTTTTTACTTTTTTACTTTGATTTTTTTACAAAATTTAAAATAAGTAATTAAAATACACTTATATTTTTAAGATCTAAAAAAAATACTTTTATACTTTATAAAATATATATTTTCGTTTTACTCTTTTTTTTATGTTTTAAATTTTTATTTTTAATATTTAAAACGTATTTTTATGACAATAAATTAAAACTTAATAAAAAATTTTTTTATAGTGTTTCGCTTTCGGGTCCCCGGCAGTGGTGCTAAAAATACTTGATGTGTGCAGCGGTGTATATGAAATACTTATATTTTTAATACGAAATATGATACAATTTACACAAGTTTTATTTAATTTATTTACGGATGGGATATACCTAAACCTTGCTACAACACTATAGGCGGTGTACCTAATCGTAGAGTAGTGTAGTTTTTAGTAAGTCCGGTTCGTTCCACAGGGAGCTAGCCAAGTTTAACGCTATATTTTTAAAACTATATTTGTATGTATGTATATATATATATATATATATATATATATATATATATATATATATATATATATATATATATATATATATATATATATATATATATATATATATATATATATATATATATATATAATATTATTATTATAAAAGGGGGTTTTAATGACCGGTTTGTCGATTTTAAATAAAGCGTAAAGATAAATGACGATAATATAAATGACTGAATTTAAATTGCGATAAAGTAAATTGCAGTAATTAAAATGACAGTAAATAAAGGTACAATGAAATATGAAATAAAAGTATTATGCTTATTTAAACTTCCGTAATTATGATGTTTGACGTTTTTATTTTAATTAATTGTTACCTGGGTTAATTATCCTTTGTCCTGGTTTATTTGATACCTATCTGGTTTTTGTCCATAATAGTCCATCGGTCATAATTATAAAATGCTCGTCAAATTAACTTATTCCCGAAGTCAAATATTCCAACTAATTAGGGACTCGAACTGTAACAAGGTTTTAATACTTTGTTAATAATTGCTCCAGGTTATCGACTGCGTGTAATCCAAGGTTTTAATACTTTGTTAACAATTACACCAATTATCCTTGTATGTAATCCACCCCTGTTTTAATGAGATATGAATATTAATTTACCCACTTGATCAGAATGAATAATCAATTACCCAACCCGAATAATTAATTAAATGATCGTAAAAGATGTCGTATAAACGTCACTAAATAGAACATACATAATCATTGTAATAATTATTAGATTAACTAATTTGAAGATAGGTTTGACAGATTCTAATGAGTTGTCATTCGATTAGACAATACCCCCTATCTATTAATAGTCAATAGTCCAATGTCCACAAGTATCGGTCTTTTGTCCAAACCTTAATTATGGTACAAAATCTAATAACCCAATCTTAATTTTTAGTCCAACATCAAGATTACTTTGGCTTAAATAAGCATAATAATAACTTAGTTACGAGACATTAATTTAAAAAGGAAGAACATAGCTTACAGTGATGATTAATCGTGTAGCGTTACACGGGCAGAATTTTGACTTAAAACCCGTAAAACATTCTTAAAATAACCTTATTATTATTAACTTAAAATTAAAATTATATTATAAATATATATATATATATATATATATATATATATATATATATATATATATATATATATATATATATATATATATATATATATATATATATATATATATATATTTACGTTACATAGAAAGGAAAAGAAAAATATTTGTTTTTGCTCGATCAGAACCCGGCTTTTTATAGGCTAAATTCGAGTTCCTGTTCACCATGCGATCACATGGGGATATAGCACAGAAGCCATGCGATCGCATGGCCCCTCTGGCCAGCTCACAATCCTTTGTTTTTTAGTTTGCCGACGGTTTTTAATATATAATATAAAATATATAATTTTAAGAATTATTTATATATTATATTATATTCATGTGCATAGTTGACTTGTCATTTTAGTTCCGTTGCGTCGCGCGTTAAAAGTTGGTTCATGTCCCGATTCCGAATTTTCGAACGTCCTTTCGTACTATTTAATATCTTGTACTTTGCGTTTCGCGGCTCGTACTCATGTAACTTTTAGACGTTTCTTATCAATAAATTGAACCACTTGGATTGTACTTTGTACTTTTGAGCTTTTTGGTCGTTTGCGTCTTTAAATCGTCGTTTTCTTTTTTTGTCTTCGCACTTATTTATTTAAACGAATATTACATAAAAATAGAACAATTGCAACTAAAAGCTTTACATATTGGAAGGATATTGTGCCTAAATATATGTTCATTTGGAGCACTATCAAAGTTTTACATCATTATCAAAAGTCTTAAGACACAACTTATTCCATGTAGATATTTTGTTCACAGAAGAAAATTGAAATACATGTGACGACTTCCTAGGTCGACTAGCAGATTTCTTTGGTTTGTTTGCTACTTTCTTAGGCATTAACTTAGGAACCCATATAGACTTGTAAGTCAAGTTTTGGTTATGACCTGTGACACGGAAAACACCTCTGTTAGTTAGACGTCCAAACTTTTCAGTTGACACATGAGATGATTGATTTTGCAAAATTTCTAATTTGATTTTACGTTTCTTTGCATCATACTCACTCAAAGCAGGTTTAGGACTTGTGTGTTGTTTAGACTTAATTGATTTCTTTAAAAGACTTTCCTTTTTATTGATTTGACATTGTAATCATAGGAATCTTTTCAGTTGACAAAGAACCATCTTGAGAATGAACCTTCTTTACAATAAATTGCGTTGAAGGTAAAACTTTTGAAACACTTTTACCAAATTGAGAATATACAGGATTTTTAAGAATATTAATGAGTTTAGCATCCTTAGATTTTGTAATCTCCGTAACCTTCTAAGTAATCCCACAAACACACTCAGACACGTTGGTTTCAACAGTAGTGGGTTGCTTAAGTGTGTTAGCCTGTTTCAGTTGAATTATCTTTTGTTTTAAACTTTTAATATCAAGACATGATTCCTCAGCAGAAACTATTACTTCACCTTCCTTAAAAGCATAAGTACATTTTTTCTTAGGAAGTGGAGGCAATTTATTACACAAAGCAAGCATTTGTTCTAAAGATTTACACTTATGTTGCAATTCAACATTTTCCTTTTCCAGTATATCTACTATACGATTCAAATTACTTACATCAGATATTTCTTCATTGAAGTCTATCAAAGGTTCAATTGTTGGTTCATCTTGAGTTTCTATCTTTACATATAAAGTCTTTTTACCTTGTGATTCCGTCTCAAAGAAGACAGTTAGTTCATGTGCTAGGTCTTCACAAATAAATTCATCAGAAACAGAACATGCAGGTAAGGCCGGTAGCATTGGTTTTACATCAAAAGTTAGTTCATCAAACACTTCATCTATGGTAATAATGCTAGAACTAGATTTGTTAAACACTTCATTCTCAAGCATTAAAATGTATTTCTCTAGCATGAGTGTAGGAATATAAACCAGTCTACGTTTAGGCACATAGTTAGCATGTTGCATATTCTTTTCAAATTCAACAAGTTCCTTCAAGAAATCAGGAATTGATTTACCCATTTTAGCATTAATTTTCTCATACATTAAGCTAATTTGATGATATTTTTTAGATTTGCGATTAATAATAATATCATCAAAATCAACATCAGATACATGCACAAAATGAGATGGTAAATCAGCTTGAAAATAATCAGAATGATATAATCCTGGAATCTTTTTGGAAGCATCATCTAAAATCTTAGGATCTTCATAACCCAACCCCCACTTATCACCATGAATCATTTTTGGTCTATTCATGAAAATTGTTTGTTTTGAAAGTTCCATATCAATGATAGCTTTAGATTGCTTTGTTCGATAGAGTTTTTCCTCATATCGAGCAAGTTGAGCTTTCATTTGAAGAGACTCTTTTGACAATTAAGAAATTTCAGTGTTCTTCTCAATTATTGTGTCTTCTAATTGAATAATTTTCTTGTTTAGCTTTGAAAGTGTGGGTTCATGTTGGTTTTTCAAATTAGAAAGATCTTTTTCTAAAAATTAAACTTTTTCCGCAAGACGTTCTGATTTTAGACGATAATCAGTCCTTTCGAATTTAATTGAATGAATTGTTTTTTTAAGATCTTTGGAACTCAATTTCCGTAGAGCTGAGTTGGACTTTCAATCTTTGCAACTCCTATTGTAATTTAGATGATGAAGGTTTGGTCTCATTAAGTTTAATTTTATCTTTTAAAACCTTGTTTTCAGATTTTAAACCTTTGACTTCTTCTGACATTGAGACCAGATTCTACATCAAGTCATTTTGTATTTTTATAAAATTAGGTGGGATTTCAGTTGATTGTACCTCATCATCATCATATGCTGAGTCAGAATTCTCCATTGCTTCCTTTGCTTTGATGAGCTTAGTCACCTTGCAAACATTTAAATATTCCACCTCTGAATCTGAATCATCAGTCCAGTTAAACCAAGTATCATCAACCGATTTCAGCTCTCCTCCAGTTTCCACAATCTTTGACATCAACATTTTCTTCTTGTAGTAAGCTGCATCCTTTTTCTTAGGCATCTTGCACTCACGAGAGTAATGACCAGCTTTTCCTCAATTGAAAACTATTGAATCTTCCTTCTTGGAATCATCAGCAAGTGGATGTTTTGATTGATCAGGTTTCTTGTAGTAGGAGGAAGAAGATGAGTTCTTGTGTTGATTGCTTGATTTACCTTTGAACTTGTGTTTGTTCAAGGCTTTGGTGAACATGACAGCTATCTTGACTAATTCAAGGTGAGAATCATCAACATCAGAAAGATTCAACTCTTCAGAATCAGTTGATTCTTCAACAAGCACCTTTTTGGATAAGCTTTTGGAAGTAGTAAATGATTTGCTCTTCTTTTTAGCAATTAGAGCAAGTGGATCACCCGGAGAAGACTCTTTCCTTCCCATTTGAAGTTTAGACACCTCTGGTTAATAATGCATAAGAACTCTAACAAGCTCATGAATAGTCATCTTGTCAATCTCTTTGGTAGATCGAATGATGGTTCCATAAGGAAGCCATTGAGATTTTTGAGGAACTTTATATTGATTTCAGCGTTTACTTTTGTAATCTTGCACCTTTTCAACTCATTGAGAACACCATTGAAATGACGGTAGGTTTCCTTGAGTTGTTCTTCGGGTTCCTGCTTGAAATATTCATAAAATCCAAGAGCCTTATTCAGTTTAGTAACATCGGACATGTCATAACCTTCTTGCTGTTGTTTGATCTCATCCCATATATCTTTTGTTGTGGTGTTGCTATCAACATTTTCAAACAATTCATACGGGATAGCTTGCATAACAATGTTCTTAGCCTCTATGTCACCATGAGCTCTCTCACGTCTATCACCAGAAAGTTCATAGACTGGAATTGGCATACCAGCATCCGAATGATACTCTACAACTAGACCATCTCTCAGAGAAGCCTATATGTATTTTGCTTTCTTACCCTTGTAGTCTATGTACCGAGTGATTCGGTGGAGCCACTGAGTGTACTTGCCATCAAACAACACTGGAGGTCAGGAATCTGATCCAATGATCAATGTATCTTGTGTAGACATCTTAAAATTGAGGTAGATTCGGTATTAAACACAATCTAAGATGAGGGTTCACAAAAATCTAACAAAAGTGTCAGATTCGATACTGTAACAGATTCGGTAAATGGTTCAGTACTGTAGCAGATTCGGTAATTGGTTCGGTACTGTAGTAGATTCGGTAAACCAGATTCTGTATCAGAAACTGATCAGTAACACAAGTATCACACCCAGATTCGGTATAGATTTAGTAACCACAAGACTTGAAGCCTCAGAACACTTAAAACCAAGGATTAAAAGTAACCGAGATTCTGGTTCGGTATTTGACTCGGTAGTCAAATTCTGTAAGATTTTGAATGCAAACACAATCCAGTTCCTTTGAATTAGATTCGGCAACCTTGCTGCACAAGGAAACAAGTTAGTAACATACAGAATATCAATGATACCGAATGTCAGTTGTAGCAGTTGACAAACTGAGTCTAAATATAGAACTTAGAAAATCAATCGAATCCTATCTCAAACCACACCAATTAGCTGCGTATGATTAAACCGAATGTGATAGAATCACTAACATACCACATTCTGCAACACTTAAAATGAATTTCCAACAAGAAGCAGATTCGGTATGGCAGTTAAGATACCGAATGTTGATCGAATCTTCAAAACTTTGAAGAATTGAAGAAATTGAACCGTCAACAATGTGATTAAACACCTCACGATCACAACTGAATCCATAAACCTTCACTAAAATACAGAACCAAGCTGGAATTGATCAATACCGAGAGTTTTAGCCATGAACTTTAAAAATCAACTTGAATCTCCATAATTGTTGTTAAAAAGCTGTAATGATGATCGAAACTCTTTCTAATCAATCTAATAAACCTTCGCTGATCTTATCACAAGAATCTGAACTTCAGATTATCAAATTCGATGTTAACGAATCTGATTCAATCTAGCCGAAGGTGATCAGATTCTGTAATCTTCCATCTCTGGATCGATATAGTGATGTAATATCACTCCCTGGGTGCTCTGATACCAAATGATAGGTCGGATCATAGTGAGATTAGAAGATGTGATGAGTTAGAATGAGATTCGGTAAGTGAAGAATAGATTCCATATTAGAGAGAATCGGTAAAATTACATTCCATAGCTTCTTAAACTAGTTTACAATGCAATGGCTATCTAATTAGGACTACTTAGGTTCCTTATATAGCCCTCTTCTAAGGAACCTTCATTTAAGCATGTTTCACATTAACACTATACATACTTCGGGGTCCTAACAATACTTAATCCAACAATGTATTATTCGATTCATGCTACTTGTTTAGGTGTAGTCAATCAAACTTTTAAATTAAATTGCATGCAACTAAGTTAAGCAACATGATCAGTGATAAATCTGTTGAACGTGAATTACACTTATATAGTAGAGTTAAATATTGTTAGGCTTAGTCAAAGATCCTCCGTTTGGATGTGTTTAATTAATGATTGCATGAGAACCAAGTAATAATTGACTTTCAGCTAGTAACTTGAGTTGATCTACTTGATGTTTAATCGTTTATATAATTTGTCAATCTATTTGCATGTTAATCCTTATCATAAGATTAATATGTATCATGTAATTGAATTGAACACTAAGAATTGAGATGTTAGCCATGATCATCACATGTCTAGCATATGCTTTAAGTCCTACTTATTGAATGATATGCAACACTTGTCTTAACCTGTTTTAAGATAATGATTGGTCTATGATTATTATTTTGCCTTGTGTTAATATAAGTCATGAAACTTGCCTAATATGATTCCCGTATGAGTTATTCGTTCATGTAAGTGATTTTATTTATAATTGTTTATTTTAAGTCTTTAAATTCATGATTTATATTTAACTATTTTATTAATAAAAAGCGTATCTGTCACACCCCCTAAATGGGACCGGGGGTCATATGTGACTAACCAATATCATAACACAAGTGTAAAGCGAGAATGACTCTAAATGAGACGTTTTTATTAAAACCAATGTATTTAAGCGGAAAGTAAATAGTCATTACAAATGAAATCCTAAAATGTAAATGTAAATAAAAATGTTTTAATGCAATAAGCTAAAATGTGGACTCCAAAGCAGCATAGTCCAAATAGCAAACAATCTATAGCAATCTTCACCTGAGACAAAACATGCTTAAAGTATCAACTAAAAATGGTTGAGTGAACAACATTGGTTTATAATAGTTTTTAGACCACAAGATTTAGTTATCAAGTTTGATGTAGCAACATCGCTCAAAAGTAGTGCTGAAGTTATGATATCGAACTAAACAAAGTTACCGTATGACACCTTGAACTATCAGTGTCGTTGAAATCATTATTATGTAACCATTGACCAACGGTCAACTGGTTAGAAACGTCACTCTCAATAGGCCTACTCACAATAACTAAGTTTGCATTTCAAAGTAGCAATTAACGATATCATGACAGGCATTTAGCATGAAATAAAGCATGGCAGCACAGTTAAACAGTTTCGAGTACTTGTGTCTAAGCATAAAACAGTTTGAAAAGCAAGCATGTGTCTCACTCCAAAAGTTCAAAATAAGTAAATAAGAAAGTTAAAAAGTGGGGCTATGAAGTTCACCTTAGTAGCAAGTAAGTTATTCCACGCAAGAATTATGAAAAGAGTATGTAATCGGAGATCTCAACCTAGAGATATAATGTTTGATTAGTTAATGTCTAACAGACATAAAGTTTATTTATTAATATAGCAACTATATTAACAGTGACGGTTTTCGAGAAAAGTTCCTATTTCTCAAAAATTTCTAATTTTGGAAACCTACTATTTATGGAAAGCTTCCACTTATAGTAACTTTCTAGTTTTAGTATTTTCGGGTTATAATCCTTCACAAAGACGTTGTACAACTTGCCCAAACCTCGTTGCTATCAGATAAGTCACTCTGATGATCTGTTGTTACCGGGCGCCCAGGACTCTTGACCAAAATCTAAGTCGTGGCATTCGAGATCTACATACATACATACATACCCATACATATACATGCATGTATATATATACATACATACACACGAGTATATCTACAACATACACATGTACATACGTACGCATGCATGCATGCACGTGTATTACTATCATTATTACTTACTAATTCACTTTCAAATATTAGCAATCATTATTCATATAATATTTATCATATTCATGTTCATAAAATCATAAACCTTTAATTTTTATTAATCATATTCAACAAACCTAACCTTATTAACCATAATTATTATCCATAATATTTAACTAATTAAATATCATGATCATAACTTATATCCATACTTAATTATATTACTAGTTTATAACCCTTTTTTTTATTCATACATCATTCATGATACTTAATCTTAACATAACTATCATCTTGATCAATTCATAATTTTAAATCTTTTTAACCATATTCAAGTTCATAATACTTCATCTTCAAGATACTTAATTATATTAACCTTATAAATTTATTCATAGCCTTTATCCACTTTATCTACTTTACCTACTTAACTAGCCTTATATCCTTATCATTATTCATGCAGATTGCATAATCTAAAACATAATAACTAAAACACTTAAAGAGTATAATTAACACTAGGGTTTAGGGATACCTTAGTAGGATAGAGATCAAGAAAAAGATGTCGATGGGGACCCAAAACAGAAGCAAAATTCCAGCAGCAATTACAACCCAAACAGAAGGGTTTTGGACCTGTTTTCGTTGTACAGGAACAGCAGGAAACAAGCAGCAACAAGAGCACTTTGGGGGGCTGTTTTGTTGGCGAGTGTAGAAGGAAACAAGGGCTGTTAGTAGTCGATTAGCAGCTACAAATAGTAGCCTGTTGGGCTCGAAAAAAGGCAGCAGGAAAGCAGCAAGAACAGCAACTGCAGGAGGTTGTTTTTGGGTTGAACAAGGTGGCGGATGAGGAGGCTGTTTGGTGTGGTTTGGGCTACAAAAACACAGTAGGATATGGTGGTGGTGATCGACTGAATCACAGCAGCAGAAACAATCGATCTTGGGGCTGTTTTTGGTCGAATGAAAGGATGATGATGGGTTGTAGAAAACTGTCGACTAAATGCAACAAGGAGAGGGATTTTATGTTTAATTTGTGATGCAAATTATGGGAATACATGAGGCCTTTTATAGTTGAGGTTAACAAGAGTTGTTATCATGTTAGGATTCTTGGAAAACTTGGTGATCAAGGACTTGAATCTAGATTAGGATGCAAGGAAAATGTAGATGATTAGGATTAGGATTTTAGTTTACTTAGTAATCAAGCTTTTCCCTTATTATTTTTTTAAACCCCTAGCCGATTTATTTTGTTACATTATTATTATTTTTATTTTTTTTAATTCAGCATTATATTAATATATATCTTATATATTTTCTTTTTTTATTAAAACGTTACTTTTATTTAAAATACATTTTATTTAAACATTTATTTATTAGTCCATGTCTTTTATTAATTTTTACTTAGTTCTCATTAGTTTTAAATGTTATATAAATGTCACAATTTAAGTATTACATATAGCTTAAACTTTAATTTGACAGAGAGTGTTGATCAAAAATTGCTATTTAATCGACGTTTTGTCAAATATAGTTTACGAGCACAAAAGTTCTAAACAGTATAATTGTAGAAACAGAAATGGATAAATGAGGGTCGTCATAGTATCTTCAATCATCTCTTTCCTAAGAGATAAAAATCTACAATCTTAAAAATACATAAAAATCTATCTTTAGTTCTTTAATAAGAGCTAAGCTATATAAAAAAACAACTCTTATCTGCTTCCACGCTCTCTTGGGACGATAACCTAAAATACTACATCTGACCGAGTCTTATTGCTCGTTAGGGTGTTAAAAGTTAAATAAAGGTTTTATAAATTTAAAAGTTGAAAGGCAAATTAAGCACTACTGCACACACTTTTGACACATCAACTTTTTGGCGCCGCTGCCGGGGAGCGCGGTAATGACGAAAATTGGATATATTTTGATTATTGATATTTCTTGAAAACAAGTGATGACGGTCTTCCTTTAGGGGAGGGTTGCTGGGGTTCCGATTTAAAGGTTCCTGCTCGAACCTAGACGCTGACGGTCACTTAAGTATTGAAAGATTCAATAGGCTAATTTATGTTTGACTTTACGGTTTTGTGTATTGGTCGTTTGCTAGAGATAGTGTAGGCTGTTGAATTTAATGAAGTGTGAAGAATATAAGAGTTAGGGTTTTGCGTATATTTATAGGGTAGATTAAACGGGTCAGGTCATATGTGTTTTCATCCTGCGCGTACACGTGTAGCAATCTGACGAACGAACTGCTTGAATTTCGTAGGGCTGATTTGACAATTATTCAAATGATGACGTGTGAAGTCACGCGCGACAACATTATGTACTTTCTGTCAAATCATTGCCAACCATGACGTCCCGATTTGACGGGAATTTAGTAAAGAACGAACCCGCGAGTAAGGCATTTATTGATTGCCGTCGTTGTGATATATTTTATCTTTTGTGATGGTTTTATTTTTCTAGAGTTCAATATCATGCGCTTTTAGCGTATAACACCGAGCTGTAGGGACTTAATCATACGCATATTCGCGCATGAGGATTTCGCGCAGTCAATTTTGCTAATATACAGTATATAAGGATAGTCGATGTGCAACTATCGACCTATCTATCTATGTATGCGTAGCTACCATGCTATATGCGGATCTCACATGCACCAAATTCGATCATTAGATCCTGTCCAATAAACGATATGACTGTTTCCATAAGTATATCTGATATTGTGGGGAGTTAATTATTAGATTTACGCGGTTATGGATGATTCTAGAACTAGGATTTGCATATAAATACAAACCTTAAACATTCATAAAGACACAACATACTATGTAGCTACAACTCTGTCAAATTCATCAACGACTAAGTTTAAGTAAATCACATCATCATTCATCGTTCAAAAAGGTTAACAGGCCAGTCCTCATCAATGGTAGCCTACAACCTTTATGGGTCCATCAATGGGTGTATGTCAACGATGGTGGACTTAAACATTTAGCCACATCATCGATATCATCACGTCGATCTGGATTTTTCACGATAACTGGACCATAGAGCTAAATGCTAAGATCCTTAAACCCCACATTATTCATCAATCATGGATAATATTCCTTATGGAAAATCTATGCACGTTTCGAACAACTCTTGCAACAGGGTTGGTGGGTCATATGCGAGTACTGTTAAGAAGGTTAATTAATGTTCATCAAGTCCCCTAACGAGCGTCATTCAGAATGTAGAGTTAGATAAACATGATCTCGTTCAATTATCTAATCCTATGGAGTCAGTATTAATGAAACTTAAGGATTCCGCATCCATTGGGTGTATACGAATCATGATCAAGGAAGAATGGTTTGAGAATGTGGGGGTAAGGCATATTGGTGGTTTGTGGTTATGGATAACATTTCCATCGGTGGATGCTTGGGCTGCATTCAACCTTAATACGACGTTGAAAACGTTATATTCGTTCGACCACTCTAAAAAAAATTGTTGTTGAAGAAGAATGACTCGGGTAGAGGTGATTGGCATTCTTTATGCGCGTGGAAAGCTTCAGCGTTTAACAAGGTTGTGGCCAGGGTTAAAAGGTTTATGTTTTTTGAAGCGGACAGTGGTGGTGCAACTTCTCTTGGTATAGTGTGTATTGCTACTAGATTGAATGGGATGGTGAAAGATGAGGGATCATGGAATGTTAATTTAGATGATGATGAGTCTGATTCAGACGATGATGAGGACGACTCTATTCCATTTATGGGTGATAAGGAGAATATGAAAGTTGATGAAGAGAATCCAAATTTTAAAGTATCAATAAAATTTACTTGCTATGAATAGGAGTGTTATCAAAATATCAATAAAGTTACTTTCTATAAATATAAGTGAAACAATAATATGAGGAAATGATATTGGATAAAAAGTATGTGTTTTGCTAACGATATTCGATTTTTTGGTATTTAAGAGTCGAATATGACACGGGTAGAGTTATTTTGTATTAAGTCTATGTGGGATAACTTTTCTTTCGATTATGCAATGTAGTCTAGCAAGAGGTTTTCCGGGGGATTAATTTCTATTTGGGACCCGAACGTTTTCATTAAAGAGAACATTTGGAGTGATGTAATCTTTTGATTGTTAAAGGAATGTGGTCGGTGTTGAATTCTAGTTTTTATATGGTAAATATTTGTGGTCCGAGTGTTTCTAATCTCAAAAGAAGAATGTTGGATAGGATAAGTTTGTTTATGCGAGATCATGAAGGAGAATACGTCTTATTTGGTGACATGAATGAAGTGATCGATGAATCGGAAAGGCTAGGTACAATTTTGAATAGAGGGGAGGCCAACGTATATAAGTCTTTCATTGGTGATAACGGGTTAGTACACGTGGCACTTGGTGGGAAAAGATTTAATGGGTGAATAAACGTGCTACTAAGATGAGTCGAATTGACAGGGTCTTGATCTCACCCAATGTGTCTAATATCTTTAGTGAAATAAAATTGGTAACATTGGTAAAGGTTGGCCGGATCATATTCTTTTATTATTGCATGAAGAGAAAATGGAATTTGGTCCCATTCCCTTCAAATGCTATAATTCATGGAACAATTGTGAGGATTTTATTGAGGTGGTGAATACTGCTGTTACGGATGCTTTTGTTGATTCGAATAGTAATTTTCACGATAAAATGAAGTTCCTTATTTTTCAGCTGAAAGAGAGGAAAAGAAAGAGGATGAGAGTGTTTCACTATCCTCCCTAATCCGTCCAAATATGGGCGGATAGTGTTATTAATAAATTATAACTGTACTATCTTTTCTAATCTTCTACTCTCTTCTCCTTTCCACTTAAAATAAAAACTCGAGAATCACTGTAATTTTTTAATCCGTCACTTTCCTTTCCTTTCTGTTATAAAAAAAACTCGAGAATAACTTTTGGCCAAGGAGAAAAGAAGTGTTAAAGCGAATTAAAAGGCTTTACTGATGGGTCGTAAAAATTAATTGGAGGCTCGGGTTGAATCCAATAGTCTTACCACTAATCCAAGGGAGTCGATTTATACTAAAAGGTTAAATGTTATGCATGAACTGGATAGTACTGTAAGAGTAGAAATTGTTGATATGTTGGAAAAATTGTGAATTAAATGGAATGTGGAAGACGATGAAAATTCAAAAAAATTTCATTGCCTTATCAAAAAAAGACGTAAAACGCAAATGGTGAATGCGATTTCAATTAATGGGGAGTGGATCACGGATCCTGTGGTCATTAAAAAATGCATTTTTTGATTTTTATAAAGATAAGTTTTCGCAATTTCTACTCCCTTCGTGAACCCAGGTTTATCAGGAGACAATGTATCTCAGATTTAAATCGATCTATGTTAGAGGCGAGTGTTTCGGAGGAGGAAATTCGTGACGCGGTTTAGGAATGCAGTAGCAACAAAGCTCTAGGACCCGATGGTTTCTCTTTCTCCTTTATCAAAAATTTTGGAACATAATTAAAGATGAGTTTGTGACTAATATTTCGACATAATTTTGTGATAAGGAGATGCCAATATGCGCAGGCTCGGCATTTATAACGTTAATTCCAAAGGTTAATAATCTGTCTTTTATTAAAGAATATTGTTGATGTGTAAAATCGCATCTATTATTTATAAAAGAAATTATTGGTTATTAAAGTTTACACACTAACGGGCAGTGTACCCGATCGTGCAATAGTATAAAGTTCGTAAATTCAAGATCGTTCCAAGGACAGTTTACGCGTGTGAATTAAGATTATAACTAATGAAAATAAACTAAAGTTAATCTAAGAAAATTGAAAGTACGAAATAGTTTGGTTTGTGGCTATTTAACAATTAGCCAAATCAAGGATAACTTTAACTAATTAACAAAGAAGAACAATATTTTTGGTTTTTTTATGTTTAAGCTTTAAAGCAAACAAGAAAGTTAAGATAAGTTGTAAATCAAATAAGAGAACGAATGTTCGTCTAGACCTTTTACACCTAGTGCTGGATGCAACTTAATTAAGCTCAAATTGTAGATTAAAGTATGTGAATTACCTAATCGGTCCACCTGGAATTCCCCAGCGCAGACAAAACAACTAAGATTATACAGCACGGAATTCCCCGTCACTTAAGACCTCCTAGATGTGATAAAGTTGATTCAACTGATAATCAGGTTCAAATTATGACTCTACTCTCGTAGTAATCAATAACCACACCAACTCTCGTTGTGAGTGATTTACACCTAAATCGTCTAGCCTTTTGAATTCAATTTACTATCGTCTCCGATTAATCAAACAACTAACAACTAATTAAGACAAACCGATTGAATATATATATATATATATATATATATATATATATATATATATATATATATATATATATATATATATATATATATATATATATATATATATATATATATATATATATATATATATATCAACTCTTGTCCTATCAAACAAACATATAATCAATTAAATCGAAAAGAACAAGTTTCATTAGATGCATACATGTATTCAAACTTAACATCAAAATACTTATAATCCAACAATTAATGAAAATCACATCTAACACATAGGTATATAAGTCTAGACAAACATTAAAAGACTAGCCAAAAATCATGGCAACTATTGCAATCAAAGATAAAATCATAAAAGAATTCATTGCTGTTAAACAAGAAATCAACCTAATACGATGAATCTCGAATGATGATCGGATTGATCCTTGTTAGCGGAATGATTAAAGCGTTTAGATGACCTTGGGAATCCCCAAAAGCCACCAAAATTCGTCTCCTTAGCTCTGAAATTCGATTGAATGATGATAGATAATTAGGGTATTTCGTGCCTTATATAGGCTTTCCAAAATTCGCTGGCCGACTCGACCCCACGCCGCGGCAAGAACACCCGCGCCGCGGCTCCTTTGTAACTTTGACCCCACTTTTAAACAATTCTTCTGACTCGAATTTTGCCTTGTACCCGCATCACGGCACTTAGCCCCCGCGCCGCGGCTTTTAACTGTAGCTGAAGCCATCCCTTGGTAAATCTTCTAATGTCGATTATAACTAACCGGCCTGTTCCTATTGCAGATTCTGACTTATCTTTTCACATAGCATCCACTAAAACTCGAACTAATTTATCAACTTAACCAAAATAGGTACTTATGATAACGTGATGTAAATTGTACCTCAAAAACCTTAAAATTATGCAAAATAAATCTTCTCGGTTCCTAAACTCGAATCTTCATAAAAATAACCAAAATGTTCCAATTCGTAACCAAATGGACCAAAACATGACCGATATTGCAAGAGAAATAATAGATTAAATGTGCAATATCAATCTTCTTCTCTCATCGGGGTCACTTATAATAAGTGACCAATAAAGTCCTTCCGTCTTTATTGTAACATCCTGTTACCGGTCCTAGCTGAAATGACCCTTTTGACCTAGGGTGTATTTGTTTGTTATTATAATAATTATATGTTTATAATTATTTGTTTGTTTAGTTGAGACCAGTTTGTGACAAGGGTCACAGAACAGGTTCGTTTGTTTAATTTGGACTCCGTTAGGGTAGTCAAATTAAGTACAAAAGATATCACATAACTGGCAAATACCCGTGTGTGATGGGGTATTGTATTTAACCTAAATATAAAAAGCAAGAAGTTAGCTACTTCTCTCAATTTCATGAAGCTTCCAAATTATACCTCGTACCTAACTCTTTCTCTCTTATAAACCATAATCTCTTGATCTTGATTTGGAGCTTGAACTGTGTTAGAAATCGATTTTCTTGTGTCATTGTGAGTCTATCAAGGTAAGATTTGTGTGATTTCATGTCCAAATCAGTGTTTTATTTGGGTTTGAAGCTAGGTTTTTGATAAATGTGATTTTGGTGTCATAATGCTTAAATTGATGTTGTTTTGGCTCAAAACTTGTGGGTTTATTCTTCTAAATATTGTGTGTACAAGTTATAGTCGGTTTTTAGGTCAAAAACAGGTCCAAGATCGAGATTTGAGAGATTTTGGCTCGAAACCTGTCAGTTTCTGCTACTGCTGCTCGATGAACACAACTGTACCATTGCAGTCTGCAACCGCACGGGTACATTATTCAACCGTACGGGTGCATGTGCAACCGTACAGATGCAGTGGTGTTGGTGCAACCAGGCAGTGAGTGTGCAACTGTACGAATACATGATGTAACCGTACGGATGGACTTGCAACCGTACAGATGCATGTGCAACCGTACGAATGTAGATCAGTGTTGCATTGTTGTGTAATTTGGCTGTTTTCTAGCTGTTATGATGCCCGCGTGACTTATGATAATCAGGATGTAAATTCTGAAAATGCATAAGTGTTAGGAAGACTTTTAGTGGCGCTTTTAATACTGATTTGCTGTATTGTGCTGTCTCGTGCTAACAGAATGAAACTAACTACGTTTATGGTATTCTCAGGTGGAAAGGACGAAGAGAAGGCTCAGTAAGATTAGAATTTTGAGTGCCTTCTGTTGCTGGTAATTGGTGAGTGGGATTATCTCCTGGTGTAGTATAGAGTAGCAAGTTGTGCTACTATGTTTATATCATTGTTAGTTGCCATGTTTAGTAGTCATGTTATACAGTTGATCGCAGTTTAGGTTGACATGCTTTTAGTAGTAGTAGTATTATTAGTAGTAGTAGTAGTAGTAGTAGTAGTAGTAGTAGTAGTAGTAGTAGTAGTAGTAGTAGTAGTAGTAGTCGTAGTGGTAGTGGTAGTGGTAGTGGTAGTGGTAGTGGTAGTGGTAGTGGTAGTGGTAGTGGTAGTGGTAGTGGTAGTGGTAGTGGTAGTGGTAGTGGTAGTAGTAGTTGACTGGTTGCATGTGCACAAGTTGTTGTTATTGTTAGAACCTTGATCTGTTAGGGTCAGCTCAGAGAGGTCAACCTAGTTATGGTTGGGTCTAGTTGGCTACTGTTTGTTGAGTATAGTGCTGAATGACGCATCACCTGCATGTGGATGACTATACAGGGGATCCAGTAGTAAGGACTATCAGTAGATTCTAGCCTGATCAGCTAGGGTCATGTGCCCGTACAAGCCGCCGGTCCTCTAGTTGGAGAAAAGTTGCTAGTTGCTAGTTGTTGCGTGTTTTATGTGGTTGTATGAAGCTGTTGTTATAGGAGTACAAGTTGGTACTATATGCTAGACCTTTTGATAGTTCCATTCACTTAGCCTTGTGCTAACCCCTCACCTCCTCCCTTACAGGTTTTGGATCATAGTGCTGGTACGGACGGGAGTCGGGCTGACGATATTTTTGACAAGATGAACTCTGATGTCTTATGTGATGCCCCGTACAAAACCATCGTGTATGGATCACCAATAATAGGATCATTACAAGGTCAAACACTATATGCTGTTTGAAAACCAGTTTAGCATTCATGAAAAATATAGCGTTTTACAAAAGATAACGTCCTTCCTAAGAATAGAAGCATAAACATAAGTACGTGACCCAAAGGTCGTTACAAAGCCATTGTTTGAAAATAACGTAAGCTAAGAATGCAAAATAAAAGTTCTATGATTGAGACATCTCTAAGTAGTGCAGCGGAAGTCTAACACAGCAAGTCTAATACACCAAGACAGCAAGTATAACAGCGGAAGCAACAACGTCTAAGCACCTGAGAAAATACATGCTTAAAAAGTCAACACGAATGTTGGTGAGCTATAGTTTGTTTGTAATCAGTAATGTAATGTAGGCCACGAGATTTCAGTGCTTCAACCAGCAGTTTAAATCAGTAATTCAAATCAGTATGATAAAGTATATGCTTATCCGTGGACACCCGGTAACTAACTTAACGTAATAATAATACCCCCTAAAAGTGCACTTGGCGAGTGCGTATGTTCACGAAGTATTAAACATCCGTTAAATGCTAGCGCTACTAGCCCGAGTGAGGATCTCAAACCCTATGGATCCATATCTAAGATTCGCGTTCACCGGTTCAAAGACCAATGACTAAAAGTTACCGAGCTAAGGGGAAAGTTTATGCCGTTGTATAAGCCACACATATATAAAGTTTAAGTACTCGTGCCTAGTAGTAAAACGTAAAATGCGCATGTATTCTCAGTTCCCAAAATAGTTAAAGTAAAAAGGGATGCTATAACTCACAGTGAAAAGTAGTAAAAGTCGATACGCGTGAATAATAAGCAAGTGGTTGGTCCGAAAGGTCCTCAACCTAAGTCAAAAGTTACTAAGTCATTAAATCGTTCCCAAAGGTTTAAAAGTATGTAAATTAGTTCTTAAGTATCATCATCATTCATCATTTATCAAAAAGGGTAAAGTAAGTTTCAATCAAGAATAGAGTTTGAAATAAAGGCTGATTTCTTTCAGTCACCACGACCTCTATACAAACTGAAATGAGGTGAGACTAATGTCCATGGCTCCGTATATGAGTCCCCTATAGGCTGACCAATTTCCAGAACCAAACTCGTCTTCATTTGACCGTGGCGATGGTTTAACTGCAAGTAGGTCAGAAATTTCAGCACAACGTTAAAAGGGTGTAGTGACTTTCGGATGGCCATAAATCCTAAACCATAACTCGGATTAAGACGAGGTATAAACGGAAAATCATCTAATCGAACCGAAATAGCTGTAAATCAACTTTTCTAGTAGCCCAGGTTAATGATAAGTTTCATAAACAGTAAGTAAAGGTGTTCCGATGGGTTCTTGGTGCTTGATGCTCATCACGGTTCTCATCCTTGATGCGTGTAGCTTCAAGTGTACAACTCGTTGATGTGTTTGCATCATCTTAACCAAGTTTTGACCATCATAACACTAGTGTAAGTCTAAGATATGTAGCACAACTCACTTAAGAGTTGTAAGTAGTTTGATGAACCAAAGTTACATCATGATCTTAGATTCGACACATACATGCGTTCTAATAGTAATATTAAGCTACAAATGTGATGACCCGGGAATTTCCGACCAAATTTAAACTTAATCTTTATATGTTTCCGACATGATAAGCAAAGTATATAATGTTGAGTCTAGAAAATTTTGAAACGATGTTCATATATTCAATTGACCTTCGACTGCTCTCAACGATTCACGAACAATTAATTGTAAATAGATATATGTGTATGTATACATAATTAATAATTCGAAATATAATTTGAAGTATTATATGTTGTAGTTATTAAAAATTAATAAAATAAAAATAGGATATTATAATGATAATTACTTAAAATATATCTCTATATATAAATAAAGTATATTAAAAATAAATATTAAATGATTGTAATACTCGTTTAATGTTTCGATTGATAATAAGTAAGTTAAATTCAAACTTATATTATTTTAAAATAAATAGTGATCCGAAAATGAGTGATAAGTTATAGGCTTACTAAAAATGTATTTAGAATCTAGTTATTAAATTTTAACACTTTTTATATTTTACCCAGAATTGAGAGGGACAGTTGATGTAATTTTTTTTTATTTAACAAATTAATGATCAAAGTTATATCATAATGACTAAAATAAATAAAGATGATTAATTTAAAAATGTGGGATTTATTTCAAAGACTTTTTATCCATCACTAATTATTAACGGAGCACGAAATATTACCCGTGAAAACTATCGATAGATTAATAATAATGGAGACTCTTTTTTCATTTCTCTAATGCACGTTTTATGACACTTATTATATATTAAATATTATTATTATTAAAATATCTTATCACTACTTGATTTGTCGACCATCAACTCAATTCATGTACCACATATACTGTGTCTAATTCTTTTTTGTTTGAGAGCAAACTATTAATCAACCCACTTGCACATTATTTATATACATATATATTGAGATACAATAAACTAACACCGTGCCCATTCTGTTTCTTTATCAATTGGTTCACATGGATTAAAATTACTTTATTATTATTATTAATTATAATTAATAGTTTTATCATATTATAGTGACATATAGATAACACTTATATATATATATATATATATATATATATATATATATATATATATATATATATATATATATATATCATATCTTATCTTATCAAATTTGTTATATGTCAATATCCAAACTCATTTTCCTGTCTACCATTCATCTAATAATAACAATCTAAAAGCTATCAAATGAGCTGGAAAGGGGAAGTGTAACTGTCAGAAATATTCATACAAATCAAATTCACTTCTGCTTCCTTTTATCTATTCTTTCCACCTCTTTAAATTATATTACATACAGATACATTTAGATAGCCAACAATCACACCTTTCTCATGTACAACCACACCCACTACTATTTCCATTTCTTCAACATCACCAACACTAATCTTGGTGAACCATTACACTTCAGCCGAGGACCACCTCATTGTTTCTGTTTCTAATAAACCATCAACGAAAACTCTCTTTAAACTTCCACCTTGGTGTAGTTACAAACGAAGAACACCACCCTAAACCGCTACCATATCAACCTCCTACTGTTTTAGTTGACGAACACCAACTGCACGTCTATCCAGGTTCGTATCTGTCAAGCCACCACACGACCACCGGCGTTTAATATTTTTAGGTTCGTGAATCCGAGGCCAAACCTGCATTGTTCAATATAGTCATATGTATTTTTACTACAAAATACATTAGGTGAGTTTCATTAATCCCTTTTTAAATGCTTTTGCAATATATATTTTTGGGACTGAGAATACATGCGATGTTTTTATAACTGTTTTACGAAATAGACACAAGTAATTGAAACTACATTATATGGTTGAATGATTGAAATCGAATATGCCCTTTTTAGTCTGGTAATTTAAGAATTAGGGAACAGACACCCTAATTGACGCGAATCCTAAAGATAGATCTATCGGGCCCAACAAGCCCCATCCAAAGTACCGGATGCTTTAGTACTTCGAAATTTATATCATGTCCGAAGGAGGATCCCGGAATGATGGGGATATTCTTATATGCATATTGTGAATGTCGGTTACCAGGTGTTCGATCCATATGAATGATATATTTTTTGTCTCTATGCATGGGACGTATGTTTATGAGAAATGGAAATATGAAATCTTATGGTCTATTAAAATTATGAAATTATTATTTATGTTAAACTAATGAACTCACCAACCTTTTGGTTGACACTTTAAAGCATGTTTATTCTCAGATATGAAAGAAATCTTCCGCTGTGCATTAGCTCATTTTAATGATATTACTTGAAGTCATTCATGGCATATTTCGAAAGACGTTGCATTCGATTCGTTGAGTTCATCAAGATTATTATTAAGTCAATTATAGTTGAATATCTTATGAAATGGTATGCATGTCATCAACATTCGATGTAAATGAAAGGTTGTCTTTTAAAAACGAATGCAATGTTTGTAAAATGTATCATACAGAGGTCAGGTACCTCGCGATGTAACCAACTATTGTGAATCGTTCGTAATTAATATGGACATTTTCTGGATGGATTAGGACGGGTCCTTTCAGTTGGTATCAGAGCGGTGGTCTTAGCGAACCGGGTCTTGCATTAGTGTGTCTAACTGATAGTCGTTAGGATGCATTAGTGAGTCTGGGCTTCGACCGTGTCTGCATGTCAAAAGTTTTGCTTATCATTTCGTGTCGAAAATTACTTGCTTATCATTCTTAGAGAATCACTTGCTTATCATCCTTAGTCTAGACACATCTTATTGCATTGAGTGCATGATTAGTGTATAGACAAAATTCGTATCTTAGCGTATCTGCTAATTCATATCTTAGCGTATCTGTTATTGTTACCTTTGCCTGACAGCTTCTGTAGATTCCTCCGTAACTCATGGGATTTTAGTATTATATATGCATATGTAAATTATGTGTTGTAGGGTACTAATCTACATCCTATAATCCATTTCTTATCTAAAAATCCTTCATCTGATCGTACGAGATGAATCCTACAACCAGTTCGAGTCCCTCAGATTCCGATAGCTATTCCGATAGTTATTCCGACAGCTATTCCGACATATATGTTCACCTAAGCTCTAAAAACAGCATTATTGGCATGAATCAACCAATCAGCCATTATCAATTCATCTGATGGGTTCGTAGTTGACTTAATTAATGGAAACGCGCAGAAGACAATCCCTTCCATCAACCGAATTCACCTCTTGACAATGAACCTGAAGCGTTTACAGGCGAACCTGTTCGAGACACCATTTTCAGTCTCATTTCCAGGGTAACTCGACAAGATTATATTCTATCCACAATTCTGAACCCTATTCATCCGCTCGTTCCGACCGACAATCATCCTGGAGTAATAAGTCAACGAACTTCGAGATCGAATAATCAATTCGGAGAATATGGTGCAAAATGTACCAGCTTCAGCAACATCACCGGCACCAACAGTACAAACAATAACAGCACCATTACCATCAACAATCCATGCTTCAATATCATCATATGTACTTTGAGTATGATCTTCATTCTACGTATCGTTCTACCTCATTTATCTTCGTTCGACATGGCAAAAATGTAATCTCTAAAGTTTTAGAGATTAGTTATTCTAGTTCCAACCGAAAAGCAAATGAGTTTAATATCATATTAACTCATTAAATCCATGAATACATCTGAAGAAAATATATATGTACATATGTTTTCATAAAGATCGTAATTAAAAATTCTCTTGTACAAATTGTTAATGGTGAAAATATTTTAACGGGTAGGTAATACCCGAGGACTATTTAAATTTCACATTAACAAGTTACATTGTACGTTCTTTGAATCTGTTTCAACAGTCATATACTATCCTACTTACATCCACCAATATACAAATCCGTTCACCACAGAATAACCATATTCATCCAATTACATATTTGGATTTTGACCTATCAGAATCCAACAAGTGGCATAATGAAGAAATAATGGACACAATAAAAATTGATTAGAAACAGATTAATTAACAATATGAAATTCTATTAAGAATCCACGCTAAAAAAATCCTAGCTAACTGTTAATTCCGTATTACCATTTAATTATCGCAATTTATTTATCGCAGTTTGTTTATCGCAATTTACATCCTCGCAATTTTATTTATAGTCATTTAATTTCTGTTATTTACTTTAAGCACTTTATTTAATTTCTGTTATTTATTTTACGCACTTTAAATATCGGGACACGTATACAAAGTTTTGACATATCATATCGACGCATTTATATATATTATTTGGAATAACCATAGACACTCTATATGCAGTAATGAACGAGTTCTCTATACAGGGTTGAGGTTGATTCTACAATAATATATATAATTTGAGTTGTGATCGAGTCTGAGATGTATACGGGTCACGACACGTATTAATTAATTCGAAAATTATATATTGCTAACTGTGGACTATCAATTGAGGACCACCAATATTAGACAATTAAAATGAATTAAAATATTAATTATAACATATGAAACTAAATAATTCTTCAAGTTTGCCACTTGATTTCATCTTAAACCTCATTTGTATCTCGTCGATTACAATCTGCATTCAAACCTTTTATAATTCTTGAAAACACCTCAATCGATAGGATGAATCAACCGCACTTCATCTACGGAAGGAAAGATTTATGCATATAGTTATGCACCTGAGAAACTCTCGGCAACTGAGTAAAAGTTTAACACGTAGCCGCGTCAGATCCTTTGACATTTATTAGCAAAAATAACTTTGCGATCCCTTTTCAAGGTAGCCAATTTTGTCACAGCTCCAGCAAGTCAACTTCGACTTTTCATTCGAAGTAGCCTTACTATAATCCTGAGATATATGATTACCCTTTTGATACCGGAGAATTCTTTTATATTCCACCATAGTATCAGCAGACATACCAGCAACCTCGTTACTTCTTACAAATTATTATATTTATTCATTGAAACCCTATCATATACTCATCCGCATCTTGTGACGAGAACTGCCATATCAATTACCGGGAATCAGCAATCAGTACTTTGAAAACTCACAGCATATCTACATCAACAGTTATATGTATGACATTTATCTCTTAGAATTATGATCTCTCCTTCTGGAATTCTGAAAAGCACTCAATCACAAATCAATACTCTGAATGTTAAAAAAAAAACTGAATGAAGCAGCAGAAACCATAGACAACCGTAAACGACCATAATCATCGAAAGTTTGATGATAAAGAATAGTATGTTGGAAAAGCTCAGAAAAGTTGGAACTGGAAAACGGTTTGAGCTAACCACGAAGGAGACCAAGGACAAATACAAGGACCATACCATATATTCAAAGAATCCAGGTAATTCTGGATCTGATGAAACCTTCAACGAATGTCTTGCTCTGTACTCATGTTAAAATCTTGCGGAAAATCTTTCCCCATCAACCATCGAACCTAGAAATTCCAAAATATCATCATCAATATCTTCGATATTTCTGAGGATATTTTCATAAATATTCTCGTCCGAAATTATATACTTCTTCGTGCTTCCTGTGTATCATTATATCGAAAACATTCAAGAGAAAATTTAGTACCGAAAAGCAGATTATGCGAAACTATGAAGATAGTCATGGACAAATCACAAAGAATAAGTTTGACTTCAAAGAATCCAAATAATTCAATGTCTGCTAAAGTCTTTAGTGAATATCTTGCTCCTTACTCTAAACCCTTGCAGACAATAGTTTCTATCATCCGCTGATCTTAGATATTCTGAGATATTATCGTATCTTTCATTATAAATATCCTCCATATTTCTGGAGATATTTTTATAACTATTCTTATCTGAAATCATTAATCTCTTCGTGCTATCAATATTACATCATATAGAAACTGTTAGTTTCTATATTCTGTAAACTTACGAGCTAAAAATATGAATGTTATTGAAGTAATGTTGGGAACTGATGCATGGGTTAGTATAATATAATGACACTTGATCAACGTGATTATATTACAGTAAGTCATGCTGAGTTTCTAATGGGACGTGATGATTCACAGATCCTAACGTCATCACGTGCCATGTTACATAACTCTTTCAATATGCTTAACTTCTGAACATATCAAGAAAGTATATTCTTGATAGTTCTATTCTCAGTGATTCTGGTAATTTGATAAATCAAATCGTGCTAATACATTAGTTCTTATTTAGAACACGATGTTTATTCAAAATTCCATACTTACGAATTCTGGACCGTTACTCGCTTTACTAGAGGTCGGGAGGATAATAAAAAGGCAAAGAGCTCCAAAATATAAGAGAAAATATAAAGCCCAACAACAACACCGAAATTACAAACCATGGATATTAATACGAATAGCAATATAAAGAGACGGTATAATTAAGAATAATATCACCCCAAGGTAATAGTAGAAGTAAACATGTTCTTCTGGTGGAAGATTGAAAAGAAGGATGACAAAAAGGATAATTAGGAAAATATCAATGATTAGAACGGGATGAAGTATTTTCAAAATCTTTTAGAAGTAAGAATTAAGAATGAAAGTATTAAAAAAATCGGAGTGGTGGAAAATAATGGAACGGAAGAGCTTAATTTATAATGGAAATATCAGACAGAGTAATCGAGGCAGATCACCGTATTTAATTATAGAGATCTTAATATTCCTTATTCGTCGAAGAATCAAATCTTTTATATTTCGAAGATTTTCTTTAAATCCCTTGAATTCCGGAATTCAACCAATACAACGTCAAAAGTTAAGACAAAACATTATTTATTCATTTTATTCTTTCGTGATAGCTTTCACTCGTACGCTTCGATTAATCGAATTATTCTATCCAGGTTACACCCTGTGATAAAACTCTATTTATCAACTCATATTCGGCATAAAAACATTTTTATTGTTAGCCATGACCACCTCACTCAAATTTCGGGACGAAATTTCTTTAACGGGTAGGTACTGTGATGACCCGGGAATTTCCGACCAAATTTAAACTTAATCTTTATATGTTTCCGACACGATAAGCAAAGTATATAATGTTGAGTCTAGAAAATTTTGAAACGATGTTCATATATTCAATTGACCTTCGACTGCTCTCGACGATTCACGAATAATTAATTGTAAATAGATATATGTGTATGTATACATAATTAATAATTCGAAATATAATTTGAAGTATTATATGTTGTAGTTATTAAAAATTAATAAAATAAAAATAGGATATTATAATGATAATTACTTAAAATATATCTCTATATATAAATAAAGTATATTAAAAATAAATATTAAATGATTGTAATACTCGTTTAATGTTTCGATTGATAATAAGTAAGTTAAATTCAAACTTATATTATTTTAAAATAAATAGTGATCCGAAAATGAGTGATAAGTTATAGGCTTACTAAAAATGTATTTAGAATCTAGTTATTAAATTTTAACACTTTTTATATTTTACCCAGAATTAAGAGGGACAGTTGATGTAATTTTTTTTTATTTAACAAATTAATGATCAAAGTTATATCATAATGACTAAAATAAATAAAGATGATTAATTTAAAAATGTGGGATTTATTTCAAAGACTTTTTATCCATCACTAATTATCAACGGAGCACGAAATATTACCCGTGAAAACTATCGATAGATTAATAATAATGGAGACTCTTTTTCATTTCTCTAATGCACGTTTTATGACACTTATTATATATTAAATATTATTATTATTAAAATATCTTATCACTACTTGATTTGTCGACCATCAACTCAATTCATGTACCACATATACTGTGTCTAATTCTTTTTTGTTTGAGAGCAAACTATTAATCAACCCACTTGCACATTATTTATATACATATATATTGAGATACAATAAACTAACACCGTGCCCATTCTGTTTCTTTATCAATTGGTTCACATGGATTAAAATTACTTTATTATTATTATTAATTATAATTAATAGTTTTATCATATTATAGTGACATATAGATAACACTTATATATATATATATATATATATATATATATATATATATATATATATATATATATATATATATATCATATCTTATCTTATCTTATCAAATTTGTTATATGTCAATATCCAAACTCATTTTCCTGTCTACCATTCATCTAATAATAACAATCTAAAAGCTATCAAATGAGCTGGAAAGGGAATGTGTAACTGTCAGAAATATTCATACAAATCAAATTCACTTCTGCTTCCTTTTATCTATTCTTTCCACCTCTTTAAATTATATTACATACAGATACATTTGGATAGCCAACAATCACACCTTTCTAATGTACAACCACACCCACTACTATTTCCATTTCTTCAACATCACCAACACTAATCTTGGTGAACCATTACACTTCAGCCTAGGACCACCTCATTGTTTCTGTTTCTAATAAACCATCAACGAAAACTCTCTTTAAACTTCCACCTTGGTGTAGTTACAAACGAAGAACACCACCCTAAACCGCTACCATATCAACCTCCTACTGTTTTAGTTGACGAACACCAACTTCACGTCTGTCCAGGTTCGTTTCTGTCAAGCCACCACACGACCACCGGCGTTTAATATTTTTATGTTGTTTCTTCATGTAATCAACGACCATCAAACCATCCTCAACCTACTACTCGATTACTGTTTCTGCTGTCCAAAAAAAAGAAGAAAAAAAAACCCGCCAACCATCATCATCTTCTACCACCTTCTTGTTGTATTCAAACTACAACCGCCACCATCTCTATGTTGCTCGATCCATAATACTTCCACCACCTTCTCTCTTTCTTTCCCTCTCTCTTTCTTTTTCTTCTTCGTGGAGTCACCATCTCCCACCAATCTTTTCTATTTCTGATCAAACCAAGAACTACCACCGTATACTTATAGTTCTGTCTTGGCATTTATATCGAAACCCACCCACACATCACGACCACCGCTGCTATGTTTATATTTTTTTTTTCGAGCATAACTAATAGGGTCTGTGATAATGCAAAGATGTTGGTAAAGTAAAAGTGATGAGAAACAATGATATTAAATGATATGATGGTGAGCTGTAAAATAGAACATGATGTGTTGTTATGTATATCTTCAAACGAACCCCACTTCAATCACTCTAATATTCAACGATTTGTTTCTGTTTATTCAGATCCATTTAATCTTTCTATTGGGCCGTGTAATTGCATATATAGTTGGGATGAAATACTATATGTTTCAGTTGGGCCGAAGTAACCTTGGGCCACTACTTGCAACCTATCATTTTTTTTTTCGAATTCGTTAAAAATTGGCGATGTATGTTGGTGATATAAGCTATGACGATTTACTGTGCGAAATTAGCTATGTTTCTGGTAATAACGATGATAAGGATGATTTGATTGTGGTGATAATTTAGATGATGATAATATGATGATGTATTTAAATGATTTGGAGATATTGATTTTAATGATGGCGGTTTGGATGATATTTTCTAGATGATGATAGTGATTAAGAGAATATATCAATGATAAGGATGATGATGATGATGAAGATATAATCTGGGTTTTCATTTGAAAAGAAGAAGATACAGATAGAAGGTTATATAGATTTAAATCATAGAATATTTAAGAAGTGTATAAACAGAGGAATGGTAAAGAGTGATTGTGTGTTGAACAATAGGTCCTGGGTTCGAACCCAGGCCACCACAACATTTCTTTTTATTATTTGAAGTAGCTGGAGTGAGCTGAATTGGGCCGAAGGCTACTGAATTAATAAGTGGGCCGTAATATTAAATATGGAGTTGGGCCGTAATAATAAACAAGTAGTTGGGCCGAGATCATTATTTTCTGTTGAGCAAAATAACGGATTAAAAGAATTTGGGTATTAAATGAATCAGAAAAGAAACAGTAAGATCATTGGTTAAGGATGTTGTTGGGTTAGCGAGAGGTCATGAGTTCAAGCCCGGGTTGCAACACTATATTTATAGCTAATTCCTTAAGGTAGTATACTTATTATTTCTATTTTTAATATTATTATTATCATAGTTTTTATTATTATTATTATTATTATTATTATTATTATTATTATTATATTATTATTATTATTATTAGCAAATCAATATTTTAAAAACTATCATTCTAACAAATAAATATTTTGAACACTAAATATATTTATTATATAAGTATACTAATATTACATGAAATTATGTTTAAATAATACAATATTATAACGTTAATTGAATTATATATCAAGGAAGTATAATAACATATTATAAAATTATATATATGAATATTAATATTAATACATAATAAAATAAATATAATGTTGTTCGATTACGATTATATGTTTTAATATATATAAATGATATAGGTTCGTGAATCCGAGGCCAAACCTGCATTGTTCAACATAGTCATATGTATTTTTACTACAAAATACATTAGGTGAGTTTCATTAATCCCTTTTTAAATGCTTTTGCAATATATATTTTTGGGACTGAGAATACATGCGCTGTTTTTATAACTGTTTTACGAAATAGACACAAGTAATTGAAACTACATTATATGGTTGAATGATTGAAATCGAATATGCCCTTTTTAGTCTGGTAATTTAAGAATTAGGGAACAGACACCCTAATTGACGCGAATCCTAAAGATAGATCTATCGGGCCCAACAAGCCCCATCCAAAGTACCGGATGCTTTAGTACTTCGAAATTTATATCATGTCCGAAGGAGGATCCCGGAATGATGGGGATATTCTTATATGCATATTGTGAATGTCGGTTACCAGGTGTTCGATCCATATGAATGATATATTTTTTGTCTCTATGCATGGGACGTATGTTTATGAGAAATGGAAATATGAAATCTTGTGGTCTATTAAAATTATGAAATTATTATTTATGTTAAACTAATGAACTCACCAACCTTTTGGTTGACACTTTAAAGCATGTTTATTCTCAGGTATGAAATAAATCTTCCGCTGTGCATTAGCTCATTTTAATGATATTACTTGAAGTCATTCATGGCATATTTCGAAAGACGTTGCATTCGATTCGTTGAGTTCATCAAGATTATTATTAAGTCAATTATAGTTGAATATATTATGAAATGGTATGCATGTCGTCAACATTCGATGTAAATGAAAGGTTGTCTTTTAAAAATGAATGCAATGTTTGTAAAATGTATCATACAGAGGTCAGGTACCTCGCGATGTAACCAACTATTGTGAATCGTTCGTAATCAATATGGACATTTTTCGGATGGATTAGGACGGGTCCTTTCAACAAACTTGAAAGTAAACTTGTTAACACCTATTTCCTTATGAGGTAAGGCTTTGTGCGTCAACAAAATACTAGAAGTTATCTAGCTTTAGGAGGGCGGAATGTTGCCGATTGATTTTTACCCTTGGGAAATTATCCCTGCAGACCCGGTTCACAAGTGTAGAAACTTGTGGGGTGGCTTAATAAATCTGTCATCTGTAGAGCGTAAAAGTGCTAGTCGGATGACTTCTAGTGAGATAAAGTAGAAAGAGAGAAAGAGAAGTGAAGTCTCAGCTCTCAAAATTGTCAGAATGTCTGAACTGTGTAAAATGACGACCCAAGGGGTCTATTTATAGTGTTAGATCCACCAGATTGCTCGGAGACACGTGTCAGATGATGATACGTTCTGTTACTTGTGATCCGAAATTTACGCTGAAGGTGGCGTTCTCTGGCCAGGGCTTACGCGCTAGGCGGCCTTCAGGGCTTACGCATGACGGAACAGCCTATACAACGGAGAACGCTGGACGGATAACTCCACAAAACTATTGTTTCCCGCCTTCCTGACGCTACTTTTATGCAACCATTATGCCTTTTATGCGTGTATATGATAGGATACACCTTTAAGTCCCCCCAGTTTAATGACTTAAGCATTTGAAAAATGTTTAAGTTATTAAACTTTTGATAAAGCATGCCAAACTAGCCTGCTCATTGCCCACTTGCATTGGGGAAAACATTACAGGCATTAAATGTAAACGAATTTTACTGACGCTGTTATGATTAATTTTGCACAGTTGAGATCCTCCACGCGCCTCCAGCTGTAAAAAGTGTTATTTCGTACCCCACGTTCAAACTCACCCATACACGTGTCTTAATCGTGGCCATAAAAATTGCATCGATGAACTCCTATATAAACCGTCATAACCCTTTTACCCTCACTTTTTTACCTTTGCCAAGATCTGAAAAGCATATTTCTAACCAAATCTTCATCGCATTCTTCAATTTTTAACTTTTTAAGGTTTAGCATCTTTCCAAGGTCAGTTATACTTCATCCTTCTGCTATTTTCTTCTTATTGATATCTTTTTACTGTATTATCATGGCTTCTACTCCAAGTACTGGCCAAGAACACGCAAAGCCTTCTTCGTCAAATACCGCTGACATTCCAGAAGTTAGCACGATGGCGTCATCATTGACAAGTGAATACTTAGATGGGTTAAAGATTGCCTTCCGCCATCTTAATCAATACAACCCTGTTCTTCCCACCAACAAACAAACTGCTGACAACCCTCCTGACGGAAAAAATTACTTTATACGCTTTACAAATTACTCACGGCAACTTTCGTGTTCCCCTTACTAACTTTCTTCTTCGTCTTCTTAGATATTATAAGGCCTGTCTTAGTCAGATGCATCCCCATGGCCTTCAAAAAATCATCCTTTTTGAAATGTACTGCAATGCTATTAATATAAAGCCTCGCATTAAAGTTTTTATCTCCTTGTTTAGAATTCGCACAATTAGTGACTGCTGGCTTACGATTGATAGTAAGCAAAATACTCATTTTGTTGGTACAAATAGAGTTTCAAATTTGAAGGACTGGAAAAGTCCATTTTTTTTGTTGATGAGACTGTTATTCCGGAGGAGTACTCCGTTGTCCAGGAATGGGGTGCTATTGATGCTGGTGTAGGAAAGGGTGTGAAGATTTCTGCCGCAGAGCAGCGGATAGTAAATAGCTTGAAAGAGCTCCGCCTTCCGCCCAGATCATACGAAAGGTATGAGGGAATTCTTGTGCTATGCAAAGTGAGTCAAGAATGGCCGAGCACTTCTGTGGCAGTACTTCATGAGAAAAACCAGGGTAGGATGTGATATGATCATCCTATTATATATATAAATGTGTTTCTACTGCTTGTCATGTTTGCTTATATTGCTGTTCATGTTCAATTTTTGCAGCCAACTCCGTGATGCAGGTCCGTTCTGCTCATTTATCCGTTGATCTTGATGATGACGTGGAGGTCACTGCTCGTGACAAAACGGCTGAAGAGCTAGAGGCGAAGAGAGCTGCAGCTGACGCTAAAGCTGCTACTGATGCTGCTGCTGTTGAAAAGGGGGAAGAAATCGTTGTTAGCAGCTCGGACAGTGAATCTGGATCTGAATAGACAGACACTGAGCGGACAGCGGACGACACCACTACCGCCGAGCAGCAGACATCTGGTTCGGTTGATATAACGGGTGAAACAAACCCCACCCCCCCTCCAACCTAAAAGACAAGGAAGAAGAGCATAGGCTCTAAGAGGGTAAAAAGTACAGAGGGGGGCCAAAAGCAGAAACGCAGAAGAAGTATGTCCATTCTGCTCTTTCTTGATAATGCACATGTTTTTTGCTTATAACTGTTATGTTTGTTCATAATGCTAATTTGTTCTTGTTAGTGATTTTAGCAGAATCTGATGATAGCCAAGGGAAGGCTACTGAGGGCGGTGAACGGGTGCCGGAGGAAAATCGTGAGAGTGAAGGAGATAAAACACTAAAAACTCCAGACTACAACTTCACTCCCTTTAATGAATCTGAGTTTGAACAGAGGGTGGAGGACGATGCCTCCTATCGTTCTCCTCCTCCCAACACTGGCAACCCTGCTGTCACATCATCAAATGTGCAAGTGCCACAAGTTCCTGCTCATGTTAGTACATTGCAGGCACTCATTGATTATCCTGCTACTAAGAGCAAAGGTTTTGCAACTGCTCTTCAGGTATTAATGATTAAATCATCTGTATGCCTGTACCTGCAATTTATTTATGTAATCTTGCAATATTTAATCATAATATTTTCCTGTTGCAGGGTTGTGCTATCCCTGAGTTGAAACCTCATTTAAACGCTCTCCGTTCTGAACAACTCAGGGAATCAACTGCTACTACTCACTTGCTACTAACCAATCTGCTGGAGTCCGTCCTGCCACTGCAGGAACATCAGGAGTCTATTCTTGCTTTAGCCTGTAAAGATATAGCTGAAGGTGCAAATGCTCGTAAGAGAGCTGCTGATGCTGAGCGTGCCTTGAGTGACGCTCAAAAAACAATAAAAGCTAAGGAGACTGAGCTAAAAAATGCTCTAGATGCTGCTACTGCACTGCAAGAGGAGAAAGACAAGTTAGTGGATGCTGAAAAGAAAAGGGTTGAGGAAGATCAGTTGAAGATTGCTGAGTTGGAAAAGCAGCTATCTACAGAAAGGGAAAAGTCTGCTGGGCTTCTCCAGAGGGCGAAGAAGGGTGAGAGCAATTTTGCCGAGCTTAAGAAGGGTATACCGGGTTTGATAGCGAAGGTGTTTGGATCCAGTCTTGTAGGGAATCTCTACAATGATTATGTTGATGCTATACGCACCCATGCTATTGCTGATGTGACAGACAAATTAACCAGACGCCTTGCTCCAAACACGTCCCTCCCCGCTGCTATTACGAATCTGATGCCTCCTGGAACCCTGGAGAAGGTTGATGAAACTAGAGACAGATTGATTAATCTGAAGATAGATGTTTATGATGAAGTATGCAGCAAAGAGGAGTCCTCTGCTCAGGATGTGCTCAATGTTAAATTTTCATAAATTTCTAACCATTTGATGAGAAACCGTTTGTAATAAACATTGATAACTTAAATGCCACAAATATACTCTTATTGTAGTGATTATGCCTTGCTTGTGTGCTTGCACCAAATACTTTAATGTTTGTTATGTATAACGCATCTGCTATGCACGAAGCATATCATAAAATTTTATGTACAACTGTGTATTGTACAACTGAACAAAGCATTTTTAAGGTAATTTGTTTTTGAACGTTGTGCACTGTTAACTCCTGTCAAAGGAATAACACATGCAAAATTGAAATCCCACTTTACAAATATTATGCCTTCACACAGTTAATAGGATATTTAAAGTATGTTACACGCCTTCCATCATCAAATTGATGAGGAATAGTTATGGAGTGTTCTTTGAAGAGTGATTATAAAATAATCTTTCCGCCTTAAGCCTTCCGTCATAAAGTATATGAGGAAGATTTTTTTGAAATATTACATAAATATTAATTATGAGTTAGTGACTTGTCCGTCATACGCCTTCCGTCATAAAGTATATGAGGAAGAATTGCTGTATATTTTTGCCTTCATATAAAATATAGAACTTCGTTCTGTGAAGTAAGTTTTTTATAATGTTTGTCATGACAAGTATCTGATTTTTGTATCATGTGTGACAACCCAGAAATTTTTATAATGTTTGTCATGACAAGTATCTGATTTTGGTATCATGTGTGACAACCCAGAAATTTTTGACCAAATTTAAACTTTAATCTTTATATGATTCCGACACAATAAGCAAAGTTTGTAATGTTGAGTCTCGAAAATTTTGGAACTATATTCATACATTCAATTACCCTTTTGACTATGCTCGACGATTCACGGACGAATATGTAAATGGATATGAATATATATATGTATATATATATATTATAACTTGAAAACGTTAATAAAGTATTAAATGTATAATATTTTAGATTAAACGTATTTGTCTCAATATATGCTTAATATATTCATCTACGGAATTAGAAGATAATACCAACGATTGGATTAGTAGATATTTCAACAATTATAAATCCCGTAAGTATTGTGATAAGTCTTTGTTGAGAGGTCCACCTTGATTTAAGAAATCTTTCCTTTTTAACTGTATTTGATATATAAATAACATGCAACGTGTATAGAAAAAGTATTTATATATATTGTATATATATATATATATATATTAAGGTTCGAAATTATTTTTGTAAACAATAGTAACACCCATTTATTGTTCCGTTTGATAAATAAATATTATATACAAATTTATATTTTTCTAAACGAAAATATATATTTTACAATGTGATAATGCATAGAATTGAATTAGATATAAAACGTTTCGATATTATTAAATATATTTTAATAAATAACGAGGAGTTGATTTATAGAAGCAAATGACCAAATTACTAAAATGTATAAGTTATACTTTGAGTAATATAGTTTATTAATAATTTAAGATTATATTTTGAAAAAGGTACGAATCACGAAACGTAAAGTACAAGTTTTCTAAGCATACGAAAATGCATTCGAGAAACCGAAACTGAGACATTAGTCGAGCGTAAACGTACGAGTCATCGGACCAAAAATTAAAAGTCAACTATGCACGTGAATATAATATAATATATAATTAATTAATATAAATTATATAAATTATATATATATATATATATATATATATATATATATATATATATATATATATATATATATATATGTCGACAAACAAAACAACAAAAAAATTGTGAGCTGAATTTTGGGGTCATACGATTGCATGAGAAATAGGCATAAAACCCATGCGATCGCATGGCAGTCAGAATTCAGAAACATTCTATAAATTGGCCAGTTTGCTCAACGTACACACACACACCCATATTCTATTTCTTACTCCCTCTGTTATATAATTATTATTATTATTATTATTATTAATATTATTATTATTATTATTATTATTATTATTATTATTATTAAGATTAATATTATTATTAATCTTATATTCCGAAGTGTTATTAATTAGTATTATACATAAAATACTACGACGAGGTCATGAGCATGTCACATTCAAAACAAGTTTTCAAACGGGTTTAAGCTAAGGAAACTATGAGTTATAGCTATGGAGATTATGAGTAATGTTCATGGGTATTATTCGCAAGTCTAACCTAGTGTTTATCATCTCCGTTACGTTTACGTACTTTCCTGCAATATTGAATCACAATATTGATACGTTGAGATCTACGGTTATTTGGTATTCCAAGTTTCGGTCACATTTTGGTGAAAGGCTTTATATGCTGCTAAGGTGAGTTTCATTTGCTCCCTTTTTAATTGCTTTTGCAATCTATATTTTTGGGCTGAGATTACATGCACTTTATTTTAAACGCAATGGATACAAGTACATACTAAATTCTACACTGAGTTTGAACCGAAAATCCCTTAGCTTTGGTAACTAGTAACTGCCGGTTATAAGAACTGGTAGGCGCGAGTAGTTATATATGGATCCATAGGGCTTGACATCCCCGTCTGTTCCAGGTATAGAAACCCTAGCCTGAACTATAAAACAGATGTATGCTATTTGAGTTTAGTACACGTTGGTTTGCGTGTATTGTACATGTTGGTTTAATGTATGTTAAAACAGGGGTACTTATTATAACGTTAAAGTTTAGCTACCAGGGTGCTCAATCTTGTAGAATATTTTGATAAACGTTTCTGGATGAAACAACTGAAATCTTGTGATCCACCTTGATGTACAGATTATGCAAAACATTAAAACTATGAACTCACCAACCTTTGTGTTGACACTTGTTAGCATGTTTATTTTCAGGTTCCCTAGAAGTCTTTCGCTATTTGCTTATATGTTAGACAAGCTATGTGCATGGAGTCTTACATGACATATTTTTCAAGGAAACGTTGCATTCACCAAATCATCACCATGTATCTTATTTTGACTGCATTGTCAACGGAAGTACTATTGTAAACTATTATTTACGGTGATTGTCTATATGTAGAAATCATCAGATATCAAAAACCTTTGATTTAAATATTCATTTATGGTGAGCCTTTTCAAAAGAATGCAATGTTTACAAAACGTATCATATAGAGGTCAAATACCTCGCAATGAAATCGATGAATGACGTGTTCATCCATATGGATTTGGAGCTATCGTCACAGTTGGTATCAGAGCGTTGGTCCTAGTGAACCAGGTCTTGCATGAGTGTGTCTAACTGATAGTTGTTAAGATGCATTAGTAAGTCTGGACTTCGACCGTGTCTGCATGTTAAAAGTTTTGCTTATCATTTCTTGTCGAAAATTACATGCTTATCATTCTTAAGTCTAGACACGTTTTCCTGCATTTATTGCATAAATAGTGTATAGACAAAAATTCATATCTTAGCGTATCTGTTACTGTAAACTTTTCCTGACACCTTCCGAAAATTTCTCCGTGATTTATGAAATTTGGTATTATATATACATATGTAAATTATGTATTGAAGAATACCAAACTAAATTCTATAATCTAATTCATATCAAAAATCATCTCCCTAATTATACAAGATGGATCCCGTATCTAGTTCAAATTCTTTAAACTCCGACAGCTATTCCGATATGGATATTCACCTGAATTCCGAAGACAGTGTAACCGGAATGGATCAACCAATCAGCCATCACCTATTCTGGATGAATTGAGGATGGGTTCGTAGCCTGCTTAGTCATTGGAGACAAGAAGAAGTTGATCCCTTCCATCCACCACATTGCCCTCTTGACGAAGAACCTGAAGCACTTACCGGCGAACCTATTCGAGACACAATTTTCTCTCTCATTTCCAGAGTGTCTCGTCACAATTATATATTATCTCAAATTCTAGATCTTATTCTTCCACTCGTCTGAACCGATAATTACCCCGGTGTAATAGAAGAAGTCAACGAGCTTCGCGCTCGGGTAGTGGCTTTGGAGAATGTGGTGCAAAGGTTACAAGTACCAGCAACAGCACCGGCAGTAACAGTACCACCATCAGCAACACCAACAATATCATCACCACCACCAACAACAACATCCGCATCCCACACCTCAACATCACAATCTGTACCTCGAACATCAACATTATATGCACCATAGATACCAAGGAATACCAACAATAACTAACGATGAAGTATTGATTCATAACTTCATCGAAGAAATATTTTGCAGAGAATATGTAGTTTCTTAAAGTTTTAGAGATTATATATTCTAGTCCTAGTCGAAAACCAGATGAGATTAATATTATGTTAACTCATTAAATCCATGATTACATATAAGGAAAATATATATGTAGGTATATTTTCATAAAGATTGTAATTAAGAAAATTATTTTGTACAAACTGTTAATGGTGAGAATATTTTAACGGGTAGGTAATACCCGAGGGATATATAAATTCACAATTAATATGTTACATTCTTCGATTCTGATTCAACAAATCATCAACTATACTCACTACTTTCACAACAATAAATATTCTTTTATAAAAATCAAAGCAACCATCCTCATCCAAATTTGATTACATATTTTGATTTTGACAAATCAAAATCCAAGTCAAGATTTAACAAAAGACATCATTCTTAGATTCCTACATCTTTCGAAGCTATACTTTGACTTCAAAACTGTGCTAGAACATCATAGAACCCAAAAAAGTATTTGTATCATTCAAATTCCTAGAACATCATATGAATATTAACGATTACAATCTATGTTCAAATCCCTCAAAATTCCTGAAGACACTTCAAATAATGAATCATCAAGATGATGATCCAACCACATGTTAACCGCGGTCTTGTACCTGAAAAACCCTCGAAACTAAAGTCATAGTTTAACACGTATCCGTATCAGGCCCTTTGGCATGTATTAGCTAAAATAACTTTTCAATCCCTTTTCAAAATAGACAGTTTTGTCACTACTTCGGCAAATCACCCTCAATTGTTCATTCGAATAAGCCTTATTATAACGATTACCCCTTCATCATTGTTACTGGAGAACCTTTCATATTCCACCACATTAGCAGTAAACTTATCAGCAACCATAATGATCTAGGATTTTCTGAAAAATTGTTATATTTATCAGAACCCTAGCATTTACTCATCTGCATCTTGTAACGAGAATTGCCATACGACTCATTGGGAATTAGCAATCAGTATTTTGAATTTTGCAGCAATTCTACGCCAATAGTTATATATATACATATAATGTCTATCTCCTAGACTTACTTACTTCGAATGTGAAGTTTCTGAAAAACACCCCAAACTGCGAAACTAGTTCTTCGAATTTTGGAAAAATGCTGATGAAGCAGCAAAAACTGTAAACAACCTTAACAGTCGAAAGTTTGATGATAAAGAGTAGTGTGTTGGAAAAGCACATAAAAAGAAAAGGTTTGAAACTGGAAAACGGATTGAGCAAAATATGAAAAAGGCTGTGGACAAATCACAAAGGCTAAACCTGCCTTCAAAGAATACAAATGATTCAGTGTCTGCTGAAGTCCTTAACGAATACCTTGCTCCTGACTCTAAACCTTCACAGACAAATCTTCTTCACCATCCGTTAATATTAGAAATTCTAAGATATTATCATATCTTTCATTATAAATATCCTCGATATTTCTGGAGATATCTTCATAACTATTCTTATCTGAAATCATTCATCTCTTCGCGCTATCTGTATTACATCATAAAAGAAACTATTTTAGTTTCAAAAATCTGAAAAATTCAAAAAATGGATGTTTGAAGTAATGTTGGGAATTGAAGCATGAGTTAGTATAATATAATGACACTTGATCAACGTGATTATATTACAATAAGTCATGCTGAGTTTCTAATGGAAAGTGATAAAGGTTCACAGATCATACCCTCATCATGAACCATGTTACATAACTCTTTCATTATATTTAACCTCTAAACATATCAAAAAAATACTTTCTTTATGATTCGGTCTTTTTCGGATATTCTGGTAATTTGACAAATCAAGACCGTGCCATTACAATTTCCTTCTTAGAACATTAACTATGTTCATTCCGAAATTCATATCTACAAATTCTGGACCATTATCTGCTTGACTTAAGGTCGGGAAGAGAAAATAAAAGCATGAAGCTCCGAAATATAATGGAGAATATAAAGCTCGATAGCAACACCGAAATTACAAACCATGTATATCAATGCGTATAGCAATATAAAGACACGAGATAATGAAAAACACTATAACACCAAGGTAATAGTAGAAGAAAATAAATTCCTTCAGTGGCAGATGAAACAGAAGAATGAAGGATACGATAGCCAAGAAAATATCAAGAATTAGAACTGGATTTAGCATTTTCACAACCTTTTGAAAATAAGAATTAAGGAAGAGATTATAGGAATGGTGAAAATAATGGAATGAAAGAGGACAATTTATAACGAAATATCAGACATAGCAATCGAGGCAGATTACGTATTTAATCAAAGAAAATCTTTATCTCCTTAATTTTCGGAGAATCAAATCTTATATAGATTATGAAAGTTTCCTTGAATTCCAAAAATCAACCGTGACTACGTCAAGAGTTAAAACGAACCTTAATTTCATCATTTCACTCTTTTACGATAACTTCTTTCATACGCCTCGAGTAATCGAATTGTTTATCCATATTACCTAATGGTAATAAAATTCTACTTATCAACTCGTATTCGGCATGAAAAATGTTCTAACTGTCAACCATGACAACCCCACTCAAATTTTGGGACGAAATTTCTTTAACGGGTAGGTACTGTGACAACCCAGAAATTTTTGACCAAATTTAAACTTTAATCTTTATATGATTCCGACAAGATAAGAAAAGTTTGTAATGTTGAGTCTCGAAAATTTTGAAACTATGTTCATACATTCAATTACCCTTTTGACTATGCTCGACGATTCACGGACGAATATGTAAATGGATATGAATATATATATGTATATATATTATAACTTGAAAACGTTAACAAAGTATTAAATGTATAATATTTTAGATTAAACGTATTTGTCTCAATATATTCTTAATATATTCATCTACGGAATTAGAAGATAATACCAACGATTGGATTAGTAGATATTTGAACAATTATAAATCCCGTAAGTATTGTGATAAGTCTTTGTTGAGAGGTCCACCTTGATTTAAGAAATCTTTCCTTTTTAACTGTATTTGATATATAAATAACATGCAACGTGTATAGAAAAAGTATTTATATATATTGTGTATATATATATATATATATATATATATATATATATATATATATATATATATATATATATATATTAAGGTTCGAAATTATTTTTGTAAACAATAGTAACACCCATTTATTGTTCCGTTTGATAAATAAATATTATATACAAATTTATATTTTTCTAAACGAAAATATATATTTTACAATGTGATAATGCATAGAATTGAATTAGATATAAAACGTTTCGATATTATTAAATATATTTTAATAAATAACGAGGAGTTGATTTATAGAAGCAAATGACCAAATTACTAAAATGTATAAGTTATACTTTGAGTAAAATAGTTTATTAATAATTTAAGATTATATTTTTAAAAAGGTACGAATCACGAAACGTAAAGTACAAGTTTTCTAAGCATACGAAAATGCATTCTAGAAACCGGAACTGAGACATTAGTCGAGCGTAAACGTACGAGTCATCGGACCAAAAATTAAAAGTCAACTATGCACGTGAATATAATATAATATATAATTAATTAATATAAAATATATATATATATATATATATATATATATTATAAAAATATGTCGACAAACAAAACAACAAAAAAATTGTGAGCTGGATTTTGGGGTCATGCGATTGCATGAGAAATAGGCATAAAACCCATGCGATCGCATGGCAGTCAGAATTCAGAAACATTCTATAAATTGGCCAGTTTGCTCAACGTACACACACACACCCATATTCTATTTCTTACTCCCTCTGTTATATAATAATAATAATAATAATTATTATTATTATTATTATTATTATTATTATTATTATTATTATTATTATTATTATTATTATTATTATTATTATTATTATTATTATTATTATTATTAAGATTAATATTATTATTAATCTTATAGTCCGGAGTGTTATTAATTAGTATTATACATAAAATACTACGACGAGGTCATGAGCATGTCACATTCAAAACAAGTTTTCAAACGATTTTAAGCTAAGGAAACTATGGGTTATAGCTATGGAGATTATGAGTAATGTTCATGGGTATTATTCGCAAGTCTAACCTAGTGTTTATCATCTCCGTTACGTTTACGTACTTTCCTGCAATATTGAATCACAATATTGATACGTTGAGATCTACGGTTATTTGGTATTCCAAGTTTCGGTCACATTTTGGTGAACGGCTTTATATGCTGCTAAGGTGAGTTTCATTTTCTCCCTTTTTAATTGCTTTTGCAATCTATATTTTTGGGCTGCGAATACATGCACTTTATTTTAAACGCAATGGATACAAGTACATACTAAATTCTACACTGAGTTTGAACCGAAAATTCCTTAGCTTTGGTAACTAGTAACTGCCGGTTATAAGAACTGGTAGGCGCGAGTAGTTATATATGGATCCATAGGGCTTGACATCCCCGTCTGTTCCAGGTATAGAAACCCTAGCCTGAACTATAAAACAGATGTATGCTATTTGAGTTTAGTACACGTTGGTTTGCGTGTATTGTACATGTTGGTTTCATGTATGTTAAAACAGGGGTACTTATTATAACGTTAAAGTTTAGCTACCAGGGTGCTCAATCTTGTAGAATATTTTGATAAACGTTTCTGGATGAAACAACTGAAATCTTGTGATCCACCTTTATGTACAGATTATGCAAAACATTAAAACTATGAACTCACCAACCTTTATGTTGACACTTGTTAGCATGTTTATTTTCAGGTTCCCTAGAAGTCTTCCGCTATTTGCTTATATGTTAGACAAGCTATGTGCATGGAGTCTTACATGACATATGTTTCAAGCAAACGTTGCATTCACCAAATCATCACCATGTATCTTATTTTGACTGCATTGTCAACGGAAGTACTATTGTAAACTATTATTTACGGTGATTGTCTATATGTAGAAATCATCAGATATCGAAAACCTTTGATTTAAATATTCATTTATGGTGAGCCTTTTCAAAAGAATGCAATGTTTACAAAACGTATCATATAGAGGTCAAATACCTCGCAATGAAATCGATGAATGACGTGTTCATCCATATGGATTTGGAGCGATCGTCACATCATGCCTCGGTGCGTTCTAGTAAAACTTAAATGTTTTCTAGCCGATCCCTTGTGCCTTTTGCTGGCAGGCACAAAAGCTTCCGCCATCGGAGGTATAAAAAAACACTCCTTCTGTGGGCAGGATATAAATGTAATGTTCTACATTTGTCACGGGTAGCACTTTGTTTAAGAAAAATATAAAATTTATTGATCAGTACTGAGCAATACATAAACGATTGATGACGAATTTAGGTGGATCAAGCCTAATTAGTACATCATGAATGTTTAGTGTATGCTTATTGCGAATACATGCACTGTAAAAATGACCACAATGGTCTACAGTAAATTGATACACGTTGCTCTTCAGAAAATGCTAATAAACGGCGTTTATTGAAATGATAAATTCTGCTCTTGATAAAAAATGATAACAAATTGTTTCTTCTTACGCCGAGAGCCCAGCGCTGTCTGGCCCAAACACTTGATTATGGAATGAAAAACTCCTGAACCTCATCTTCCCTGAACAACCGATTTCTCCTCCTCTGATTCATATTGCCTTCTGGTATGCTTGCAAATGTGGATCGTTCCCTTGTTGGTGCCACATACTGTGAGTTTATGGCAGCTACTCCGTTAGGAGTTGGGAATCTGATCTCTGCATGGGCCGTTGATGTTATCATTCCAAACTTTGCTAACGCTGCCCGTCCAAAAAGGACATTGAATCGTGAATTACCATCCAAGATAGTGAAATCGATTGTTTCGGCTCTTAATAGTGGAAATGTTCCCAAAACGACCTCCAAACGAACTCTTCCCATTGCATTCACTGGCACTCCTGTTAGCCCTGAAACCTTCAAATTCGTCCGCCTAGCTCTTACCTGCACATGCCTTGGAAAAGCCTTGAAACAATGCCAATAAATGATGTCAGCCTCACTGCATGTATCTGTGTAAATATGGCTGATGAACTTGTTTGCAATTTCTGCTGAAATGACCACTGGAAGAACGGACAAAGCCCAATTTTGAATTGGTTGAAAAATAATTGGAGCATATCTCCAGCTATCAACATTGTTATCCGACTGCTCACCGTCCTCATAGTGACTTCCATTCAACCACACCATTTTGATTACAACGTCTGGAGTTGACTCAAGCTCCGTTATTCGGTTTCCGTACTGATTTCTATTATCTCCTCCGCCATGCTCTTCCCGTCTTCTGTTATCTCCTCGACGACCTCTTCCACCATCATTCCTTTGCCATCCAAATTTCCTACGAGGATCATTCCTCCTGTATTGTTTACCTGGTAACAAGTGGTTTAACTCTCCTGCTTTGATCTTTGCGATGATCTCTCTTATCAGGGATTTGCAATTATCTGTATCATGACCCCATGCTTCATGAAAGTCACCCCACATTTCACTTTTTAGACCCTCTCTTTCTTCCATAGGTGTCGGCGGATTGAAAGTGGTCCGGATTGGTTCAGTGAAAAGAATCTCTTTTGGGGTTTTAGTAAGCGCCATTATCAACGGATGCCTCTCTATTTGCCTTCTATTATGATGAAAATAATTGGGATGGTTGTTGCCTCTCCATCCACCATTGGAATTGTCATTCCTCCTCTGATTCCTATCAAAGTACCTCCCTCCATTGTGCGGTTTGCTACTGCTGCTGCCATCAAACTTATTCATCCCCCGCTCACCGGCTCGAACATGCTTTTGTGCAACTTCCAACGCCTGATGTAGAGTCTTTGGCAAGTCATACCTTAACGCATGAACAAGTGCACTAAACCGTCGCTGATCCAGACAAAAAATAAAACCAGATACTTGCTGAGATTCTGGACAATCAGGTATCTTCTGTGCTTTAAGTGTGTATCGCTTCATGAAATTACTCAAGGATTCATTGTGATGCATTGTGATCTCATGTGCATCAAGATGTGTCAAAGTACAGCTTCGAAGGTTTTGATACTGCATAACAAACTTTGCACGGAGGTCCAAATAACTAGTGATGCTTCTTGGTGGCAAGCTAGCAAACCATTCCCTTGCCATTTTCTGCAGCACCATAGGAAACATATGACAAGCTACCTCGTCATCCCAATGCTGCAACCTCATAGCGCCTTCAAACATGGTGAGGAAATCCTCAGGATCTATTGTGCCATTATAAACTCCAATTGCCAGTATGCCAAGATTCCTAGGCAACGAATAGTTAGCAATTTGATCAATGAAACACTGAGTGGATTCTGCCATAGCTGGTGGCTTTGTAGCTTGCTCTCCAGTAATAAGGGCAAAGAAATTATCTACAGCCACAGCACGGACGGCGGGCTGCGCTAAGCGTTACTTATATTTTGCCGGAGCTGTCTGCTTAAGAATGTCATTCAAAAGCAACATTGCCTGCTTCTCTGACATGAACTTATCTTTGTCAGTTTCATCATCAGAGTCATTATTATCATAGCACAGGTCATTATCATCCTCAGAATCATCAATAAGACAACTCAGCTTGTCAAGTAGCCTGGATAACCTGTATTTTGATATAGATTGCCTTTTCATGATTTGCTTGTCTATGCCATCCGTCATCCGCCGAAAAGGTATAAATGATGGACATCGCCCTAGTTGCATCAATGGTCGTCGCTCTGGATTAGTAACAAAATTTGGAAGTCTTTCCGCACTTTTGGTTGTCGTTTCTTCGATTACTGGCCTTTTCTCCGAATTAGTTGCCAAATGCTTAAGCCTTTCTGCAGTTTCAGCAACTGTTTCTTCAATCGTACCATCTAGTGGCAGAACAGGTACATCTTCAATAGTTATCATGTCGTCAGTTGATGGATTGTTGACTGCTTCAAGTACAAATGGAGCTTCAATTGTTTTTGTTCCTTTTCCGTTTCGTGTGTTCTTTGCATTAGTGGATGGCGCCATTGTTAACACCTATTTCCTTATGAGGTAAGGCTTAGTGCGTCAACAAAATACTAGAAGTTATCTAGCTTTAGGAGGGCGGAATGTTGCCGATTGATTTTTACCCTTGGAAAATTATCACTGCAGACCCGGTTCACAAGTGTAGAAACTTGTGGGGTGGCTTAATCAATCTGTCGTCCGTAGAGCGTAAAAGTGCTAGCCGGATGACTTCTAGTGAGAGAAAGTAGAGAGAGAAAGAGAAGTGAAGTCTCAGCTCTCAAAATTGTCAGAATGTCTGAACTATGTAAAATGATGACCCAATGGGTCTATTTATAGTGTTAGATCCACCAGATTGCTCAGGGACACATGTCAGATGATGATACGTTCTGTTACTTGTGATCCGAAATTTACGCTGAAGGTGGCGTTCTCCGGCCAGGGCTTACGCGCTAGGCGGCCTTCAGGGCTTACGCATGACGGAACAGCCTGTACAACGGAGAACGCTGGACGGATAACTCCATAAAACTGTTGTTTTCAGCTTTCCTGACGCTACTTTTATGCAACCATTATGCCTTTTATGCGTGTATATGATAGGATACACCATTAAACTAAATAAACAAGATCTTAAGTTGTAGAACTTAGATCTTAGCTAGATCTTAAAGATCCTAGACTAGAAAGTCTAGATCTAGTGTTCTTAAGTTAGATCCTAAGTTACAAAACTTGGATCTACACTTTAATGAAACCATAAGTTATGAAATTTGGATTTTCATCTTGTAAAATGTATATATAAGCTTATAAGCTCTTGTTTACAACAAAATTAGAAGACCATAAGCTATATAAACTTAGATCCAACATAAGTGTTTGAAGTTATAACTAGAAAGTTATACTTCCATGTTCTTGAACTTATAAAGTTAACTTTAGTTTCAAGAAATATGATATCAAGATTAACTAGTAATACTTGACTAAATTAATAATTAAAATACTTACAAAAGAAAAAAATAAACTAGAGTTACAAGTATTATGTTCATGTTTGTTTCATACTTAAGAAGATTCAAGTCAAGCTTGGATCTTAAGAAAACAAACTTTAAGTCTACAAAACATGAACATAAGTAAGCTCTCAAGGCTTATGAGTTTTAGATCTTTAAAACATTTAAGTGTAGAACCATAAGTTATAGAAACTTAGATCCTTGTTCTTGGTTCTTCATCAAATAAAGATGAGAGTAACAAGATTACATGAAGATACAAACTAACAAGTTTGATCTTTTAACAACAAACAACAACTAGTAACAAGTAAATGATGATGAACTTGATGATTTTTAAAGGAAAAAGAAGAAAGAAAATAAATATGTTACTTACAATTTTAGAGAGAAAGTTGAGAGAAAGATAAAGTAGTGTATGTATGTGTGTGTAAATGAAGTAGTAACTAGCAATATAAGTAACAAAAAAAAATGAAAATGGAATCTCCCTCCCCATTCAAAACCCACGGTTTTGGAGTCCAAAAAGGGTAAGTCAAAAGCCAACTTTCTAGCATGGGGTGAAGGTGTAAGCTTAGAATGGTATTAAAGTTAAATGTATGGGAAAGAGTTCTTGCATGCTTGAAACATTTTTGTCTCCAACTTAGCTTAATTAATCTAGTTTAGTCTTAATAAATTACTAGCATAAAAGTGGGCTCTTAATAGTCCATTAAGAAAAGTATGGTGTGCTTCCAAGTCCAAAAATAATAAGGGCCAGAGTAAGTAAGAAACAAGTTAGTAAAAGCCCAAGTAATTAACTACTTACATTAGTTAATTTAAAAATGATTAATAATAATTAATCATGAATGTAAATAATATTCAAAATATTATTCGTGAAAAGTACGTGTGTCACAAGGACAAGTCGGGACATGGAAAGTCAATTAAGATGTTAAGTCCATTAAGGTAACTAGTAAGCATTAGTAAACACTAAGCTTAATTAAATAAGCCCTTAAGCCAAGTAATTGTTATAATAAATAACAATCAAGTTTACGCAGTCATAATATTCCAATTACGACAAAAGTTTAACGTGTACCAAGTACGTATTTCGTTTAAATCGATAAGTGACACCAACGGTCGTAAAAGCATTCGAGGATCAAGTTAAGTGATTACACACTTAATAGCACGTTGTAAGATATTAACGAAAGTAATTAACCATAATTAAAGATCCCAGAGCATAAGCTAGCTCAGTACGCACAAATACGCAGTTTCGTGAAAGCACAAAATCAAGTCGAAAAAGCCGGGCCGTTACATCTTAGCTTTTGTAAATATGTAACTAGTCGTTTAACATAACAGTTGTGGTTTGTAATGAAGTAACTAACTAAGTAATTGTGATAATCATGTTTGTATTTAACTAAGGGTATTTATGTAAATTAAGTCTTTCGATGTGATTAAAAAAATTAGGGTGTTACAAATGTGGTATCAGAGCATAGGTTTGGCCGCATGCACATTGTGTTGAATGTCATGTACCCAAACCTTGTGTTGTGTCAAACATATCTGAGGGAACGGGTTAAGTGAATGTAGGGATTACATGCGTTAGTTGATAGGTACTAACCTATTTTCCACTAAGAGTTGTGTGAGTTGTTGTAGTAGTGCAGATATGACAGATAATACAGGTAACAAAACTTGTCCATCAGCCCCCGGAACATTCAGAGCCCCAGATGAAGACGGGTATGTGTCAGAAGAGGATCTGCATGAGAAAATTCTAGATTTAGAAAGTAAGTTAAAGGAAGCACGTGATCGAATAAGTTAATTAGAACAACGTCAGGTAACAGTGAATCCAAGTTGTAGTGTACCGAATCAAATGTTTAGTGGGTATCCGGTGCAGTCGAATATTTATCTGCAAACAGGAAGTGCTCTCCAACAACAGCAATGGTTACCACCTCAGTGTCAATTTCCTCAACATTATCAGGTAACACCTCAGTATAATCAACAGTTCCCAAATCATATGTGGGGTCCGTATCAGATGCCAACATTTCAACCATCGAAGAAATGTACTTTCAAACAATTTTTGAATTGTAATCCGCCAGAATATTCAGCAAGTTCTAATCCTAATGTGACTCTTAACTGGTTAAGAGAGATAGAAAAGGTTTTTTAGGCCACTCAGTGTGAACCAGACTTACAGGTTATTTATGCTAGTCGTATGCTGAAAAATAGGGCAATAGTTTGGTGGGATACGGTTATTTCTAGTATACCGAAAGAGCAAGTGAGCATGATTACATGGGAACAATTTTATAGTAAAGTTTATGAGCAGTATTGTTCATCCTATGACCTCAATCGAATTAAGACATAATTTCTAGCAATGAAAATGACACCTCAGATGATGATAGATGAGGTGATTGAGCAGTATATGGATAAATTAAGGTTCGTGTAACAATGGGTTTCGGATGAACAGTCCAAAATTCATTATTTTGTTAATATAATTTTACCAGAATACAGAACAATGGTCAGGATGGCGACGACGTTATCTCAAGCGTTTGTTATGGTAAAAATGGTAGAGGATGACGTCAGAGCAGTAAGAAACAGAATCGTAGGTTATGAGGTACCACAACAAGATTAGGTGATGAGTCAATCGGACTCTAGGTCAAAGAAGTCTGTTAATATAAAACAGAAAAGTAGATAGGAACAGAGTGGGTCAGCATCAATTCAGAATTCTTGGTGTTATAGTTGCAGATCATCTCATAGTGGTCCTTGTTCAGGTTCAACCAAAAGATGTTTGAGATGTGGTATTGTGGGACACGAGATTCGGATGTGTTCATCCAAGAGAATGTATGTTGGAAATGTCATCAAGTGAGGCATAGGTCAGCTCAGTGTCCGTATGTAAGAGGATCAGGTTCTGGGGTTTGGCCAGGAGCGCATTTGGGATCAGTAGGTGGATCCTGGTTCTCCAGTAGGGCAGAAAAGAAAGAATCCACCTACGGAAATAGCAAGAGCTTATCATATGGTTGCAGATGCGGATGTTGAATATGATGTGAATACAGGTATGTTTCAAAATTCTTGTACTGTTTAGTTGTATATGTATATATGTATTTGTATATATATATATATATATATATATATATATATATATATATATATATATATATATATATATATATATATATATATATATATAGTGTGTGTGTGTGTGTGTGTGTGTGTGTGTGTGTGTGTGTGTATGTGTGTTTTAGATTGGTAGATCTTAATTGTAGTGTAAGATTTATTTTGTTGGGTTATGTTGTTGTATGTTTGGTTGCGACCCTTGTGTGCTTTGTGGGGTAAGGGTGACCCTTAGGTTGACATTTTGAGATTGAAGACCGTGACTTGGATAAAGATGTGTTGGGTATCTTTATACAGTGTACTTTTGAACAACAGGAAGTTGTTAGATAGTGACATGAGTATGAGTGATATGTCGGTAGTGGACTTTATTAACCAAATATTTCCTATGCGTGTTGGATGTGTGGTAATGTTGGTAGCTTATAATTGAACATTAGATGGACAATGTTTAAATAACTATGATTGGACAGATGGTGCGATTGATTAATTATAAATCAGCTTAAATATTGTCGAAGCATTCGAGGAGACTCGTTGGATTTAAGCTAGTGAGTGAGACAAGTAGTATTTTTCCGTTTCGAGCAACTCGGAATGAAGGTGTGATTCAAGATAATATACTTGTGTCTGTCCAACAGAAGTGTATTATGGTGAGTCCTACAGAGTTTTTGGGAAGCAGAAGGAAAAATTTAGGTGACCCGTGCAATATGTGGACTGTGAATTAAACATTGGGACTGTGATATGATTGGACATAAGACGAGTAACCTGGGATATTATCATGAATTAAGGACAATTTTGTGGACATATGCACATGACTTAGACTGATGACTAATTCTATTGCCTTAGCTTGGAATAATTGTGAAATGTTGACTATGTTAAGAGTTAAATTTGATAACAGATTGACCTTGATTATTGGATTGACAATGGAGAATTGTGGATTTAAGTTGTTGACCAGTGGACTTTTTGGTAATTTATATTGTATCAGATGTGCGTAAAAGTTAGAAATTCTATATTCATGCACTTGTTAGAAGGAAAATGACTGGTATTGAAATGACGATTTTCTATTTTGGGTTAATTATTGTGAAAGACTTAGTTGAGTTTACAGTTTTGTTAACCATAGTTGACCCGATTCCGAGGATGGAATCTCTTAATGGGGGGAAGATTTGTAACATCCTGTTACCGGGCCTAGCTGAAATGACCTTTTTGACCTAGGGTGTGTTTGTATGTTATTATAATAATTATATGTTTATAATTATTTGTTTGTTTAATTGAGACCAGTTTGTGACAAGGGTCATAGAACAGGTTCGTTTGTTTAATTTGGACTCCGTTAGGGTAGTCAAATTAAGTACAAAAGATATCAGATAACTGGTAAATACCCGTGTGTGATGAGGTATTGTATTTAACCTAAATATAAAAGCAAGAAGTCAGCTACTTCTCTCATTTTCTTGAAGCTTCCAAATTATACCTAACTCGTTCTCTCTTACAAATCCTAATCTCTTGATCTTGATTTGGAGCTTGAATTGTGTTAGAAATCAATTTCATTGTGTCATTGTGAGTCTATCAAGGTAAGATTTGTGTGATTTCATGTCCAAATCAGTGTTTTATTTGGATTTGAAGCTAGGTTTTTGATAAATGTGATTTTGGTGTCATAATTCTTAAATTGATGTTGTTTTGGCTCAAAACTTGTGGGTTTATACTTCTAAATGTTGTGAGTACAAGTTATAGTCGGTTTTTAGGTCAAAAACATGTCCAAGATCGAGATTTGGGGGATTTTGGCTCGAAACCCGTCAGTTTCTGCTACTGCTGCTCGATGAACACAACCGTACGGTTGCAGCCTGCAATCACACGGGTACATTGTGTAACCGTACGGGTGCATGTGCAACCGTACGGATGCAGTGGTGTTGGTGCAACCGGGCAGTGAGTGTGCAACCGTATGGATTCATGATGTAACCATACGGATGGACTTCCAACTGTACGGATGCAGATCAGTGTTGCATTGTTGTGTAATTTGGCTGTTTTCTAGCCGTTATGCTGCCCGTGTGACTTATGATAATCAGGATGTAAATTCTAAAAATGCATAAGTGTTAGGAAGACTTTTAGTGGCGCTTTTAATACTGATTTGCTGTATTGTGCTGTCTCGTGCTAACAGAAAGAAACTAACTACGTTTATGGTATTCTCAGGTGGAAAGGACGAAGAGAAGGCTCAGTAAGATTAGAATTCAGAGTGCCTTCTGTTGCTGGTAATTGGTGAGTGGGATTATCTCCTGGTATATTATAGAGTAGCAAGTTGTGCTACTATGTTTATATCGTTATTAGTTTCCATGTTAAGTAGTCATGTTATATAGTTGATCGCAGTTTAGGTTGCCATGATTTTAGTAGTATTGGTTGCCTGTAGTAGTAGTAGTAGTAGTAGTTGACTCGTTATATGTGCACAAGTTATTGTTGTTGTTGTTAGAACCTTGATCTATTAAGTTCAGGTCAGAGAGGTCAACCTAGTTGTGGTTGGGTTCAGTTGGCTACTGTTTGTTGAGTATAGTGCTGAATGAAGCATCACCTGCGTGTGGATGACTATACTGGGGATTCAGTAGTAAGGACTATCGGTAGATTCTAGCCTGATCAGCTAGGGTCGTGTGCCTGTACAAGCCGCCGGTCCTCTAGTTGGAGCAAAGTTGCTAGTTGTTAGTTGCTAGTTGTTGCGTGTTGTATGTGGTTGTATGAAGCTGTTGTTATAGGAGTACAAGTTGGTACTGTATGCTAGACCTTTTGATAGTTCTATTCACTTAGCATTGTGCTAACCCCTCACCTCCTCCCTTGCAGGTTTTGGATCTTAGTGCTGGTAGGGACGGGAGTCGGGCTAACGATATGTTTTACAAGACGAACTCTGATGTCTTAGCTTTTGTAAATATGTAACTAGTCGTTTAACGTAATAGTTGTGGTTTGTAATGAAGTAACTAACTAAGTAATTGTGATAATCGAGTTTGTCTTTAACTACGGGTATTTATGTAAATTAAGTCTTCCGCTGTGATTAAAAAAAAATTCAGGGTGTTATATATATTTGTGAAGGTAATCTATAAAGTCATTTGTTATGAACAATCGACATTCATCTCGGGTCGTCAAATTCTTGACGGTCCTTTAGTTCTTTATGAAAAGATAGGTTGGTATAAGAAGTTTAAGGAAAAACTTATGATTTTTAATTTTGTTTTCGAGAAGGCTAGTGAATCGGTTCGATGGGATTTTCTGGATTATATGTTAGGATTGCTGGGTTTTGGTTCGTGTTGGATATCATGGATTCATTTCAGCCTCGACTCGGCTCGTACATCTATTTTAATAAATGATAGTAACACAAAAAAGTTCAAGGTAAAACAGGGGTTAATGCAAGGTGATCTGGGGCCCTCTTTTGTTTGAAACAACCCAACCGTAATCAACCAGATAAAAACTTTTTTTTTAAATTAATAAACCATTAATGCCCAAATAATTGGTTACATAACGTAAACCATTTCATACAACCCACTTAAACGTACAACATGTTTAAAGTTTACATCATGGGCAAGAAGATCCTTAATCAAAAGTAATACAAGTTCGACCCATAAATGATAGTTTTTGTGACGCCCCGTACAAAATCAACGTGCACGGATCATCAACAACAGGATCTTTACACGGTTACAACACTATATGCTGTTTTAAAACAAGTTTTGCATTCATGAAAAGGTAACGTTTTTACCAACGTCAAATGTTTTACAAAAGGTGACGTTTTTACCAACGTCAATGTTTTACAAGGATAACGTGCTTCTACGAATAGAAAGCATTAAAATAAGTACGTGACACAAAAGGTTGTTGCAGAACCATTGTTCGAATGTAACATAAGTTGTGAATGCAAAGTAAAAGTTCCATGATTGAGACATCTCTAAACAATGCAGCGGAAGTCTAACACAGCGAGTCTGTAACAGCAAGTCTATAACACCAAGACTATAACAGCAAGTCTAAAAGCGGAAGCAATAACGTCTAAGCACCTGAGAAATACATGATTTAAAAAAGTCAACACGAATGTTGGTGAGCTATAGTTTTAATGTACGCAGCAAAGTAATGTAGACCACGAGATTTCAGTGCTTCAAATCAGCATTTCAAATCAGTATGGTAAAGTATATGCTTATTCGTGGGCACCCGGTAACTAACTTAACGTAAAATAATATATCACCCCCTAAAAGTACACTTGGTGAGTGCGTTCAAACAGACGAAGTATTAAACACCCGTTGAATGCTAGCACGACTAGCCCGAGTGGGGATGTCAAACCCTATGGATCCATATCTAAGATTCGCGTTCACCGGTTCAAAAATCAATGACTAAACGTTACCTAGCTAAGGGGAAAATTTGTGCCATTATATCACCCACACATATATAAAGTTTAAATACTCGTGCCTAGTAAGTAAAACATAAAAAGCGCATGTATTTTCAGTCCCAAAAATAGTAAGGTAAAAAGGGAAGCTATAACTCACAGTGAAAGTGCGGTAAAAGTCGATACGAGATAAGTAAGCAAGTAAGTCGGTCTGAAAGGTCCTCAATCTAAATCAAAAGTTACTAAGTCAGTAAATCGTCCCAAAAGGTTTAAAAGTAAATAAGTTATGTCTTAAGTGTCATCATCATCATCGTACGTAAAAAGTAAAGTAAGTTTTCAATCAAGAATATAGATCGAAACCAAGTCTGACTTCGTTCAGCTGCTACGACCTCTATATAAACTGAAATGACACGCGGTTAGTGGACAAGGCTCCGTATGTGAGTCCTATAACCTCTGTCCAATTTTCAGATCCTAACTCGATGTCGTTTGACCGTGGCAACGGTTCAAGCGCGAGTAGGTCAAAATTTTCAGCACGTCGTTACAAGGGCGTAGTGACTTTCGGGAGGCTATAAATCCTAAACCGTATATCGGATTTAGGCGAGTCTTAAACAAAAAGTCATCTACTCGAACCGAAATATCTGGAAATCAACTTTTTCAGAAGACCAGGAGTCTGATCAGACCCTAAAAAATAATAAACAAGTGCTCCGGTGGGTTTCTTGGTGTTTGATGCTCATCACGGTTCTCATCCTTGATGCGTATAAGCCTCAAGTGTACAACTCTTGATATTTTAGCATCAATTTAACCAAGGTTTAACCATCAACACACAAAGTCAAGACTAAGAAATAATATAAAACTCATGTGAAATTTTGAGCAAGATGATGAACCAAAGTTACATCAATTTCTTAGTTTCAAAACAAGTACAAGTTCTATTAAGCTATAAACTTTAAAACATACTAAATAAGCAAGACCTTAAGTTATGGAACTTAGATCTTAGCTAAATATTAAAGACCTTAGACTAAAAAGTCTAGATCTCATGTTCTTGGTGAAACCCTAAGTCAAAGCATTTAGACTTTCAACTTTTACACAACCATAAGTCATGAAACTTAGATTTTGTAAAGTAGAATGAACATAAGCTAATGAGCTTTTGTTTAAACAAAGTAGAACACCATAAGTTACACAACTTAGATCAAACACAAAATGAAACCCTAAGCTAGAGAGCTTGGATTCCTAACAACACTTATGAGATCTCAAGCTAGTAAGCTTGTATCTTTTGTTTAATGAAAACACAAGTCACAAATCTAAAGTACAACAAATTAAAGAAGATCATAAGTTAATAAACTTTGATCTTAACTAACTTTTTGTAGAAACTTCAAGCTAGAAAGCTTTTATTTCTTTTGTTCTTGAAGATTCATAAAGTAAAAAGTTGGATCTACAAGTTACATGAAGATCATAAACATGAGCTTTGATCTTTTAACACAATTAAAGAGATCTTAAGTTAATAAACTTAGATCTAACAAGATAATGAAGATTCAAAGCTAAAAAGCTTGAATCCTTCATGTTCTTGAAGACTTTTCAAAACAAATTTTGAATCTTACAAGAGTTATGAAGATTCAAGTTACAAAACTTGAATCCTTGATTATGATGATGATGATTCACGAAAATAAAGAGAGAAAAGAAGAAAAGAAAATCAAGAACACTTACAAGTTCTTCAAGTATTTTTGAGAGAAAACTAGAGAGAGACTTGAGAGAAAATGTGTGTATGTGTGTTTGAATGAAAGGAAATGAGAATGAAATGAGAGTTTTAAAAAAATAAAGTGGTGGTGATGGGTATGCTTGGCCGTAGGTTTTAGAGCATGGGGGACCATTTGGCCTCATGTGGTGGTGGCATGGTGTGGTCCATGGTGGTGGTACAAGGTAGTGTTGGTATGTTGGGTGGTATGAGACATAAGGTTAAGACATGTAAGTATTAGTACACAAGGCATGCTAGTTACTTGTCTCATTATTTACATGGACTAGTTATTAAGTAAATGGGCTAATTAGTCCACTAATTAATCCACTAAGTTGAGTAGGTTAGGCCATGGAAGTCCATTAAGGTAAAAGTCCATTAAGATTAACTAGCGAGCATTAGTAAACACTAAGCATAATTAATAACCCATCAAGCCAAGTAATTGTCATTAATAAATAACAATTATGTTTACGTAGTCATAATATTCTAATTATGATAAAAGTTTAACGTGTACTAAGTACGTAGTTCGTGTTAAACGATAAATGACACCAACGATCGTAAAAGCATTCGAGGATCAAGTTAAGTGATTAAACACTTAATAACACGTTGTAAGATATTAGCGAGAGTAATTAATCATGAATAAAGATTTCAGAGCATAAACTAGCTCAGTATGCACATATACGCAGATTCGTGAGAGCACAAAAATATAAGTCGAAAAGTCGGATCGTTACAGTTTTAAACCAAACGACACTCGAGCATGGTTTGGGGCTAAACTACCCAAAACATTAGGTCGACTTCCAAAAGCTTCATCTAGCAACTAACATGGGAATATCTAATTCCCGGCAACCCCTTTACCCTTCTCCATACTTGTACCTAAAAAGTAAACAACGAGAGGGGTAAGCAAATGCTTAGTGAATGCAATAATTATACATATACATATACAACTTACTCACTTGCAATCACTTACACAATTCCGCATACATACTAGCAATATAATTAGTATACCATCTCAAAGTATAACGCTAAATCTCCGATAACACAAGCTAGTATAACAATAGCATATAACACGAGCAATATAATATGCTACACTACATTACACAAACATTGATGTTCACAACACCCATTAGTATTCAACTTTCAAAGCTAGCCCTACGAATGGTATCGTCAACATCAAACTTAATTCCCATTCGTCCTAATAAATGTGGTATCGTCAACATCAAACTTAAACCCACATGTGAGGTATCATCAACATCGAACTTAAACCCTCGTCGAATGTCACAACAATAGTGGTATGGCTTCGTCAACATCGAACTTTAAATCCATACATGAGGTATCGTTAACATCGAACTTTAACCCTCATCCAAACAAACAATATACTCTAGGATATGGTATCGTCAACATCGAACTTAAACCCATATCCCACAAGCAAATAAATCATATACATACATATATAATTATTCCACTCACCTCAATGCCTTCGGTGAATTAGAAATCAAGCTCGAAACCTTCAATGCAGCGTACCTATTACATTAAGTGCATAATCAACACGAACTAGTTGGGCTAACCACCAACACTTAACTATTGCGCATTTAATGACCCAAGTGCATTAAATGATCCATTTACACCAAAACCGCCCATTAATGGCCAAGACTCATCATAAATCACTAAAAGCTAGTGATTATAGTCCAATAACAATAACTAACACCATTTTGGGTATTTTCATACCCATGTTGCCCAACTAGGTCAACTATTACCCAAATGACCCATTTAACATTTAGACTCACAAAATTGGCCAAACTTGCACCCATTAACAAAACTTCCACTAAAGCATAAATGTATTAGTGGTTTAATAACTCAATTACACTTTAAACACCCAATTACAAGACTAGACCCTAGATTACAACACCTTAGGGTTTTCTTACATCAACTTAACCCGAATTCGCCCATTTAACCCCCAAATGGGTCTTATAAGTCTTAAATAACAAAACCCTAGCCATAAATCAAACATAAACTCAAAACACGGAGTTAAGACTTACCAACACTATCAACACGTAGCTAGAGACGTAGGGAACAACCTTAAAACTTGGGCTCTGGCGTGGTTTGGTCTCCTTCTTCCTCAAAGTGAGCTTTATCTCACTAGAACTCAATCTCTCTCTCTAAATTGAATGTGGGTAGATGAAGAAGTGTTTAATGAGGTTAGGATAAGCTTTCATCAGCTTTTAAGATCCCCAAACCGTCCACAAGTGAAAAGACTAAAACATCCCTAAAAGATGCCATTTAAAATGGGCCAAAAAGTCAAATTCTGCTACAACCATCGCGTTTCGCGACATATTGGTCGCGTTTCATGACATAGTGACACAGAACGCGACAATACCAATCCAAACGAGACATAGTGATCAGGAGATGGGAGGATTTTGGCCATCGCGTCCCAGCACTCCCCATCGCGATGAGCTCACTCGCGACACTCCTAGCTCATACGCGACATTTTGATCAGAAATCATGGGCTCACATGTCGTCGCGTTTCACATACCTCTGTCGCATAACGCGATGATCCCCCAACGCGATATAACCCCCCAAAATGCGACAAGTTGACAGCAGCCTCCCAAACTCAAATCTCAAAACATTTAGCCACAAACGCAAACAAGTATAAATGTTCTAAAGATTAAATATGTACCTTAGGACATGTATGAGGAAAAACGGGGCGTTACAACTCTCCCCCACTTGAATCGGAGCGCGTCCTCGCGATCCAAGCCGCATGACAAGATGAAAGATACACCAATACAAACTCTTCGGGTTCCCATGTAAACTCGGAACCTTTACTACGACTCCATTGAACTTTAAAAGTTCTCACCTCTTTATTTCTCAACCTCTTTACCTTTTCATCGAGTATAGCAATCGTCTTCTCAACATACTCTAATTTGTTGTTTAGTTCAATCTCGTCTAATGGCGCCCATGAAGAATCATCCGCAAGACACTTACGGAGACGAAAAACATGAAATGTATTATGGATGCCCGCAAGCTCTTCGGGTAATTCCAAACGATACGCAACTTCACCAACACGAGCTAAAAATTTAAAAGGACCGATAAACCGAGGAGCTAACTTTCCTCATTTTCGGAACCGAATAACACCTTTCCATGGCGAAACTTTAAGCATCACCATGTCACCTTCTTGAAACTCAATCGGTCGCCTTCGTTTATCGGCATAAGATTATTGTCTATCTTGCGCCGCCTTAAGTCGAGTCCGAATCATCTCAATCTTACTATTCGTCTCTAAAACCAAATCGGTGCTCCCGATTCGTCTCTAAACATGATTTCGTCTCTAACACCGACGCCCATAAAGCATCTCATACGGTGACATTCCAATACTAGCATGATAGCTATTGTTGTATAAGAATTCCACCAAAGGTAAATGTTCATCCCAACTACCACTGAAATCAATAATACACGCCCGTAACATGTCCTCCAATTTTTGATTCGTACGTTCGGTTTGACCGTCCGTTTGAGGATGATACACCGTGCTCATTCTCAATTGTGTACCCATATCTTCATGATACTTATTCCAAAACCGAGATGTGAAACGAATATCCCGATCCGAAATAATAGATATAGAAACCCCATGTCTCAATATCACCTCCTTGTTGAACAACTTTGACAAAGTCTCCGACGATATCGTTTCCCGAATGGGAAGAAACAAGGCACTTTTCGTCAACCTATCAACTATCACCCAAATCGTATCAAATTGGGTTCTCGCCATCTTTGGTAGCTTTGTAATGAAATCCATGGTAATATGCTCCCATTTCTATTTCGGGACTTCCAACGGTTGTAACTTACCATACGGATTTTGGTGTTCGGCATTAACTTGCAAACACGTGACGCATTGTTCAACATACTTTACAACATCACATTTCATGCTCGGCCACCAATACTCTTTTCTTAAATTAAGGTACATCTTTGTTGCACCCGGATGAATGGAATACTTTGACTTATGTGCTTCATCAAGTAGCACTTGTCAGAAATCTCCCATTCTAGGCACCCACACTCTTCCTTGAAAGGACAACAAACCATGCGGGCCTAATATAATAGACTCTGTTTGCCCCACGATTCGTTCTTCATGCTTGTTGTTAACAAAAGCTTCAATTTGAGTCTCACCAAGCTTTACAAGAAAATCGTTAGTAATAATCATGCGTAACGATCCTACTCATATTGTCGGATGTTGACTCTTTCTACTTAACGCATCCGCGACCACATTCGCCTTACCCGGATGATAAAGTATCTCACAATCATAATCCTTTACCACATCCATCCATCTACGTTGACGATAATTCAAATCTCGTTTATTAAAAAGATGTTTCAAACTCTTATGATCCGAATAAATCGTACACTTAACACCATACAAGAAATGGCACCAAATTTTCAACGCATGTACCACCGCCGCCAAATCAAGATCATGAGTCGGGTATCTCTTTCCGTGCTCCTTTAATTGTCAAGAGGTATAAGCAATGACTTTACATCTTTGCATTAGAACACACCCGATTCCATTTAATGAGGCATCACAATAAACTGTCATATCTTCCACACCTTCCGGTAATACTAACATCGGAGCTTGACACAATTTCTCTTTCAACAATTGAAAAGCAATCTCTTGCTCATTTTCCCAATTAAATCTCGCATTCTTTCTCGTCAACTTCGTCAATTGAGAAGCGATCTTAGAAAAGTCTTGGATAAACCGATGATAATAACCGGCCAATCCGAGAAAAATTTGGATTTCCGTAGGCGTAGTCGGTTGTTCCCAACTCTTTACCGTCTCTATCTTCCCCGGATCTACTTGAATGCCTTCTTTATTCACAATGTGGCCAAGGAATTGCACTTCCCTTAGCCAATATTCGCACTTTGAGAATTTAGCATACAACTTCTCCTTTCGTAAAGTCTTCAATACTTCACGCAAATGACATTCATGTTCCTTCATAATCTTAGAATAAACGAGGATGTCGTCAGTGAACACAATTACCGACTTGTCCAACATAGGTTGGCACAATCGGTTCATAAGATCCATGAATACCGCCGGTGAATTCGTAAAACCAAAAGGCATAACTACAAATTCAAAATGCCCATAACGCATTCGAAAGGCCGTTTTCTCAATATCTTCCTCACGAACCCGCATTTGGTGGTAGCCGGACCGTAATTCAATTTTAAAAAAATACGTCGCACCTTGGAGTTAGTCAAAAAAATCGTCAATCTGAGGTAATGGATAACAGTTCTTGATCGTCACTTTGTTCAACTCCCGATAATCGATGCACATCCGCATACTACCATCTTTCTTTTTCACAAATAAAACCGGAGCGCCCCATGGCGAAGCACTCGGTCGAATGAAACCCTTTTCAAGCAACTCATGGGTTTGATTTAACAACTCTTGCATTTCCGTTGGTGCTAAACGATAAGGAGTTTTAGAAATAGGAGTAGCACCCGGAACCAACTCAATGCGAAATTCAACTTGTCTTTCCGCCGGAACACCCGGTAATTCATCCGTAAAAAACGTCTTCGAATTCATTTACCACCAGAATTTCACGAATGGATGGTGGCTCTTCACGAGTATCAACTACATGGGCAAGAAAAGCCATGCCACCACTAGTAAGAAAACGACGCGCCCGTGCATAAGTGCATAACGGCACAAGTCTTCTTCGTCTCTCACCATGAATAATTAACTCTCCCCCACTTGGGGTCTTCACACGGATAGACTTTTTATGGCATGCGATATCGGCTCTATAACGATCGAGCCAATCCATTCCAACGACAATATCAAACTCACCCTAGGTCATCAGAATGAGATCAATTTTAAACGTTTCAGCACCAAATACAATAGTACAATCTTTACAAACGTCAACCCCTAGCACCGTCTTGCCATCCGCTATTTCAAATTCTACCGGATGACTTAACTTAGCTAACAGTTTATTAAGTTTAGACACAAATCGCGGTGACACAAACGACAAATTAGCACCGCTATCAAATAGCATCCTTGCCGGATTAGAGTTAACCATGAAAGTACCTGAGACAACTTCATTGGATTGCTTGGCTTCATCATTCGTCTTCAAATAGTTTCGTCCTCTAGCCGTACCCTCCACCTTCTCTAACCGTTTAACATGATCGGTGCTTAAATCGGGACACTCCGACTTTCGGTGTCCTTCCTTATTACAATTAAAACAAGTGAGGTTGTTTATTGAAGTTGGCTTCATACAATCTCGAGCCAAATGACCACGTACCCCACAATTGTAGCAAGTAGGGATAAAGTTCCCGAAACCACCATTCTTCACTCTATTAACACTTTCAGAACCCTTCTTGTTTTTCTTGTTGGAAAAGTTCGAATGACTCAAACCTTCGAATTTTCTCTTAAAAAAAGAGAAATCGCTTCTTGTTGGAACCTCCAGTTCGAAACCCCGGGCCAACTCAAATAACTCCTCAAAAGACTTAGCCATTCCCCTACTAATCTTACCCTTCAACTCATCATTCATGGTACGATAGAAATCTTGCATCAACTTTTGATCATCACCAACATACTCCGGACAAAAACGAGTCTTTGCCAAGAAAGTAGACTTGAGAGTAACCAAGTCCATCGAACCTTGTCGCAAATTGTGCAACTCGTCCCGGATTCTACTAAGATCGGCAGGAGTTCGGTATTCTTTGAAGAATTCCCTTTTAAACTCTTCCCACGACAAGCTCATACATTGTTCTTCACCATATAATTGAATTTTATCATCCAACCACAACTTGGCCTCTTCACGCAACATACTAGACCCGTATCTCGTTTTCTTCTCGGGAGGGCATTCGCCGGTACGGAAAGCCCCCTCGATGTCGGAAATCCAACATGTGTTCTTCAACAGATCTCTCACCCCATTAAACATAGGAGGTTGAGCATCCTTGAAGTTCTTGTAATGGAAGTCTCGCCTTCCAAGTCCACCGTTACCATCACCCCCTTCATCACGAGGATAAATATTCCTAGCTTCTAATGCCTCTTCGATCGCGGCATTTATTCGTTCATTAATTAGCTCGGTTACTTGCCCATCAACCGATTCTTGGAACACTTTTCGAACATCATCAAGAAATTCCGCTTTTTGACGTTTAAAGATGGCCTCAACCTTGGCCGTGAATTCGGAGTCCTCACTCGGGCCTCCATTTTCGGTATCATGCCCGTTTCTCATCTTCATTCTATAAAACGAAATAAATTAGACAACGAAACAAACGAGAACGACATACGTACGCCACAACACCCCATCTTGCTCAACAATCGTCATACATCGCTCGTTTGACGCAATTTAAACCCGTAACAATGGTAGCTAATCATTGTTACGCGATCACGTCGCATTAACTTTCTAGTACAACGTCTATCTCACTTGATGGATTGCAATTACAACACAAAACAAGTAGCGCATGGTTAGTTCACATAAACCTATGCACTAACCAAACCCGGTTCGACCCGTCCCCTACAAGTCCCATATAAAACGCATACGCAAATAAGTCTAAGTTTAGGCACCTATCTCAAGTCGCCTAAATCCCTTAGACCATGCTCTGATACAACTTGAAACAACCCAACCCGTAATCAACCGGATAATTTTTTTTTTCTAAATTAATAAACCATTAACGCCCAAATAATTGGTTACATAACGTAAACCATTTCATACAACCCACTTAAACGTACAACATATTTAAAGTTTACATCATGGGCACGAAGACCCTTAATCAAAAGTAATACAAGTTCGACCCATAAATGATAGTTTTAAACCAAACGACACTCGAGCATGGTTTGGGACTAAACAACCCAAAACATTAGGTCAACTTCCAAAAGCTTCATCTAGCAACCAACATGGGAATATCTAATTCCCGGCAACCCCTTTACCTTTCTCTATACTTGTACCTAAAAAGTAAACAACAAGAGGGGTAAGCAAACGCTTAGTGAATGCAATAATTATACATATACATATACAACTTACTCACTTGCAATCACTTACACAATTCCACATACATACTAGTAATATAATTTCAAAGTATAACGCTAAATCTCCGATAACACAAGCTAGTATAACAATAGCATATAACACGAGCAATATAATATGCTACACTACATTACACAAACATTGATGTTCACAACACCCATTAGTATTTAACTTTCAAGGCTAGCCCTACGAATGGTATCGTTAACATCGAACTAAATTCCCATTCGTTCTAATAAATGTGGTATAGTCAACATCGAACTTAAACCCACATGTGAGGTATCGTCAACATCGAACTTAAACCCTCGTCGAATGTTACTACAATATTGGTATGGGTTCGTCAACATCGAACTTTAAATCCATACATGAGGTATCGTCAATATCGAACTTTAACCCTCATCCAAACAAACAATATACTCCAGGATATGGTATCGTCAACATCGAACTTAAACCCATATCCCACAAGCAAATAAATCATATACATACATATATAATTATTCCACTCACCTCAACGCCTTCGGTGAATTAGAAATCAAGCTCGAAACCTTCAATGCAACGTACCTATTACATTAAGTGCATAATCAACACACGAACTAGCTGGGCTAACCACCAACACTTAACTATTGCGTATTTAATGACCCAATTGCATTAAATGATCCATTTACACCAAAATCGCCCATTAATGGCCAAGACTCATCATAAATCACTAAAAGCTAGTGATTATAGTTCAATAACAATAACTAACACCATTTGGGGTATTTTCATACCCATCTTGCCCAACTAGGTCAAATATTACCCATTTGACCCATTTAACATTTAGACTCACAAAATTGGTCAAACTTGCACCCATTAACAAAACTTCCACTAACGCATAAATGTATTAGTGGTTTAATAATTCAATTACACTTTAAACATCCAATTACAAGACCAAACCCTAGATTACAATACCTTGGGGTTTTCTTACATCAACTTAACCCAAATTCGCCCATTTAACCCCCAAATGGGTCTTACAAGTCTTAAATAACAAAACCCTAGCCATAAATCAAACTTAAACTCAAAACACGGAGTTAAGACTTACCAACACTATCAACACGTAGCTAGAGACGTAGAGAACAACCTTAAAACTTGGGTTCGGGAGAGGTTTGGTCTCCTTCTTCCTCAAAGTGAGCTTTCTCTCACTAGAACTCAATCTCTCTCTAAATTGAATGTGGGTAGATGAAGAAGTGTTTAATGAGGTTAGGATAAACTTTCATCAGCTTTTAAGATCCTCAAACCGTCCACAAGTGAAAAGACTAAAACACCCCTAAAAGATGCCATTTAAAATGGGCCAAAAACTCAAATTATGCGACAACCATCGCGTTTCGCGACATACTGGTCGCGTTTCGCGATATAGTGACACAGAACGCGACAATACCAATCCAAACGCGACATAGTGATCAGGAGATGGGAGGATTTCAGCCATCGCGTCCCAGCACTCCCCATCGCATTTCGCGATGAGCTCACTCGCGACACTCCTAGCTCATACGCGACATTTTGATCAGAAATCATGGGCTCACATGTCATCGCGTTTCACTCACCTCTGTCGCATAACGCGATGATCCCCCAACGCGATATAACCCTCCAAAACGCGACAAGTTGACAGCAGCCTCCCTGAAATGTCCCGTTCTTATTGATTAAAAACGTTCCATATTAATTGATTTCGTTGCGAGGTTTTGACCTCTATATGAGACGTTTTTCAAAGACTGCATTCATTTTTAAAACAAACCATAACCTTTATTTCATAAATAAAGGTTTAAAAAGCTTTACGTAGATTATCAAATAATGATAATCTAAAATATCCTGTTTACACACGACCATTACATAATGGTTTACAATACAAATATGTTACATCGAAATCAGTTTCTTGAATGCAGTTTTTACACAATATCATACAAATATGGACTCCAAATCTTGTCCTTATTTTAGTATGCAACAGCGGAAGCTCTTAATATTCACCTGAGAATAAACATGCTTTAAACGTCAACAAAAATGTTGGTGAGTTATAGGTTTAACCTATATATATCAAATCGTAACAATAGACCACAAGATTTCATATTTCAATACACATCCCATACATAGAGATAAAAATCATTCATATGGTGAACACCTGGTAACCGACATTAACAAGATGCATATATAAGAATATCCCCATCATTCCGGGACACCCTTCGGATATGATATAAATTTCGAAGTACTAAAGCATCCGGTACTTTGGATGGGGTTTGTTAGGCCCAATAGATCTATCTTTAGGATTCGCGTCAATTAGGGTGTCTGTTCCCTAATTCTTAGATTACCAGACTTAATAAAAAGGGGCATATTCGATTTCGATAATTCAACCATAGAATGTATTTTCACGTACTTGTGTCTATTTTGTAAATCATTTATAAAACCTGCATGTATTCTCATCCCAAAAATATTAGATTTTAAAAGTGGGACTATAACTCACTTTCACAGATTTTTACTTCGTCGGGAAGTAAGACTTGGCCACTGGTTGATTCATGAACCTATAACAATATATACATATATATCAAAGTATGTTCAAAATATATTTACAACACTTTTAATATATTTTGATGTTTTAAGTTTATTAAGTCAGCTGTCCTCGTTAGTAACCTACAACTAGTTGTCCACAGTTAGATGTACAGAAATAAATCGATAAATATTATCTTGAATCAATCCACGACCCAGTGTATACGTATCTCAGTATTGATCACAACTCAAACTATATATATTTTGGAATCAACCTCAACCCTGTATAGCTAACTCCAACATTCACATATAGAGTGTCTATGGTTGTTCCAAAATATATATAGATGTGTCGACATGATAGGTCGAAACATTGTATACGTGTCTATGGTATCTCAAGATTACATAATATACAATACAAGTTGATTAAGTTATGGTTGGAATAGATTTGTTACCAATTTTCACGTAGCTAAAATGAGAAAAATTATCCAATCTTGTTTTACCCATAACTTCTTCATTTTAAATCCGTTTTGAGTGAATCAAATTGCTATGGTTTCATATTGAACTCTATTTTATGAATCTAAATAGAAAAGTATAGGTTTATAGTCAGAAAAATAAGTTACAAGTCGTTTTTGTAAAGGTAGTCATTTCAGTCGAAAGAACGACGTCTAGATGACCATTTTAGAAAACACACTTCCACTTTGAGTTTAACCATAATTTTTGGATATGGTTTCATGTTCATAATAAAAATCATTTTCTCAGAATAACAACTTTTAAATCAAAGTTTATCATAGTTTTTAATTAACTAACCCAAAACAGCCCGCGGTGTTACTACGACGGCGTAAATCCGGTTTTACGGTGTTTTTTCGTGTTTCCAGGTTTTAAATCATTAAGTTAGCATATCATATAGATATAGAACATGTGTTTAGTTGATTTTAAAAGTCAAGTTAGAAGGATTAACTTTTGTTTGCGAACAAGTTTAGAATTAACTAAACTATGTTCTAGTGATTACAAGTTTAAACCTTCGAATAAGATAGCTTTATATGTATGAATCGAATGATGTTATGAACATCATTACTACCTTAAGTTCCTTGGATAAACCTACTGGAAAAGAGAAAAATGGATCTAGCTTCAATGGATCCTTGGATGGCTCGAAGTTCTTGCAGCAGAATCATGACACGAAAACAAGTTCAAGTAAGATCATCACTTGAAATAAGATTGTTATAGTTATAGAAATTGAACTAAAGTTTGAATATGATTATTACCTTGTATTAGAATGATAACCTACTGTAAGAAACAAAGATTTCTTGAGGTTGGATGATCACCTTACAAGATTGGAAGTGAGCTAGCAAACTTGAAAGTATTCTTGATTTTATGAAACTAGAACTTTTGGAATTTATGAAGAACACTTAGAACTTGAAGATAGAACTTGAGAGAGATCAATTAGATGAAGAAAGTTGAAGAATGAAAGTGTTTGTAGGTGTTTTTGGTCGTTGGTGTATGGATTAGATATAAAGGATATGTAATTTTGTTTTCATGTAAATAAGTCATGAATGATTACTCATATTTTTGTAATTTTATGAGATATTTCATGCTAGTTGCCAAATGATGGTTCCCACATGTGTTAGGTGACTCACATGGGCTGCTAAGAGCTGATCATTGGAGTGTATATACCAATAGTACATACATCTAAAAGCTGTGTATTGTACGAGTACGAATACAGGTGCATACGAGTAGAATTGTTGATGAAACTGAACGAGGATGTAATTGTAAACATTTTTGTTAAGTAGAAGTATTTTGATAAGTGTATTGAAGTCTTTCAAAAGTGTATAAATACATATTAAAACACTACATGTATATACATTTTAACTGAGTCGTTAAGTCATCGTTAGTCGTTACATGTAAGTGTTGTTTTGAAACCTTTAGGTTAACGATCTTGTTAAATGTTGTTAACCCAATGTTTATAATATCAAATGAGATTTTAAATTATTATATTATCATGATATTATCATGTATGAATATCTCTTAATATGATATATATACATTAAATGTCTTTACAACGATAATCGTTACATATATGTCTCGTTTAAAAATCATTAAGTTAGTAGTCTTGTTTTTACATATGTAGTTCATTGTTAATATACTTAATGATATGTTTACTTATCATAGCATCATGTTAACTATATATATATCCATATATATGTCATCATATAGTTTTTACAAGTTTTAACGTTCGTGAATCACCGGTCAACTTGGGTGGTCAATTATCTATATGAAACATATTTCAATTAATCAAGTCTTAACAAGTTTGATTGCTTAACATGTTGGAAACATTTAATCATGTAAATATCAATCTCAATTAATATATATAAACATGGAAAAGTTCGGGTCACTACAGTACCTACCCGTTAAATAAATTTCGTCCCGAAATTTTAAGCTGTTGAAGGTGTTGACGAATCTTCTGGAAATAGATGCGGGTATTTCTTTTTCATCTGATCTTCATGCTCCCAGGTGAACTCGGGTCCTCTACGAGCATTCCATCGAACCTTAACAATTGGTATCTTGTTTTGCTTAAGTCTTTTAACCTCACGATCCATTATTTCGACGGGTTCTTCGATGAATTGAAGTTTTTCGTTGATTTGGATTTCATCTAACGGAATAGTGAGATCTTCTTTAGCAAAACATTTCTTTAAATTCGAGACGTGGAAAGTGTTATGTACAGCCGCGAGTTGTTGAGGTAACTCTAGTCGGTAAGCTACTGGTCCGATACGATCAATAATCTTGAATGGTCCAATATACCTTGGATTTAATTTCCCTCGTTTACCAAATCGAACAACGCCTTTCCAAGGTGCAACTTTAAGCATGACCATCTCTCCAATTTCAAATTCTATATCTTTTCTTTTAATGTCAGCGTAGCTCTTTTGTCGACTTTGGGCGGTTTTCAACCGTTGTTGAATTTGGATGATCTTCTCGGTAGTTTCTTGTATAATCTCCGGACCCGTAATCTGTCTATCCCCCACTTCACTCCAACAAATCGGAGACCTGCACTTTCTACCATAAAGTGCTTCAAACGGCGCCATCTCAATGCTTGAATGGTAGCTGTTGTTGTAGGAAAATTCTGCTAACGGTAGATGTCGATCCCAACTGTTTCCGAAATCAATAACACATGCTCGTAGCATGTCTTCAAGCGTTTGTATCGTCCTTTCGCTCTGCCCATCAGTTTATGGATGATAGGCAGTACTCATGTCTAGACGAGTTCCTAATGCTTGCTGTAATGTCTGCCAGAATCTTGAAATAAATCTGCCATCCCTATCAGAGATAATAGAGATTGGTATTCCATGTCTGGAGATGACTTCCTTCAAATACAGTCGTGCTAACTTCTCCATCTTGTCATCTTCTCTTATTGGCAAGAAGTGTGCTGATTTGGTGAGACGGTCAACTATTACCCAAATAGTATCAAAACCACTTGCAGTCCTTGGCAATTTAGTGATGAAATCCATGGTAATGTTTTCCCATTTCCATTCCGGGATTTTGGGTTGTTGAAGTAGACCTGATGGTTTCTGATGCTCAGCTTTGACCTTAGAACACGTCAAATATTCTCCTACGTATTTAGCAACACCGGCTTTCATACCCGGCCACCAAAAATGTTTCTTGAGATCCTTGTACATCTTCCCCGTTCCAGGATGTATTGAGTATCTGGTTTTATGAGCTTCTCTAAGTACCATTTCTCTCATATCTCTAAATTTTGGTACCCAAATCCTTTCAGCCCTATACCGGGTTCCGTCTTCCCGAATATTAAGATGCTTCTCCGATCCTTTGGATATTTCATCCTTTAAATTTCCCTCTTTTAAAACTCCTTGTTGCGCCTCCTTTATTTGAGTAGTAATGTTATTATGAATCATTATATTCATAGATTTTACTCGAATGGGTTCTCTGTCCTTCCTGCTCAAGGCATCGGCTACCACATTTGCCTTCCCCGGGTGGTAACGAATCTCAAAGTCGTAATCATTCAATAATTCAATCCACCTACGCTGCCTCATATTCAGTTGTTTCTGATTAAATATGTGTTGAAGACTTTTGTGGTCGGTATATATAATACTTTTGACCCCATATAAGTAGTGCCTCCAAGTCTTTAATGCAAAAACAACCGCGCCTAATTCCAAATCATGCGTCGTATAATTTTGCTCGTGAATCTTCAATTGTCTAGACGCATAAGCAATCACCTTCGTTCGTTGCATTAATACACAACCGAGACCTTGCTTTGATGCATCACAATAAATCACAAAATCATCATTCCCTTCAGGCAATGACAATATAGGTGCCGTAGTTAGCTTTTTCTTTAATAACTGAAACGCTTTCTCTTGTTCATCATTCCATTCAAATTTCTTCCCTTTATGCGTTAATGCAGTCAAGGGTTTTGCTATTCTGGAAAAGTCTTGGATGAACCTTCTGTAGTAACCAGCTAGTCCTAAAAACTGGCGTACGTGTTTCGGAGTTTTCGGGGTTTCCCACTTTTCAACAGTTTCTATCTTTGCCGGATCCACCTTAATACCTTCTTTGTTCACTATGTGACCGAGGAATTGAACTTCTTCCAACCAAAATGCACACTTTGAAAACTTAGCGTACAATTCTTCCTTCCTCAATACTTCTAACACCTTTCTCAAATGTTCACAGTGTTCTTGGTCATTCTTTGAGTAAATAAGTATGTCATCAATGAAAACAATGACAAATTTGTCAAGGTATGGTCCACACACTCGGTTCATAAGGTCCATGAACACAGCTGGTGCATTAGTTAAACCAAATGGCATGACCATAAACTCGTAATGACCGTAACGTGTTCTGAAAGCAGTCTTTGGAATATCATCTTCTTTCACCCGCATTTGATGATACCCGGAACGTAAGTCAATCTTTGAATAAACAGACGAGCCTTGTAGTTGATCAAATAAGTCGTCGATTCTCGGTAGTGGGTAGCGGTTCTTGATGGTAAGTTTGTTCAACTCTCGGTAGTCGATACACAACCTGAATGTACCATCTTTCTTCTTGACAAACAAAACAGGAGCTCCCCACGGTGATGTGCTTGGTCGAATGAAACCACGCTCTAAAAGTTCTTGTAATTGGCTTTGTAGTTCTTTCATCTCACTGGGTGCGAGTCTGTAAGGAGCACGAGCTACTGGTGCAGCTCCTGGTACAAGATCTATTTGAAATTCAACGGATCGATGTGGGGGTAATCCCGGTAATTCTTTCGGAAATACATCGGGAAATTCTTTTGCGACGGGAACATCATTGATGCTCTTTTCTTCAGTTTGTACTTTCTCGACGTGTGCTAGAACAGCATAGCAACCTTTTCTTATTAGTTTTTGTGCCTTCAAATTACTAATAAGATGTAGCTTCGTGTTGCCCTTTTCTCCGTACACCATTAAGGGTTTTCCTTTTTCTCGTATAATGCGAATAGCATTTTTGTAACAAACGATCTCTGCTTTCACTTCTTTCAACCAGTCCATACCGATTATCACATCAAAACTCCCTAACTCTACTGGTATCAAATCAATCTTAAATGTTTCGCTAACCAGTTTAATTTCTCGATTCCGACATATATTATCTGCTGAAATTAATTTACCATTTGCTAATTCGAGTAAAAATTTACTATCCAAAGGCGTCAATGGACAACTTAATTTAGCACAAAAATCTCTACTCATATAGCTTCTATCCGCACCCGAATCAAATAAAACGTAAGCAGATTTATTGTCAATAAGAAACGTACCCGTAACAAGCTCCGGGTCTTCCTGTGCCTCTGCCGCATTAATATTGAAAACTCTTCCGCGGCCTTGTCCATTCGTGTTCTCCTGGTTCGGGCAATTTCTAATAATGTGGCCCGGTTTTCCACATTTATAACAAACTACATTGGCATAACTTGCTCCGACACTAATTGCTCCGCCATTACTCGTTCCGACACCATTTGTTCCTTTCGTTCTATTAACCCCTGGTCCGTAGACCTCACACTTCGCCGCGCTATGACCATTTCTTTTACACTTGTTGCAAAATTTGGTGCAGAACCCCGAGTGATTCTTTTCACACCTTTGGCATAGCTGCTTCTGATTGTTGTTGTTGTTGCGGTTATTATTGTTGTTGGGATGATTGTTGTAGTTGCTATTGTTGTTGTTGTTGTTGTTGTTGGGCCGTTTGTTGTAGTTGCGATTGATGTTGCGATTGTTGGGATAATTGTTGCGATTATTATTGTAATTGCTGTTGTTGTTGTATTGGTGATTCTTATCACCGTTTTCCTCCCACTTTATTTTGACTTGCTTCACATTGGCCTCTTCAGCAGTCTGTTCTTTAATTCTTTCTTCAATTTGGTTCACGAGTTTGTGAGCCATTCTACATGCCTGTTGTATAGAGGCGGGCTCGTGTGAACTTATATCTTCTTGGATTCTTTCCGGTAATCCTTTCACAAACGCGTCGATCTTCTCTTCCTCATCTTCGAATGCTCCCGGACACAATAGGCACAATTCTGTGAATCGTCTTTCGTACGTGGTAATATCAAATCCTTGGGTTCGTAACCCTCTAAGTTCTGTCTTGAGCTTATTGACCTCGGTTCTGGGACGGTACTTCTCGTTCATCAAGTGCTTGAATGCTGACCACGGTAGTGCGTACGCATCGTCTTGTCCCACTTGCTCTAGATAGGTATTCCACCATGTTAACGCAGAACCTGTGAAGGTATGCGTAGCGTACTTTACTTTGTCCTCTTCAGTACACTTACTTATGGCAAACACCGATTCGACCTTCTCGGTCCACCGTTTCAATCCGATCGGTCCTTCGGTTCCATCAAATTCCAAAGGTTTGCAGGCAGTGAATTCTTTGTAGGTGCATCCTACACGATTTCCTGTACGGCTAGATCCAAGGTTATTGTTGGTATGTAGCGCAGCATGTACTGCGGCTATGTTTGAAGCTAGAAAAGTACGGAATTCCTCTTCATTCATATTCACGGTGTGTCGAGTAGTCGGTGCCATTTCCTTCAAAATAGTCAAATGGAACAAGTTAATCATACAGAATATTAAGAGTAGTTAATAGTATTTCGTAGCATAATATGAACTCATTTATAAAAGCTTTTTCTTCATATTAGCGTTTTATAAGTTTAAATTCGGGTAGTACCTACCCGTTAAGTTCATACTTAGTAGCTAATATACAATTCAACTACTACAATTCTATATGAAAAACTGATTATAATAATATTTCGCGTTCAAACTTTTATACAATATTTTACAAACTTACAATACCGCTTATTTTACATAAAGCATGAAATATAGCACACAATAACTTTGATACAAGATAGTTGTGAAGATAATTCTAGCTAGTACACAAGTCGTTCAGCAAAGGCAATAAAGACACGTAATTCATACGTCCAGAAACAAGTCATGCATTCTGGTTTTACTAGGACTACTTCCCATCCTTGGTCTTGTGCAACATAACCGTTATGGCGTTGATAAGACAGCGTGTTGTAACGTCGTCAAAGGGACGAGGGTTACGTAATGTCCAACAGTCCCGTAATAATCTAAAAATCTCATTTCTTACCCCAATTACCGACTCCGTCACTTGTGGAAACGTTTTGTTTAATAGTTGTAGCCCGATGTTCTTGTTCTCACTTTGGTGAGAAGCGAACATTACTAATCCGTAAGCATAACATGCTTCTTTATGTTGCATGTTAGCCGCTTTTTCTAAATCACGAAGTCCAATATTCGGATATATTGAGTCAAAATAATTTCTTAACCCGTTGCGTAAAATAGCATTTGGGTTCCCCGCAATATATGCGTCAAAGTAAACACATCGTAACTTATGGGTTTCCCAATGTGATATCCCCCATCTTTCAAACGAAAGTCTCTTATAAACCAAGACATTCTTGGAACGTTCTTCGAATGTCTTACAAACTGATCTCGCCTTAAATAGTTGTGCCGAGGAATTCTGGCCGACTCTAGACAAGATTTCATCAATCATGTCTCCGGGTAGGTCTCTTAAAATATTGGGTTGTCTATCCATTTTGTGTTTTTAAACTGTAAAATAGACAAGAGTTAGATTCATAAAAAAATACTTATTAATACAAGCAATTTTTACATATATCATAAAGCATACGAACACTATATTACATATATTACACCACACGAATACAACTATCTTATTTCGACTCGCTCGTTTCTTCTTCTTCGGTTTTGGTTCGTTTTGCCAAGTTTCTAGGGATATATGATGTTCCCCTAATACGAGCCGTCGTTGTCCACATTGGTTTAGAAAAACCTGGTGGTTTAGAGGTTCCCGGGTCATTGTTACAACTTAAGGACTTCGGGCGTTGACGATACATATAAAGTTCATCGGGGTTGGAATTAGATTTCTCTATTTTTATGCCCTTTCCCTTATTATTTTCTTTTGCCTTTTTAAATTCAGTTGGGGTAATTTCTATAACATCATCGGAATTCTCGTCGGAATCCGATTCATCGGAGAATTGGTAATCCTCCCAATTTTTTGCTTCCTTGGCGGAAACACCATTGACCATAATTAACCTTGGTAGGTTGGTTTAGGATTTTCTTTTACTTAACCATTTTATTATTTCCCCCACCGGTTCTATTTCTTCATCCGGTTCCGATTCTTCTTCCGGTTCCGATTCTTCTTCCGGTTCCGACTCTTCTTCCGGTTCCTCTTCGGGAACTTGTGAATCAGTCCACGAATCATTCCAATTTACATTTGACTCTTCATTATTATTAGGTGAGTCAATGGGACTTGTTCTAGAGGTAGACATCTATCACATAATATCAAACGCGTTAAGAGATTAATATATCACATAATATTCACATGTTAAAAATATATAGTTTCCAACAAAATTTGTTAAGCAATCATTTTTCAAGTAAACACGGTCGAAGTCCAGACTCACTAATGCATCCTAACAAACTCGATAAGACACACTAATGAAAAATTCTGGTTCTCTAAGACCAACGCTCGGATACCAACTGAAATGTCCCGTTCTTATTGATTAAAAACGTTCCATATTAATTGATTTCGTTGCGAGGTTTTGACCTCTATATGAGACGTTTTTCAAAGACTGCATTCATTTTTAAAACAAACCATAACCTTTATTTCATAAATAAAGGTTTAAAAAGCTTTACGTAGATTATCAAATAATGATAATCTAAAATATCCTGTTTACACACGACCATTACATAATGGTTTACAATACAAATATGTTACATCGAAATCAGTTTCTTGAATGCAGCTTTTACACAATATCATACAAATATGGACTCCAAATCTTGTCCTTATTTTAGTATGCAACAGCGGAAGCTCTTAATATTCACCTGAGAATAAACATGCTTTAAACGTCAACAAAAATGTTGGTGAGTTATAGGTTTAACCTATATATATCAAATCGTAACAATAGACCACAAGATTTCATATTTCAATACACATCCCATACATAGAGATAAAAATCATTCATATGGTGAACACCTGGTAAACGACATTAACAAGATGCATATATAAGAATATCCCCATCATTCCGGGACACCCTTCGGATATGATATAAATTTCGAAGTACTAAAGCATCCGGTACTTTGGATGGGGTTTGTTAGGCCCAATAGATCTATCTTTAGGATTCGCGTCAATTAGGGTGTCTGTTCCCTAATTCTTAGATTACCAGACTTAATAAAAAGGGGCATATTCGATTTCGATAATTCAACCATAGAATGTAGTTTCACGTACTTGTGTCTATTTTGTAAATCATTTATAAAACCTGCATGTATTCTCATCCCAAAAATATTAGATTTTAAAAGTGGGACTATAACTCACTTTCACAGATTTTTACTTCGTCGGGAAGTAAGACTTGGCCACTGGTTGATTCACGAACCTATAACAATATATACATATATATCAAAGTATGTTCAAAATATATTTACAACACTTTTAATATATTTTGATGTTTTAAGTTTATTAAGTCAGCTGTCCTCGTTAGTAACCTACAACTAGTTGTCCACAGTTAGATGTACAGAAATAAATCGATAAATATTATCTTGAATCAATCCACGACCCAGTGTATACGTATCTCAGTATTGATCACAACTCAAACTATATATATTTTGGAATCAACCTCAACCCTGTATAGCTAACTCCAACATTCACATATAGAGTGTCTATGGTTGTTCCAAAATATATATAGATGTGTCGACATGATAGGTCGAAACATTGTATACGTGTCTATGGTATCTCAAGATTACATAATATACAATACAAGTTGATTAAGTTATGGTTGGAATAGATTTGTTACCAATTTTCACGTAGCTAAAATGAGAAAAATTATCCAATCTTGTTTTACCCATAACTTCTTCATTTTAAATCCGTTTTGAGTGAATCAAATTGCTATGGTTTCATATTGAACTCTATTTTATGAATCTAAATAGAAAAGTATAGGTTTATAGTCAGAAAAATAAGTTACAAGTCGTTTTTGTAAAGGTAGTCATTTCAGTCGAAAGAACGATGTCTAGATGACCATTTTAGAAAACACACTTCCACTTTGAGTTTAACCATAATTTTTGGATATGGTTTCATGTTCATAATAAAAATCATTTTCTTAGAATAACAACTTTTAAATCAAAGTTTATCATAGTTTTTAATTAACTAACCCAAAACAGCCCGCGGTGTTACTACGACGGCGTAAATCCGGTTTTACGGTGTTTTTTCGTGTTTCCAGGTTTTAAATCATTAAGTTAGCATATCATATAGATATAGAACATGTGTTTAGTTGATTTTAAAAGTCAAGTTAGAAGGATTAACTTTTGTTTGCGAACAAGTTTAGAATTAACTAAACTATGTTCTAGTGATTACAAGTTTAAACCTTCGAATAAGATAGCTTTATATGTATGAATCGAATGATGTTATGAACATCATTACTACCTTAAGTTCCTTGGATAAACCTACTGGAAAAGAGAAAAATGGATCTAGCTTCAATGGATCCTTGGATGGCTCGAAGTTCTTGCAGCAGAATCATGACACGAAAACAAGTTCAAGTAAGATCATCACTTGAAATAAGATTGTTATAGTTATAGAAATTGAACTAAAGTTTGAATATGATTATTACCTTGTATTAGAATGATAACCTACTGTAAGAAACAAAGATTTCTTGAGGTTGGATGATCACCTTACAAGATTGGAAGTGAGCTAGCAAACTTGAAAGTATTCTTGATTTTATGAAACTAGAACTTTTGGAATTTATGAAGAACACTTAGAACTTGAAGATAGAACTTGAGAGAGATCAATTAGATGAAGAAAGTTGAAGAATGAAAGTGTTTGTAGGTGTTTTTGGTCGTTGGTGTATGGATTAGATATAAAGGATATGTAATTTTGTTTTCATGTAAATAAGTCATGAATGATTACTCATATTTTTGTAATTTTATGAGATATTTCATGCTAGTTGCCAAATGATGGTTCCCACATGTGTTAGGTGACTCACATGGGCTGCTAAGAGCTGATCATTGGAGTGTATATACCAATAGTACATACATCTAAAAGCTGTGTATTGTACGAGTACGAATACAGGTGCATACGAGTAGAATTGTTGATGAAACTGAACGAGGATGTAATTGTAAACATTTTTGTTAAGTAGAAGTATTTTGATAAGTGTATTGAAGTCTTTCAAAAGTGTATAAATACATATTAAAACACTACATGTATATACATTTTAACTGAGTCGTTAAGTCATCGTTAGTCGTTACATGTAAGTGTTGTTTTGAAACCTTTAGGTTAACGATCTTGTTAAATGTTGTTAACCCAATGTTTATAATATCAAATGAGATTTTAAATTATTATATTATCATGATATTATCATGTATGAATATCTCTTAATATGATATATATACATTAAATGTCTTTACAACGATAATCGTTACATATATGTCTCGTTTAAAAATCATTAAGTTAGTAGTCTTGTTTTTACATATGTAGTTCATTGTTAATATCCTTAATGATATGTTTACTTATCATAGCATCATGTTAACTATATATATATCCATATATATGTCATCATATAGTTTTTACAAGTTTTAACGTTCGTGAATCACCGGTCAACTTGGGTGGTCAATTATCTATATGAAACATATTTCAATTAATCAAGTCTTAACAAGTTTGATTGCTTAACATGTTGGAAACATTTAATCATGTAAATATCAATCTCAATTAATATATATAAACATGGAAAAGTTCGGGTCACTACACTCCCAAACTCAAATCTCAAAACATTTAGCCACAAACACAAACAAATATAAACATTCTAAAGATTAAATACGTACCTTAGGACACGTATGAAGAAAAACGGGGCGTTACATTGTTTCTAATAGTAATGGAAGGACTCATTGGTTAATGTTTCACACTTTTTTATGCCGATGATGCCACTGTTCTTTCTAAATGGTGCCGAGCTGAATTGGGTTGTATACTCACTATGTTTGACTCATTTTATAGATGGTTTGGTCATGCAATTAATTTGTCATTATCATCTATATTTGGGATAAGAGTTTCAAGTCTATAACTGGACGATTTCGTTTCTTTCGCAGGTTGTTCAAAAGGTATTCTTCCTTTTCTTATTTAGACCTCCCTATGGGGGTGTTGATGTCTCGGTTGGCTAATTGGAATTCGTTGATGGATCGTTTTAAAAGAGATTATCCAGTTGAAAGACTAATATGTTATCGATTAACGTCCGGTTGACTCTTATTTGCTCAGTGTTGAGATCATTAGGGATATATTATTTTTCTCTATACAAATGTCCAGAATCTATTATAAAAAACATGAAGGTTTGAGATTGGGTTTCTTTTGAGGTTCTAGGGTAGATAAAAAAGGAAATGTATTGGATTTATTGTGATCAGTCTTAGCTTCTCTTGAGCATGGTGAGTTAAATATTGGTAGTATTCGAGCATTCAACTATGCTCTTCTCCGAAAGTAGATATGACAATCCGTGACTTGTGGAGAAGCCAAATGGTGTTAGGTTATTAAAACAATATATGGGCCGGAAGGGGTATCGATGGTGTTTATTCAGACAGCTCCAGTACATGGCTTGCTATAGTTAAATTGTTCCTGAAGTTAAAACATGATGGCTTAATTCCATCTAACTCGCTACGGATAAAGTGGGGATAGATCTACGGTTCACTTTTGGAAAGACAATTGGAGAGGTGACGGTACTCTATGCTCACATTATTGTCGGTTATTTCATTTAGAAAATAATGCCGGCTGTTTGTTATCCGAACATCTTGCGGGCGGCGAGTGGAAATCGGATGGCTTCGAGATGTTATTGGTCCGCGAAATGAGGAATTGATTTAGTCGATGGTTGCGAAAATCGGTAATCCGGATTTTTCAAATGTGCGGATCATTGGGAATGGAGTGTATTAGAGGACGGTATGTTTAAGGTTAATAATATTCGTTCTTACATTGATAGCATTTCATTACCAATTACGGTCGTTAAGTTGAAATGAGTGAAACATATTCCTTAGAAGATTAATATATTTATATGGAGAGTGGCATGAAATAGACTTCCAACACGTCTTAATTTTTCAGTTCGAGGGATGGAGTTTGAGGATATTAGTTGTGTAGTTTGTGATCATAGAGTGGAATCATTATATTATGTCCTATTTGGGTGAACTTTAGCTCGGGAAATTTGGAGAAGGATAAAGTTGTGGATCAACGAGGACTTCATTCGTTACTTCGACTCGTTGGTATTATTAGTTCGATTGGTTTGAATTATGGCAAGCTAGAGCCGAGATTAAAACCAAGATGTACGTGATTATGACTACTTCTCTTTGGCATTTAAGGAGATATCGCAACGACATTCGGATTCCCGTTTGATGAAGAAAGATTATTTATCTGATTCGATTCGTAATTTTTTTTTAATTGGCTTTGTAATAAAGAAAAATGTATTATTTGATTCGTAATTTTTTTAAAGCCGATATAATTTTTTGTTATTTCTTTCTTAATGCCTTGCTAGGACGATTTTAATAATAAATATATCTTTTTTGCTGGTAAAAAAATGATTATTACAAGTTACAATAAAATTAAGTATAACATAGAATCTTAAGTATAACCCACAAAACGTAATAAATATATCTTATTGTATCAGGATCTTACGATAACGTAAACTAGTTAACTTGCGATGTGAAGATTAGATTTCAATAATTTGAACATGTGACTTAATAATATTATAGAGGATGTTTTGGTGAGTAGATGATAATTAGGTGAGTGTCAATTCAAGAGTATATGACTCGTCACCTATTGGCAACTAATTGCCTAACCTAAATATGTAATTTGTATTTGCCAAATTTTCTAGTTTATTCCGTTGAATTTTATCTATTCCTTTGAATTATGGGGATTGATTCGAACACTACCAATTTTTAATCATACACCATCAAATTTGCATTATAATGTTGTATTGTACAACACCGTGTAAAACACGTTTGGTGATGTATAGCTAAAAGTTGGTGGTGTACAAATCATCACCTTTGAATTATACAGTTCTAAGTACTATGATTAGTGATTATTTACAAAATTATAGTATTTGAGTTTGGAATCTTTTTAATTTGAATTCTATAATGTGATATATATATATATATATATATATATATATATATATATATATATATATATATATATATATATATATATATATATATATTTACAAAATTATATATTTACAAAATTATAATATATATAATAAATATATTATAATTATTTTAATAAATATGGTAAAGATATATCTTTCTAAAATATTAAATTTTAATGAGAAGTTGACACGTGATAGGGATAAAAGAGCAGTTGATATGTTGCAATTGTTAATGAGAAGATGACACGTCATCATATTGCATGTGATATATATATATATACATATATATATATATATATATATATATATATATATATATATATATATATATATATATATATATATATATATATATTTGTGTGTGTGTGTGTGTGGAGAGGATCAAGAAAGACTAATGGTGGGACAGAACTCAATGAACCAACACACTCACCTTCGATTTGTAAACTGACCTTCGATCTGTATGCAGATTGAACTTCGATCTACAATAGATTGAACTTGCAGACTGAAAAAAAATAAAAAAGATTTTTTTTTATTACGTGACACAGATTTAACTCAATCTATTGCAGATTGAGTTCAATCTGTTGCAGATTGAGGTCAATCTGTTGCAGATTGAGGTCAATCTGTTGTAGATTGAGGTCAAATCTATTGCAGATTGAAGTCATCTATTGCAGATTGAGTTCATCTACCATATGCGCCTACGGGAGAAGACGTAGTTAAATTGTGCATATGGTAGATGCATCTCACAAAAAACAAGTCATGATCAAAATTAAAAACGTAGATATGTTAGGATTCATCTAGTGAATCTATCCGTAAAGTTTCAGATTTTAACTATTATATTCGAGCTCGAATTCGTGAGTCAAAGGTTTAGGAGAAAAAGTCAACAATTCTTCACGATTCAAATTCACAATTTATATTATGTTTCAGCTTAAATTGACGATTGACAAGCATTATATACAACATTTTAAGCAACTTTCAAATACTTTATGACTTGAATTTATGAATTGAATTCATGTTCGTAGTTCATTATAGCAGGTTTTGTTTTTTTTTCTTTGGTTCGTTGGGTTCGGTCCTATCGAAAATTCCCTCCGGATTCATATATATATATATATATGAATATATATATGAATATATATATATATATATATATATATATATATATATATATATATATATATATATATATATATATATATATATATATATGTATTATTGAGAATTTTTAAATCATAAGAGCTCTAGGAGTCGAGTAAATTTGCCATCGTTAAACCATTTAACGTCGGGAACGTCGACCGGCCGCCACTCCGTCCCGGCGTTAATCCACCGTCGCCATCCGTCGTCGCCTCTCACCGTTACCCACCCAACACTGTTTCTACTTCTTTTTCTTTTTTGTTCTTTTCTTTCTTTTTTTTTTCTTTATTTGCTTCCTTTTTTATATTTGCAGGTTGTAATGAAGAAGCAGAGAAGAAGGTGCAGCTTGAAATGAATGAGAGAAAAAGAAGAGAGGCACAAAAAGAGGGTATAACTTTTTTTAAGGGTATTATCCTATATGTTAGAAAATTAATAATTTTAATAAATAAAAATAATTTAAGTATTGTGTTTTTTATGTTTTTTTTAAGTATTGTTTTTTTTAATTAATGTAATTTTTTTTATTAATGAAATTTAATATAGCATTTGTTTTTATATTTTTAATATATAATTAAACTAAATAATATTATTAAAAGTGTTTAAAAATAATTAAATAATGATTTAACACTGAACGATTTTCTCTGTTTTGGTCTCAGTGTTAAATCTAGTGTTAAATTTAACACTGAGATTTAACACTGAACGATTCCTAGTGTTGTAAAAGAATTTTAATTTTATGTATTTATTATATATTATATTATATGGATGGATGGATGGATATATGGAATATGGATCGTGACCTAATCATTGATTAATAAATCATTGGACTTAACTAGATCATGTCATTTAAGGTTGGCTCCTACCACCACTACATGAAGCAACACTACCATTAGTAACCAAACAGATTCTATTCTGATTTAGTATACTTGCTGATGAGATTAATTTGTTAGCAGTTATGATATTTATAATAAACACGGTGATTAATATCTGACGAAATTATAAAAGTGTATATATAAATCTAATTTAGGAGTTAAAATGTATTTGAATAAGTGAACACAAAAAATTCAAATTTTATTATAGAAGAATTTTAACGTAGAATTGAGACTATTAAAGATTCGTTAAGCATATCAAAGGAATACATTACATGAACGAATACCTCGTTAATTAAATAATCTTGCACTTTTTTAGTTGTATAATAAATGTTCAACAAATCTTTTTATTTATGACAAATTGATGAATTGTCATTTAAAAAAAAAAAAAAAAGTAAACCGATCCGCTGATGCCCCACACACCATTCTCACGGCTAACATGTGAGAGAAAAATCGTGTAACTCATTCTTAAAGGGACATGGGGCAGAGATTAAACTAGCCACTATGCTGCATGAATTGTCATATTTGCAATTTTATTTAAGGATTTACTAAATTTATCTCTTACGGCTACGATTAAGCTTACTATATACTCCGTATAAGTTTATAAATTCAATCAAATTAGTTGTAAACTAAAAAAATCTATTTTTATTACTGATTTTCTTCATTTAAATATTTAAATACTGTTCAATTTTTTTCTAAACTTATTAGTTTTTAATTATAATAATATATGATTGTTAATTTATTTATAATTACATTTATATATTATAATAATTTTGAAAAGTGCAACATTTTCTTAATATATTTGTGCCCTAACATTTCCTTATTGCCCATGTAGTTACCCAGATTACTCGATCAAAAATCGGTCAAACTCGATAAAATTTAGAAATCAGTCGAAATTCGATCAAAATATATCAAAGTTAAACTTGGCCAGCATCCAAGGTTGAGTGAACCCAGGTTGTCAAGTACTCCCTAAAAATTTCCGACCGAGTTTTACAACATTGTTATTGTACGTATATGGCCACT